>NC_089800.1:30938325-31540200 GCF_029633855.1 Hoplias malabaricus
CAGCAGAATCCATAACCGAGAAATTAAAGTTTGAAAGGTAGAAGGCTATTATTAATATAGAGAACTTTTAAACAAGTTTTCAACCGAGTATTTACACATTTAATAGGTTTTGCTTTTTTTTTTCCTTTTTTCTATATTTGTGCTTTTCATTGATTTTTGTCTCAGTTATGCTTCACTCAGTCTTGCTTTCAGTTCCAAAACTGTCCTGTTTTGACAGGAGTGGGGAACTGAGAGAAGCCTAACTGAGAATAAGCTCAAAGTTAACAATTAAATATGGAAATATTCAAACATGTTTTTACAGTTCTCATTATTAATATCCTCTACTTTCTCACAACCCCAGAAAATACACAGACTCGACATTTTTTTGTTCTATAATTCCAAGTTTTCTTATAACAAATAATTTCATGATTCCATTTTCTTATTTCAGAATGAAAAATATCCACTGACTCATCTGGTTCTGTGGTCTATTGCCCAGCACACAAATCTACACTGAGACATAATGCTTTATGTCAGGCTCTGAGCTCTTTCTGGAGCTTCATTATCTCGACTTGCCCATGGACGCTGTTACGGTTCCTGCTGAAGAAATCACTGTTCTTTGGTTCCAGCTGGGAGTATACTTTTCTGTTTTGGGAACCATGTTGGGAATCTATGTTGATGGAAAAGCATGTAACGGGCAAATTAGATCTATGAATGGGAACCAAACTTGGTTCCACATTGATGGAGAAGGGCTATGTGTGGCTGAAGCCCCTATAGACCAGACGAAGGGGGCTAGCTAAAGCCTCTTGCTTTTCAGGATGCACAATAGCTTTGATCCAGGCATAGGACAGAAACACCGGGCCAGTACACACTAATGGGCATAAAAGGCTAAAAAGAGTTGAAGAGACAGGTAACTGAAGAGGGGCTTGTTTGTTTGCTGAGCAGAAAACTTCGCATTTTCATTTTCATTTATGTTTGTGACTGTGAATAAAAGGCCAGAAGGTCAAATCAGTCCTGCCTCCCGCTGAAGGGATTAAATGATAAAATGATAAAAAAAAAAAACTGAAAATCAACAAACCTCTTCTCCTCCAAGTCTGTTTTGTTGCCCACTAGCATGATGATGACATCGCTCCCCCTCTCCGTCCGGACATCATCAATCCATTTAGAGGTCAACTGGAAGGAGTTCATATCTGTAGAAAGATTGAGACAAATAGGTCACATTCAAACCACAACAGCTGAGGTGAAATCAATGCTGCTGAGGTAATGAGCTGCTGTTGTATTCAAAGGAACACTTCAGCTTTTAAAATCAAATATATCTCTAATATCTGTGAGGTACCATTGAATATCACAGATAACTTTATATCTACCGTATTTACTTCATGTTGACCTGGGCTGCGGTGAGTCCAAAGGACCCCCCCAGAACCACTGGGAACACACCCTGGTCAGGGCACCACAGTCAGTTTGGTGTATTTAGACATAGACCAAAAACACACATAATAAAGTGGACTGTTTCTATTCTCCATGGGCGTGTAGCCAGGTCACAGGTAGCATCACTGACACAGTGCTCAGGGTCTTGGTCACTATCTGTGAGGAATGTAGTTTTATGTTTCCCTGTGTCTGTGTGGGTTTCCTCCGAGTGCTCCCTTTTCCTCCCACAGTCCAAACACACATGATGTTAAGTGAATGTATGAGTGATGGGGTGAATCTGTGAATCGGTCTGCAGGTGTGAGTATGTGAGTGTAAGTGTTCTCCTTAAAGATGACGGCTACGATTGTGGGGAAACACAGTTTGTTCACGTTCAGAAGCTCTGCGTCTTTTAAGGTAGAATGGTATGTTTGAGGAGAAACTACTGTTGTTTGTACATTGCTGAAGTGTAACTTGTCAGTAAGTTTTTATTACCACAGAATTACCAGAGAAACTCATTTGTAACTTGAACTGTTCAGTTTTGTAGCACTGTCTGTAATGCAGTTAGCCATCTCCTGATTTTGGAGACATTTCTCTCTTAAGTGGTCTGAAACACCAAAAATAAGTTAATATTACCCACTCATGGAGCAGGAATGGAACAATATCTTCATCTCAGTTCATGCTTTTGAATGTTTAGAGTTCTCTCCATTGCCTAAAAGAATGACAGCTGCCTTTTCTCTGTCGTAAGCAGAGAGAGAGAGGAAGCCTAGCATGCTAGTCCAAGACAGTTTGCTATTTTACTCGTTTACAGACAGCGGGACTTTGTAAACACATTAGATCAGGTTTTAGCCCGCAAACAGACTGGAGAGCATGTTTAGGGCATAGGGATGTCTCTCTGTGTGTGTGTGTGTGTGTGTGTGTGTGTGTGTAGCTCACTTGTAATATCATACACCACTACAGCCACAGTGGAGTCTCGAATGTAGCTGGGAATGAGGCTCCTGAACCGCTCCTGTCCAGCTGTGTCCCACAGCTGTAATCTCACCTGCAGGAGAACAAAAAAAATCAAATACCAACACAGCACTTACTTCTTACATAGTGCACCACATCAACACCAAGAGTCAGGATCACACTGCAGCACAGTGAAAATAATCTAGGAATAGAACAAATGAACTAATCCAAATACTTAGGGCCAGCATCAATATATTTTATAAACATATCTCTATATACTGAGGTCTGCAGAAATCTTAATATAATCTGGAAACAGGAACTAGAATTATAGATAAGTAGAGTATTTAAACTGTGTGCAGTAGGTTAAATTTTTTTTGATATTAATAGAATCTAGGCATTTTACTGCAGTAACTATATGTAACCCAGCAGTTCTTAATTGGTGGATGGCAAACCTGTCCTTAATATATCACAGCGGTGGGCCATGGGTTCAGAAATAGTCTGTTTTAAAGTCAAACATGAAACAGAAACCAGAACATGTTAGTGCAGCATATTACTGGGAAGTGATGTGGGCAGGTTTATTTGGATGGTGAAAAGCAGGTCTTAACATTTTTGTGATATCATTGATTAAAAGTAGTTGTCCAACACCATAAACACGCTCCATTTTCATTCCAGCTTGACTTTACATATTCAGCGATATGACGCAGGACTTCTATTTTGACAGGCATGAATTAAACACATGCAGTAGATTAGCTGTTGCCATGGTAATGCCACTGTTCGTTTGAAAGGGGACAGGTAGGTTTTTAGATTTTAAATTAGTTTTAATTCAATAAAAGTGTGTCACAATTTAAAACAACGCTAAGTAATAGTTTTGATTTAAAATTACAGCTTTGAAAAAATTAAGCTGTAAAATGGAGAACAGAGCCTCTGTCCCTTCTACTGTGTCTGTGCTCAGAAATGCAGAAACTTTAATAAATAAAGTAACTTTTGGAGCTTTTTGTCCATTTTCTGAGCTACATGGACTGTACAGGAGCAATTTGTAGTTCTACAATTAAAGACTTTAGTCCATCTGTTGCTCTGCATTCTTTTTTATCCCAATTTCACCCTGTTCCTCAACCCTCAGGACCCTCACAGAGCAGGTATGGTACCTGTGTTAATCCTGACTATTGAAGAACAGGGGATGGATTAAGAGATGGACTGCAGTCTGTAATTGTAGAAGTTCACAGTGGCCCCATATGGTGTGTGTAGCTGAGAGAATGGACAGTGAGTGCAGACACAAGGAGGCTGTAGTAATCAGTGTACACTAGAAGCAAGGTCTGAATATTTTTTTTACCGTTCGATCCTCCAGGTACATGGTTTTGGATAAGAAGTCGATCCCTATGGTCGCCTATGAGTGGGAAAAAAAACAGTGAGGTCAGAAATAAGTTATGTTTACAATCCAAATCTACAAGGAACTGAAGAAAAGCAAATGCTGTCATACCTGATAAGTGTTATCAAAGCTGTCGTACATGAACCGTGTTATCAACGATGTTTTTCCAACTGAAAGACCACACATGAAAAGCTTAAGTTAAGTTAATCTCACTCATCTACATCAGTTTATCTTCAGCCACATTCAGTTCTCACTGCACTGTTGCTGAGGCTTTCAATAAGATGATGAGACTGTCCTGATTAAGACATTTAACAGTGTTAACAGTGTAATCAACTCTAGGTAGTAATTTTACTTTAATTGAGTAAATTACACTGAGCTGTAACAAGGAGAATAGAGCTTCTGTTGTTGCTACTCCAGGCTCAGTAAACTGTAAATTATGGAAGAGGGTAGGGAAATCAAAAACGTATAATCTCTATTTAAAAGAGCACTAGGTAACTCTATAAACCTATAAATGCAGACTGTAACTCATTTGTACAGCACTGTCCTGAAAACTAGTAGTGGGAGGAATTGGGGCGGTTTCCTACCCTCCTCCAAAAATTACATAGCACGGTTTCTGTAGAGCTGAGCCTGGAGTGGCAAAGACAGAAGCTCTATTCTCCCTGTTACAGCTCAGTGGAGCATCACAATGATTTTGAAGCTGTAAAAATACTACTTAATGTTACTTTAAAGAGGATAGGTTATTTTGCAGTCTAGGTTCACCATGCCCTGTTGCGAGGCCCCCACTTTGGGCTGTGGAGTAGTGGAACTGTTCTCTGCAGTGATGGAGCTCCATACAGTTCCTTTGCTAATGTTGTCATGGCAGAATGCTATCAAAGGCTCACAGAAATGTTCCAACGTGTGGTCTAAAACCTTCCCTAAGGAGTAGAGTGGGGTGGGACGAGCATATATTGTTGGCACAAAGCACAAGAAAGCAGATTAAGGACACTTAAAGACTGTGGAACGCCAGAGACATTTGCTCTCTGAGAATTACACTGCTGTACTCTTCCTCAGAGCGCTCACGCCCAACGCAGCTGCTCGATTCAGGCCTTACAGGTCAGGCCTGTTCCTCCAGCAGGCTCCCAATAGACTGGGATAGGCTGAGAGTTTTAAAGCATGGGAGGATCTTCTAATGGAGATGCAATAAAGTCCAGAGGATGTATATATAGACTTTAAAACTGATTCAGTGGCAGAACTCCCAGGATCCAACCATTGATACCCTTCAGGACCCTGGACAGCAGCATTCCAGAGGCTTTCCCAACATCTGGGACTGACCCATGAGCAAGCCCAGAATCCACTACGCTTCTGGAATAGTCTAGAACATAGCTGTGAGGATTTAATGGTAGCCACGTGAGAATTACAGAGATCAGGCACTCATGATGGATGACTTTCCGGATCAAATCTGCATCATTCCAGAGAATACAATCCCATTTCTCCAGCCCAATTCTGGGAGGCTTTAAAAGGCCCTCTAGCCTATGCTTGGCATTGGGCATGGTACGCAGTAGCTTAAACGTGTCCCATTCCCTTCCATATGTGTGGTGTGTAGTGTGTAGAAGCTAAATTCTGTAAGTGTAAGAGATAAATATCAGCCAAAACCACAAAGTGCTTACGCATGTGTGATTATATCTTTCACATTACACACAGTAGAGAAGTTCGAGAGCTTAATAAGGACTAATAACATCACACCAGGACTAATAAAATTGCATCAGGACTAATAACATCACATCAAGAATAATAACATCACACCAGGACTAATACTATCACATCTGAAATAATAAACCCATCACATCCCACCAGGATTAGTAACAGCACACCGGGACTAATAAACACATTACATAGCACCTAAAAATATCAACCCCAGGGCTAACAGTATCACATGAAGACTAATAAACCTAAAGCCAACACTAATGTCCGTTAAGTCTCCCCTTGTTCTCTCTCTCTGTAACTCGTTGAGGGTCTGCCAAGTTAAAGACCCTAGCGCCTGGGTGTGTCCCCAACAGAAGACATGGAAATAGCTCATTCATCCCAGTCCCTGCTCTCTCTCTCTAACATACGCACACACACATACACTCACACTGGATGCCTCAGCTTCTACCACACCCTGCATTGACCAACTCAGACTGGCGCAGATTTACAAGACTGATTTTACTCTGATTTCCCTTCACAAACACGATGACAGTGTCCCCTCACGCAGACCATTCGCACCCACTGTGGGTGAAGTCACTCCATCCTCAGACAGAGCCCCGCAGGGTGGGTGTAGTGACGGTGCGCTGTCATGACTAATCACAACTGGGAGCCGTGTTTCCATACAGCCCATAACCCAGGGTGAGGTCTGTCTGCATTAACATGAACCCACTGCCCCCCCATCCCCCACCCCCTCAGACGTCGGGGCTAAGCCCGGAGCCCACCCAGAGTCCATGGGCGGAATAAAAGCCAGCACTCACCGCTCTGCTCCCCTAAAAACACAAGTTTAAATTTCCTCAAAGGATTCCCGAATTCGCTCCCCATGGACATGGCTGCTGACGGATGGAGGGATGGAGGGATGAGCTGCTGTACGGAGGGATGCAGACGGATAAATCCCCGCTGTCCCGCTCTCAGATCGATAGCTGTTGCAGCACTTCGCTTCTGATTTCCGAGAGATGAGAAGCAGCGATGAGTCGTTCGCCAGCGAGTCGATTCCTTGAGCCGAAACTGTCAAGCGAACAACGGGAGTCGACTCGCACTGAAAGGCCAATAAAGTCTTATATTGTATATAGGACGTCATAATGAGGTACGGGTTTTTTAATATTTGTGATTAATTGTCTTGAAAACGAATTTTTATCTCTATATTCATACATTGTCTCATTTTCTCACAATAACGTTTTATTATTTTATAAAAATGACTTTCAATAATGGCTTACCTCATAATAATGACACAGCATTTATCGCCATATATCCATAGAATATCATAGTAATGACGAATTATCTCATAATAACGCCTTTGTATTTCATAATAATTACTCATTATCATGACTTATGTTCCAATATAAATATACTGCCTCACAATACAGATTTAAAATATCATAATGATGGCTTACCTTAGAATCTCACAATAATGATCTCGTAATAATGATCATTACAGTCAATAACAATGACTTACTACTACAGAGCCCTGCTAGTGACTACATGTTATAATAAAAATGTAAAGGTGCAAATGATTTGATAGTGAACAAAATCAAGATACTGCTGTTTAGGAAGAACTCAGTAATATGTGGAAAAAAATATTTAATGTTTTCCCATGCCTTAAATATCTTGTTTTCATGTAGGAGTTTCATTGTTTAACAATGACAATAAATAATTTCCCAGAGAGACATAATCATCAGTAGGGAAAGTTTTTTGCCTCTTGGGAATGTATCCAGTGAAACTACTTATCTATCAATATAAATTCTGCTGGATTCTTTCATAAATAATAGGTAATAGAATGTATTTATATGAGTTTAATTAGAATAAGTTTTTATTTAAAATATGATACGGAATATCATCGACAACATGCCCATGGCACAGAAAAACACAGAAAAACAAGTCAATAGAGTCAACTCTGATTAATCAACCGAGTCAAATTATCTGACTCCTTGAAAAGATCCGGTACGGGTTGGGGTTGCTGTCCTGCACGGCGCATGCGCAGCTGCTCTTAGTGTTTACGGAAACAGAACTGAGGCCGTGTTGCGTGTTGCAGAGATCCTGAAAAAATGAGGAGGTCGAATCAATGAACACACTCTCAAACATGGCCTCTCTGGTGTTTTCACACACACCTCTGTGTGTTTCCTTGCACTTTGGGAACATTATGTTGAGTTGCATTCATTTCGTGGAGACACCAACCAGCCACAACATTATAACCACCTCCTTGTTTTTACAATGACTGTCCATTTTCTCAGGTCCACTGACCACACAGGAGCAGTCTATAGTTCTACAACTATAGAGTGTAGTCTAGAGTATGTTGCTCAGCATAATTTGCTACCCCCGTTCACCCTGTTCTTCACTGGTCAGGACCCCCACAGAGCAGGTATGGTTTTGGTGGTGGATTAGTGTGTGCGCTGCAGTGACACTGACGTGCTGGTGGGAGTGGATCAGACACAGCAGTAGCTGCTGGAGTTTTTAAACCCTGTGTCCACTCACTGTCGTCTCTGTTAGACACGCCTACCTTGTTGGTCCACCTTGTAACTGTAAAGTCAGAGACGGTAGCTCATCGGTCGCTGCTCAGTGTGTGTTGGTCGTCCTCTAGTCCTCCATCAGTGGACACAGGATGCTGTTGAACTATTGTTGGTCCAGCAGTGACACTGAGGGGTTTAAAAACTCCAACAGCACTGCTGTGTCTGATCCACTCATACCAGTGCAAAACATATTAAACCTAACCAACATGTCACCAGGGGCTTGACCAGAGGTGTTCAAAACTTTGCATAAGGCTATATAATGCACTGATGTAAAGTGAGAAATCAGTCAGGAAGCTTCAAGCAAATGCAGTGTGCAACCACAGATTGTAACACGTGAACATCTGTATTTCTCTGCAACAAAATCACACGCTGGGCCTTGTAAACCCTGTGCATGCTGTAGGTCCTCAGGAAATGCTCAAGATTAAGATAAAGGATGTGTGGTGTATCTTGAAGTAAACATGAAAGCACTTAATATGGCCAAGTGTTAAATTATACACCGCTGCATATCCTGTTTCATCAGAACTAAAGGAACAAAATGAGTAATAAATATATTTAGTATAAAACCACACAGATGTTAGAACTGGATCTGTTGGCAAAAAAAAGAAAACATGAAAGATGTAAAACATGGACCTTTTAGATTAGGATTGGGCTGATCGCATAAATGCAATATTACAGTGTGTGTGTGTGTGTGTGTGAGAGAGAGAGAGAGAGAGAGAGAGAGAGAGAGAGGAAAAAAAAATAAAGCAGCCACACCTTGATGTACCCTCAGGTTTCCCCCTCCAGCCTTTAACCAGATTTCACCAACCTGCCTCCATTACTAACTCCCCCAGGGTCTTACAAATATGAAGCGCTGTTTATGACAAAAGCTGTGCAAAGACGCTATACACATATATCATTCATTCATTGTCTGTAAGTGCTTATCCAATTCAGGATAGTGGTGTGTCCAGAGCCTACCCGGAATCACTGGGCACAAGGCAGAAACACACTCTAGAGGGGACACCAGCACTTGCATAACGTTACAGAGATTTCATAATTAGCTAGGAATTAACTAGGAAGGCAAGGCAGGAACAAACCATGGAGGGGGTACCAGTCCTTCGCAGGGCGAGACACACTCACCCATTCACTCACACCTACAGACAGTTGCAAATCCACCTACCAATGTGTTTTTTTGGACCGTGGGAGGAAACCCATGCAGACACTGTAGAACACACACGCACACACACACACACACACACATATATATATACCCTGATAAAAAAAATACCCTGCATATGCCCCGATAAGAAAAATATTAAATTCATCAAATCACCTCAGTGCTGTACACTTACTATCAATGATTCGAACTGTTAGGGTGAAACAGAGCTAATGAAGTATACAGAGCAACAGATGGACTACAGTATGTAATTGTGGGACTATACACTGTCTCTGTGTGCTCAGTGGAGGTCATTTTAATGTTTAATGATGTAAGGCAGTGGTTCTCAGACTGTGGTACACACACCACTGGTGGTACGTGAAGCAGGAATTTATAATCAACATAAAGTTTCATCCTTCATTCATTCATAGTCTGTAACCGCTTATCCAGTTCAGGGTCGCGGTGGGTCCAGAGCCTACCCGGAATCAATGGGCACAAGGCAGAAACACACTCTAGAGGGGACACCAGCACTTGCATAACGTTACAGAGATTTCATAATTATGCTTTAACACTACAAGCACTGCAACATTTTTTATCTGTAGCCTATTAAAGCACTAAACTGATATTAAATTGTCCTCTAGTTCTGTTTTTATTTCTTTCAAAATAATTTTTTTTCTCATAAATATATAATTGTGTTTAAAACATGCGGCACGGTGGCGCAGCAGGTAGTGTCGCAGTCACACAGCTCCAGGGACCTGGAGGGTTTGAGTCCTGCTCCGGGTGACTGTCTGTAAGGAGTTTGTGTGTTCTCTCCGTGTCCGCGTGGGTTTTCTCCGGGTGCTCTGGTTTTGTCCCACAGTCCAAAAACACATGCTGGTAGGTGGATTGGCGACTTAAAAGTGTCCGTAGGTGTGAGTGAATGTGTGAGTGTGTGTTGCCCCCCCCCCCCCAGGTAAGCTGCAGACCATAAACACTGTGTAGAGTGACATAACTGTGATTGAATAGTAGTGTTTGTTTGTGACGTGCCTGTAGCAGACTTCAGAATGGACATCATCAAATGGCAGACCTCATCATTAGTGCCATTGTATCACTCATTTTCCAAACTGACTTTTTAAAGTAAGTCTAGGTAGTATTCTTACCTTAAAATTACAGTTTCAAAAGTGATCCTTTAGTGATCCTTTAAATAAATCCTGGCGAACACACGGAGAAACACACACACACACAATCACAAAACCGATAATTCCTAGATGTCCACATATTTCATATGTAATCAATCATATTCCAAACAAAATAAATGTTTATTCTATTATAGAAAGAACCAACATATTAAAATGACTAATGTTGACACAGCTGTGTGTGCTTCTCCTTTGGCTGTAATCAGCATCATTAGTCTTTATTCATGCAATTTCTTTTACATCAAGAACATACTGTCACTCCAAAAAAAGGATTATACATCTCCAACTTGACTGAAGAAGAACAATTTTTAAATTCATTCATTCATTCATTCATTCATTATCTGTAACCCTTATCCAGTTCAGGGTTGTGGTGGGTCCAGAGCCTACCTTGAATCACTGGGCGCAAGGCAGGAACACACCCTGGAGGGGGCGCTAGTCCTTCACAGGGCAGCACACAAACACACTTACACCTACTAACACTTCACCAATACCTGATTTCACATTTGCTTCTACAATCAACAAACATTCTGTGTGCGGATTTATACAGATTTAAACACGTCTGTTTAAGCCCCGCCTTCTCACTGCTACTATTGATCTACTACCTGCAGCTACATCAGCCATTGGCTTAAATGCTTCCCAGGACAGCCGAATGACCACGGCCTAAAAACGCCTCAACACAAATGTAAACAAACACAAATCAATGACATTAACTCAATTTTTACATTTTATTTATGTATTAATATTTTTATATTGAAAGTAAAATAAAAATGCATGTTACGTAAAAGGTGGTAAAAGTAAACTTTAGTTTTTTGCTCTTTTTAATTGTTTTATTTTAAAACAAGTTTAAATGTAGCATAATTTAAGCTATTTATTAGTCTTGGTAAATGTGTAAATCTATTAATGTGCATTACTATGGAGATATAATAAATCACACACACACACACACACACACACACACACACATACACATACACATACACACACACACAAAAATCACAGAATGAGAACTTAAGTCTGCCCGAAGCCCCTCAGCCACAGCATCCTAACCTAGTAAGGATCACATAGTAATAGATGTGTCTCCGGTGTCCTTTATTAATAACTAAAATAAATATGGTGATCCTAGTATATGTTTGAAATTACAGTTAAAAATACAACAACATAAATGAACATACACTACTTTGTTCCTACAGCAACAACAAGATTTATCTCTTTGACAAGCTTTGTTTCTACATCTGTTTGATAGCATGAAAATGTGGACTACTGAAAGAATGGTAACAACATACAGTTAAACGTCTAAACGTTCAATAAAAGTAAATGTAAAAAAATCAAATATTTAAAATAATTTGGACAATTTCTAATTGTCTGTTCACCATCAGATTTTCAGAATGTGTATTGGACATTTTTCAAATGATCCAATATAAACAGTAAAGCAGAAAACATGGACACAATGTTAACAAAAGAAAAAGGTCGAGCTACAAACCAACAGCTCTACAACATCAACAACTGAACACAAAAACCAAGACAAACTCTAATGTTCAAGGTCAAACAACTCGGCTTCCTTCTCTTTCCAGAACGCAAAACTACGATCGATGTACTTACAAATCTCATCACTGTTGCAACAGGAGAAGTCCATGTTGCCTTCTGATCTGTGGGCCCTGTCACTTTGGGCTGAATTCGCAATGGCCTCGACCTCTGAGTCCTTTGGAATCTTTTGTGATGCGCCATTCCCCTTTGTCCCAAAGAATTGGGCCTTGATGTCTTCAAACCCATCTTTCCAGTCCCGTTTTCTGCCCTCGATGTCTCTCAGCACAGCTCGATGGAAATCCCTCACCGTCTCCCAAGGGAAGGCTCCGACGTGGTCGAAAACCTCGAAGCAGAGCAGGTGCCTCATCTTCCGCTCCTCTGGGGGAAGATCTTGCTCCAGGATATGGAAATAACCCAGCATGAAGAGGTCAAGCGTCAGGCTTTCATAGGGCACAGGGGCACCATCCACTCTTGGTAAGAAGTGCTCTGGGGAATAAGTGACTCGTTTCCTCTGGAGACTCCGGATTTGACGCGAAGGAACTCCCAAAGTGATGGCTCTCCAGTTACGGATCATCTTGTCTATGGCCACCCTTTGTCTATAGAGGTGATATAATGAGCCGTTCTTTGGCCGAGAGCCTGGGATTGTCTTCATAAGGTAATTCTCTGCCGAGGTTGCTGATTCCTGCTTCATTTTGGTCCTCATTGAAATGGCATATGCCGACTTCTTCCAGTGGCTCAAGAACAAAACAACAATTCGCTCTTTGCGCAAGCTAGTGGTCTCAATAACTTTAGCTGGTTCCTTGCTATTTGTGTTCTTGTTTTCGGTGGTGACACTGATGTCCTGGACAGCATTCACTGGGCATTTAGAACAGCCCTGCTGCCTTGCACCAGGCTTTGACGTATTGTTTATTATCCCAGAGAAAGGGTAGATGTTTCCTATCTGGCCCTCAAAGTTGGACCTTAGATTTCTAACCGAAACACCTGACATCTGAATCTCCATTTCCACCTTCTCTCTCCTGCCCCTGATGGAACTCTGTCTTTCCGGCTGCATAGAGAATACAGAAGCCAGCTCTTTGTTTGGGATTTTACAGATGCCGTTCTCGATTTCTCCATTCTTCTCTGTCAGGTTGTTCAGGAGCAAACTCATGCTTTTCACAATGCCTGAGATACGGCTACACCACACAGGCAAAGCCAGAGAGTCCACCACATCTGGCTGCTGTTGTGTATTCACAGTGATGTTGACGATGGGAGCCGGGAGGATGGCTCGTAGCTCCTCCACTAGACGAGCTAACTCCAGCTCATAGGCCTGGCACTTCTTCTGAAGCGATACAGTCTCAATCTGATCCTCCAGGTACACCAAGTCATCTTCTGTTAGCAGTTCACCAAAGGGGCCCAAAATAGCATCATGGACCTTGGAGTATCTCCAGCCATCAATACATTTCTCACTGTTTTCCTGCCAAGAATCGAGGACACATAAGAGACAATGATCATGATAACAGACTCATTAATTTAACACCTGTGAGTGGGATTTGGGTCAGAATATTATGTACTGGATGGTGGAGAGGACTGATCCCACTGTGGTAGCTCGAGTTGTAGGAATAGTGAGGTTAAATTGCCCCATGGTAGCTCATGGAGTGGGCAGAGTTAAAAGGAAGGGTCTTCATGTCAAATCTTGTCTTACTGGAATTCTGTGAAGCTGCTTTGTGACAACATCAGTTGTGAAAAGCGCTATATAAATAAATTTGATTTGATTTGATTTGATCTTTTTCTGTCTTACTGTGAGTCAATAAAGAAGAGGGGGAGTTTTCTTTTACTGTGAGCCAATAAAAAGATAGGCGGTGTTCCTGTCTTACTGTAAAAAAAACATTTCTGTCTCAATGTGGCCAAAAGAGTGAGCCAATAAAAAGAGGGGTGCCTTTCTGTCTTAGGCTGAATCAGTTAAAAAGAGGGAGCGTTACTGCTATACTGTGAGACAATGAAAAGAGAGGGGACATTCTCATTTTACTGAGAGCCAATATAAAGAGAGGGGGTGTTCTTGTCTAACTACAGTGAAGATTTTAGGTAGATGGTATAGTGCAGCACTATATGATACAGACCAAGTTGTGGGACTGAAGGCTGAATTGATGAAGGCTATTAATAGCATTGATAGCTCATGTCTGCCAAGGAAGTTGAAATTGTTGGGTTTGCAGTTTGGCTTACTGCCTGGTATTAGATGGCTGTTGACAGTTTATCACATTTCAATCACAGAAATAGAAAGGATTGAAAGAGTTATGAATAAGGCTATAAGGAAATGGCTAGTGGTGCCATAGTGTGGCATGGTATGGAAGCTACCACTCACAAGTTTAGCTGAGGAATTGATATGTGCATAGGAGGGTTACAAGATGGTTTTGACAGGATAGAAGGATGCAGTGGTTAAATAAACAGAGTTAGTCACAAAAGCAGGAAGGAAGTGCAACCCACGAGTGGCAGTGCAGGTAGCCAGAAGCTCATTAGAGCTAAGCGATGTGACTGGCCAAGTGCAGAGAGCAGGCCTTGGTCAGGTGATTCTTGGAAAGATTTTAGTAAGGCCACATCGCCAGAGCGAAGGCAAATGAAGATTAGATTTATTTGTGATCAGGAAGAGGAGGCATGGTGTGCAACAGCAGCATCACAGGCAAAACAAGACCAATGGCTTCACTGAGAGAATCTAAAGAAGCGCAAGATCACTTGGCAAGAATTTTCTGTGATGGACATAAGTCGTATTAAGTTTTTGCTTGGAGCAACTTATGATCTCCATCCAACTCCACAAAATCTTGGAAAGTGGGTAGGTGGAGACCATAGTTGTAGCTTATGTAAAGGGGTTGGAATGCTGAAGCATATTCTATTAGTTTAGTTTGTGGCAGGGTCGGTAACATGGAGACATAATACGGTGCTAAGGGTTTTAGCATGTTTGTTGGACAGCAAAAACTTAGAGGTAAATGGTTGGTTGTAGTAATAAAGTGATTAGGTTTGTGCGTGAGGGGGAACATATTCGATAAAGTGTACAGGCTATAAAAATTGGTAAATGGGGTGCAGCACAAGATTGGAAATTGCTGGTGGGCGTAGGTAAAACACTGCAGAACCCAGAGTGTATTGCGTTAAGAACACTGAGGCCATATATGGTACTGTACTCTGAAAGTAAATGGGTAATTTATTTCATAGAGTTAAAATGCAGTAGGTGAAGCATTCGAAAGGAAGAAGCTGAAGTATGCAGACTTGGCGGACTTGACTAAGGGCAACTGTGTAGGTGTTATCAGAAACTGCTGAAATATCTGGTCAATAATTGTGGATAAGGAGAGCACATATTACTTGGAAAAAAGCACTGCAGAGATGTTGTTGTGGCTGTTGGTGATGTAGCACACAAAGATCACATGGAACTGGTGGCACTGAGCATGCTTTAATGGTGCCAGTGGGACTAGGTAAAGCCCTAGCCACTAGGGAGGCAAGTGTGGATTTACAGCTATTGATGCTTAAGGGTAAGGTAGGACTCTAAAGCTGCCTTGGAAGTGGGTGGGTCTGGGATGCCAGACTTCACTATTGAGCCTTCTGAAGGTGTCATGGGCTTAATTCAATGAAACACTGATGAGGGAAGGTGCCTACCTGATGACCCCTGTGAGGAGTGTTGCAGTGGGTGGTTTGGGTACTCATGTGATGGGCTAAGTGAGTAACCATAGTTGTTAAGGGTAGCTGGTTGCTGATCAGATCATAAATACCCACAGCAACCTTAGGGTCTAGCTGTAGGATTGAAACATTGTAATTGTGTGGCTGACGGTAGGAAGTGAGTGGCGTGGGCACTGTTTGAAGCTCTAATGGATTAGCATAGGATATTTTACATCTTATCTTGTGTATGAGTATAATTTAAAAAAAGCCAGTAAAATAAAGGGGAGCTTCCTGTTTTACTCAGAATGACTCCAATGGACCAGACTTTTACAGCAAAGATTGGATCATGGAGCCTATCAATATTCATGGATATTAGTTGCAGGCAGCAGCACCATAGAGTTACAGCAGAACAGACACGAGTGTAATGCATGTTTAAAGTTTAAAGAATGAGATTATTATATATTATCAGCACATCTATATCCAATTAACAAGTGTGTTAAAGCATGCCTGAGGTTTATGTGGGGAAGTATTTATTAAATATACCAGGACAAGTGACTGTAGAGTTTATGTTTTTAACGACTGTAGAGAGTGTGGAGAAGGTGAAATGAGGATTTATTTTGCAATAGAATCTAAGCTAAAATTACACAATAGTAAAGAACAGAATTGTTTTAGTGATTAGTCTGCAAACGTGGTTTAATGTCCTGGCTGGATGTAATATTTTAATAGCAGGTTTCTACACAAAGGCTCCACCTTCTTTCAAATCTGATATCATAGTTTTTACATTAGTCTTTAAGGTTAGGTCCATAGAGAAACCATGCATAGAAACCATAGGGTATATTTCATACTGATGACCGTACAAGCAGTAATTATAATGTAATTTTGTTTTTAACACAATCAACAAGAGGAATATGCTTGTAGCTGAGATAATATAGTCTAAAATATACCTACAAGGCAAGTAACACCAAATTTTCACACTAATCATTTTTATTTTAAACATATATGTAACCGCATACACAGGTCGAGGTGCTGTAGACATATTTTATTAAGTCAATGCATTTATCGAAGACTACTGACCAAAACTGCACAATTTCTCTCCCTGACTCTATGCATTTAAATTGGCTGCCTAGAGCTTCCTGGAACTATTTGAAGCCTGCATGAATCATGTGACCACCAAGCATTTTGGATTTCCTTTGGCACAACTCTCTATGGTGCTGGGCTTACTGTGAGCCATTATAAAAGAAAAGAGCGGTTCTGTTTTATTATGAGCCAATAAAAATGAAGGGGTGGTTCTGTCTTACTATGAGCCAATAAAATAGAGGGGGTCTTTCTGTCTTACTATGAGCCAATAAAATAGAGGGGGTCTTTCTGTCTTACTGTGAGCAAATGAAAATAGGGAGGTTGGGGTGTGTTCCTATTTTACTCTAAGCCAATAAAAATGGGCTTGTTCCTTAAGGATTGTAGCATTTGTGGAGAAACGAGTGAAGGTAAACTGAGAGGAAGGTCCTACTCTGCAGATGTTTGGAGATGAGGATGTTTACCTTTTGTCTCTGCTCGTCATTGTCCTGTAGCCGTGCCTGAAGCTTACGCACCATCACTTGCCTCTTCCACTCCGCTATAGGCTTCCCGTTCTCATCATGAGTAGGAACCAGAGAGTCAATGTCGGCCAGATTCCCCTCCTCCATCGGGATCATAACCAGCTCATTCTCTTCTTTCTGCAAAAAGCAAAACTGTGTGTGTCCTCATTTCACTCCACAAGGACCCTCAAAACAAGGGGAGATGGGAAATTAAAATCAGGACACGGAGGTGAGATTGGGCACCACATCGGAGTGAGTGAAGACTGAAAAGTAAGCTAATGGGCTAATATTAACTATTTGTGCTCTTGTAAACACATGCATGGCTGTAGAAATGTGCTGGTTTAGTCAGTTCATTTAATTTGTAACGAGGAACAACACAATAACCCTGCCCGACTCCCTTTTCCCCATTCACAGCATTTTAATCTTTTCTTCACTTTAGGTCCAACAAACATGACAAGCTAGAGAGCACAAATATATTTACTGTGTGTCCAGTAAAGACGGCAGTCATTCCCGCATGTCTCCAGGACCTCATGGACCTCATCTGGGACATCAGTGTCTCCTTCTCCTCCAGATGCTTTAGTGTGCTGAATGAAGACACAACTGCAAGAAAACAGACAGGGAAGCTGAGCTCAGTTCACACTCTATAACACAATCTCCATGATCTTTGGATTCATGTAAACAAAAGGGCCCTGCTTCAACCGTCCTTCTCTGACAACTCGGAAGTGTGTAGCACATGCAAAAGTCTTAGGCACCTACTATTATTATTATTATTATTATTATTTAAAATAATGTATCTTCCCAATAAGTATGGTGCTTATATAAAATTATATCTATGATTCGAAAAAAAATACTTAAGCATAAATACAGTAAATATAAAAGGATTTATTTCTAAAAAGTAGTAGTTGTGTAGTGAGTGAGTGAAGAACAAAGTGTGTTTCCAGTTGTTCTCCTTGATCATATGGATTTGTTAAATCAACAGCACACATGATTTAACATAATTAAGTATTTATTAACTCCTAAAACTTGGGACAAGATGGTAACCTAAAATAAAGGGAAAGGGTTAAACTGTGTGGAAAGGTGTGGAAAGGGTTAAACTGCCCTGTTGACACCGTTGATAATTCCCCAGGTTTGAGTATAAGGATAGGGCTAATAAATAAATTCACAGACTTTGAAGTAATTGTTCATTCCTGTGAACATGAACCGATCAGATGCTGCTGATGGTCACCTGTGGAGGCCACTTGAACTTGCTGAATGGAGCAGACTCCAGCTCTGTTTGAGTGTGGAGAAGTAGTGAGCGCTGCGGAGGAGTCAGGACATGACGATGAGACACGAGGCTGAGGAGGGACCTCCTTCACTGGCTGCTTGCAACACACCACAACACAAAAGGATAAAAAAAAAACAGCACTTTAAAGGAGTGATTAGTCACTTTTGCCCTCATAAATTAACAAGCAATAATAATAAAAGTGATTATTTATTATTTTTATGTTTCTATAAAGTTCAGTTCACAAAATATTAGGTATGAAAAACTTTATCCCTTATAGAATGGGTACCCCACAAAAGGGTGGTCATGTTTAAAATAAGTTTGGCACAGAATCCATCCAAATACATCCAATAGGTGTCAGTATAATTGCTGCTTCATTCTTTCACATGAAGAATAAATCAGTGGATTTATTCACAAAACTGCTGATTTAAATTTCCAGAGAGGGTCCATTGTCTTTAAAAAGCATCGCAGGTTAAAGGTTATCACAGCTGCACTCTTTAAAAAAAAGGTTCATTGAGTGATGCCCAGGTCCAGGAGTGGGAGTGGAGGGCCACCACACTCTTAAAATTAAAGGTGCTACAAGGGTTTTTTATTTATTTATTTATTTATTTATTTTTGACGGATGCCATAGAAGAACCACTTTTGGTTCCATAAAGAATCGTGTTTGTTTAAGAGATGTGTGAGTGGGAAGAACATTTTAAAGTTTTAAAAACTCATCACTCTCTCTTTTAATGGTTCTTTACACTTTTAAACATATCAGCAAAAATGGTTCTTTATGGAACCAATAGTGGTTCTTCTATGGCATCAGTCAAAAATAAATAAATAAATAAATAAATAAAAAACCCTTGTAGCACCTTTAATTTTAAGAGTGTGGTGGCCCTCCACTCCCACTCCTGGACATTCAGTGTACTGCAGCCATGGTTTTGAAGGGTTTAGTAATGAACCAATGAACTGACTCAGGAGGGTTAGAGCACGAACAAACAAAAACACACATAGAAGACCCACCCCCTTTGGAAATGTGTCCTTAATATGAGTTAAGTTTGAACTTTGTGTTTAATACCTTACTGCTCTCCATTCCAGCACTGGGGCTTTGGACACTGGTCCACCTCTTAACGTCTAGGAACGGGGTTCTCTCCTCCTCGATGACAATAACTTCGGGCGGAAGGCGGCTGTCTGCTGACTCCTCAAGCTGAGAAACACGAGAGTGCAGACAGATAGCGAAGACATTAACAGCTTTTCATAGCAAATAATCATTAACCAGGATAAAGGACTATGCCAGGAAAAATACAGACCACTGTGACCCTGTTTACTCTGTTTTAATTAAGAATGGACCAACAGAAATATAATAATAAATATAAGAAATATAAAAATATAATCTGGACACAACCAATGGAAATTTATTAGCAACTGCCTAGCAACTCCTTAGCAACCACATGACATTCCATAATAAACCTGAGATATCATAGCAACCCCCTAGCAACTCCTTAGCAACCACATGGTATGCTACAGCAATACATTAACAAAAACCTGAGGTAACATACCAACTGCCTAGCAACCATATGGTATACCATAATGAACCTAAGATACCATAGCAAAGGTTGAGCAACACTTTGCGGCCATCTGGGATGCCCTCTGGAAGCAACTACCTGGAATACCAATGCAACTGCCTAGCAACAACATAGCAACCACTTGGAATGCCATATCAACCACCTGGCAACAACATAGCAGCTGACTGAGATACCATCTGGAAGCAAACACCTAGAATGACATAGCAAAACCTTAGCAACACCTGAAGATCCACCTGGGCTGCCAACCACCTGAATTACATTAACAACATCCTAGCAAAACCTTAGCAAGCACATGGGATGCCATAGCAATAGTATAGCAACACTTTAGCAATCATCTATGATACCATAGCAACACCTTAGCAGACATCAGAGTTGCCACTGCAAGGATACAGCAATACCATCACAACCAAATCGGTTACAGATTATTTAATAAATACACCCTAAATCCTGGGTTTGAAACACCAGCCAAATGTATACATGTGATTTTATGTTTTAATCATGTATCTGTTGATATTGATTTCTGTATTCTGAGGGTACCAGTTTCAGTGTGGATCAATCCTTCTGCAGGCACGTGTACCTGTCTATAAAGAGAATCAAATTCTGATATGGTCATATACCTCACATTTAAACACACATAGTGTGCCTGTAGTATCAGAGCTGGGGGCTAGGAGCCAGACCCTCTCCACCTGACTCAGTGAAGTAACAGTAATCAGTTAAATACCAAGCCTCCAGGGAGAAGATACAGCTGTGAGAAAAGTGAAATGTGAGAGTCAAGTGTTTAGTATAGTACACCCCCCACTTAGCTCCCAGACAAAGGCAGCCTATAGAGCCCTGTCACTGGAAGAGATGAATCGGGTTACAGCTAACTGCTGCTGCACAGATTCAGGGCCTTCACGGTTCTACCTCAGCTTTAGTTCCACACAACCACACACTGTTTACTTGAAGATGACTTTCACAATTATAATAAAAAAACACTTTTTATAAAATTCAGAAGATGTTTCCTCACCATTTGCTGCCCTCCAGTCAGTTTTTTTGCTGGAAACCTTCCTACTGTGTTTATGAGTAAAATAAAGTCACTCAGACATTCCAGGCTTCTTCTCTCTCCGCTTACAGCAAAAAACAGCAAAGAGTGAGACGTCCAAATGTTGAAAATCATAAAAAGAGATGAAAGTGTTGCTTTATTCCTGCTCCATAGGTGGGTAATACTGACTTATTTTTACTGTTTCAGATTATTTAGGCAGGAAACCATTCCATATTCAGGAGAGCACTAAGTGCATGAAAGTAAAAACAGACTGAACGTGAAACAAAACTAAATAACTCAAGTTACAAATTAGTTTCAGTGGTAATTCAAACAGTGAATTAAAACTTATAGCCAAATTCAGTTTCAGCCAGGTAGAAACAAGTCTTTTTTCTCCTCAAACACAACGTTCCACTTTAAAACATGCAGAGTTTCTGAATGTAAACAAACCAGGGAAAACTGCAGTTCCCTACAATTGTAGACACTCTCCTTAAGTTACTTGTATCCACAGTAAAACACAGTTCTGGTTCTTAATGAAACATCTGTGACCTGCTTTGGTCAAAACCCCACAAGCCCCGCAGCAGCGTTCTCCCCCTGTCTAAACAGCCCTGTTCAGAACGCCCTCTTTCAGCGCCTCTTCCTTTAAATGATAATGAGCCACTTGCTGTTTACCCCGACCCAGAGCGCACAGCAGTGAGGAGCGAGCAGCAGAAGCTCTGGTTTTTATTCATTTTTGCTCAGTTCTCTTTTTTCTCCGTTCTCATTTTCTCCGTTTGTACTCAGTGCTCTTATTTCTCCGTGTTCATTGTATCTGTTTTGCTGCGTTTAACCTCATCTTTGTGCTCTCACAACGCGGGTCCAGCGCTGTGATTGGACAGGCTCCAATTTTCAGAAATCCAGTTTTCAGACTTAGACAGCCTACAGAAAAACGAATGGGTGATCTTGTTTCACACTGTGTGGGTTGGTAGGTTCCAGATTCCCACATTAATTTACATGCACTGAACAAGAGACTTTTACATAATAGATCTCCTTTAAGAGTGAATCAACCTAGACTTGAATGGAGAAACCATAACCATATGTATAAAACACTATAATACAAATGCAAAAACTATTTCCATTTAACAGAGTGGTCACGTACAGTTCTCTTTTATGGAAAAGATGACTACATTTATTCAGATTATTTAAACCTGATTCCATCAAAACCTTCTTCTCATATTTTTAGAAAATAAACGATTACATCAAGGCTGCTTTTAGAAGCAGCAATTAGAAATAACTCACTGTGTCCAGTAGTTTGAGTCTGGATCGAGATCCTGAAGAAGTGAAGCAGGAGAGGATCGGAGTTACACTCAGCGGATCATTAATCTATGGCCACCTGAGCATCTCCTCCATATGAACAGCGCTCTGAGACGGGAGGTCTTTAGCCCAGGTGTTAGTGAATAATTAAGTGGTGGGGTTGAGTGTCCAGTTTGTGAGTGAAAATCAGAAGGGGCCTGATGGCCAGGTGGATGTTCTCTACTGTACATATACACACACACACACGCCCTCAGTATGTACACAACAGCAACCCACAGGTACAGGTACACGCACTGAGGTGGGGGTCAGAAAGTCATAGATTACGTAACCAACGGTAACTCAATGTGACTGAACCTGACAGTTAGGCTCATTAGGATTAATTTTATCCAATGCCCAGTCATCTGACCATAATACACTCATTGTAAAAAGAAATAATAATAATAATAATAATAATAATAATAATAATAATAATAATGCAGCCAGATAGAAAGGTCAAAAACTCTTTTGTCTCAAATAGATATGTAAAAATTACATGTGTGGTCTGATTAGACACTGGGTCTTGGCACAGAAGCGCAGAAAAAAAGTACTTTCCCCATTGCTGTGTAAAAACTCTCAGGGGCTACTTTGGGGTCGTGAGAGAGATCTTTGATGGCTAGACATCTGCATTTGAAGACATTTTGCCCAGTTGACAGACTTTGAGAGGGGGTGCATCATTGAACTAATAGAAGCATGACGGTGGTTTCGAAGAATTGCAGCCATCTAGACCGTTCTGACCTAGCTGTGTCGAAGTTTTGAGCAGTGATGTCCTGAAATAGAAACATGGCCTGCTACTTGTCCTGCCCTATGTTGGTGTGATGATCTTGGGCGCCATTTCATTCGACAGTTGGGCACCCCTAGTAGTGATACAAGGGGCACTAACAGCTCGGTGATATGTGCATGGTGTCCTGGGACCACATGTGTTGCCTGGGCTTCTAATTGGCATTTTTCGGCAGAACAATCCTCACCCACACAGCACAAGTCTCCCAAGAATATCTCCACAAGACTGCAACACTTCCCACTGACTTTCTATTCTGCAAATTTAAACATCACTTAACACCCTCTATACTTTAACCAAGGAGCACTGAGGGGTCAGTGGACATCTGTTACACAGGTAAGTGACCAGCGCTGGAAAAATAACTTGAATCCTGTTCCAGTGAAGGGTTAAGTCACCCGGAAGAAGAGTCTAGTTTACATCCTACAACTATCACACACACTAAACACAGCACCTCCACGTCAGTGTCACTGCAGCACTGAGAATGATCCATCACCCAAATCATACCTGCTCTGTGGGGGTACTGAGCATTAAAGAGCAGGGGGAAAGAGGGTAACAAATTATGCAGAGCAATAGATTAACTATTGTCTGTGTTTGACAAAAGAAAGTGAATCCGATGCTTTTTCCAGTGTAAACAAGGGCCAAATCAGCACAGAACCTGGAGAGAGAGAGAGAGAGAGAGAGAGAGAGAGAGAGAGATGCTCTGAAAGCTGAGCTGATGTAGCTCAGGTGACTCTTCTACTCTTTAGCTTTTGAACTGAGGAAGGGAGGGTTGACAACAGATAGCCCTCCCACCCCCACCCCACTGCACATTTACCCCTCCATTACCACTTTCAGACTGCATTACTCGTACAGCCCCAACACCAGCACCGTCCATTCCTTTATACAGCTCCCCCTGCTCAAGCGGAATTCAACTTACATTCAATCACAGACCTTAATCTCCAGAGAAAAGCACTGACCAATAGACTGGAGCCGCAGAAGATACAGTCACCATGCTTAGTGCCACCTGTAGGCTGGAGATTATAATAAAGCTCACAGCACTGGACTGTGGAGCAGTGGAGCTGTGTTCTCAGGAGTGAGTGGGACGAGCTGGAGTGGTGTTTATACATCAGTTATCAATAAACTATAAATACCTACTTTTGTTTAGCACTGCTTTTTGCACATTTTGCAATTTACACGAAACTACTCACCACTGCATTGCACAAGAGTCTGATACCCTACTGTTTGCATATTTTCCATAGCATTGTTATATTATAGCCTCTGTATATACCTTTATATATACTTTTAATGCTTTTGTTGTTTCTTTTTTTGTACATCTATATATATATTTAATTCTCAATATTTTACAGAAGGAAGGAGTCATCATCAAAGCATTTTGCAGCTAGTTGTACCATGTATGACTGTGTATGTGACAAATAAACTTTAATTTGATTTGAGTTTGGGAACTAGAGCTAGTGGCTGAATGCCATCAAATCGTCACAACAGTGTTCCAACACACAACGTAAATCAATATATAACACATAACCAAAGTGTATCCGGCTGTGATCAGAATTGAGAGAGGACGATGGCAGCACATTTTCCACTTCATCCACACTGTGCTGCTTCTTTTGCTGCTCTTGGGTTTCACAGGGAGGTATAGATGTCCAGCACTGACCCAGGGACTGGACCATTACATAACCCACTGTATCTGGCCATTGCTATGTTCAACCCTTTAAAGGTGCACCAGGCGATTTTATTTAAAGGAACACTAGGTAAGATTTGGTATATTTACTCCTGGGTTCTTCCTACATTTGCAGAGTGTACTTCACGTTTACTGTACATTTGCAGTGTCCTGAAACCAAGAGGGAAGGGGAAGGAGTGAGATTGATTGGGATGGATACCTACCCTCCTCTAAAAGATACATAGTGCAGGATCTAGAGTGCTGAGCCCAGAGTAGCATCAACAGTGGCTCTATTACAGCTCAGTGGAGCATCACAATGTTTTTGTTTAGATTATTGTTAAGGTTAAAAATACTACTTTTAAACAGGGAGAAAGGGTAGTTTTTGTGGTTGTGTTTCTGATTACACGAGAATTGAAATGTTGTCTTATTTCTAGTTTGTTCTGCGAATTGTTCTGACCTCACCCATTAGGTACACTTTACATCATTACTGCCACAGTCTTCAGTGATTGAGTCTTAATCAGTCTTTTCTATGTTTTATTTATGTCAATAAAACATAAATACCTCTATGTTTTTGAGTAGTTTGTTCATCAGAGGTGTTTGCACAGAACTATTCACTGCTGCAATGCACAACAGACTGATATATTATTCTTTGCATATTTTCTGGAACAATATTATAATTATTGTCTCAGTAAATATTTAATTTATTCTATGTTTACTTTTTTAATTCTTAAAAAATATATTGTTTCATGTTAAGTAATTTATTTATTTTAAAAAGCTCTGTTAGATCTGGTTTTATAGGTCTCTATTTTAAGCCCTTATTTTGCACATATTTCCATAAATTATATTGCTGTCTCTGTATATTTTTTACCATGTTTTAAATGCTTATTTTATATGTGTTCTGTTTTTTATTACATCTATATATCTTTTTATCTATATATTCTTTTTATCTTATAGACTGTCATTGATTTGTTTTTTATCAAAGCATTTCCCTGCTAGCTGTACTGTCTGTGAGACTATGTATGTGACATATAAACTTTGATTTGATTTGATATAAAAGTTAAAATAAATAAAAACAAACAACTAATTCTGGCGTTTGGAATATAGTTGCTGTTTTTATGTATGGCCTACATAACGTATATATTCTCCTAGGCATGAAGTCATGACACAAAGACACCAGCAGGTGGCAGTACACAGCCACTCTATTCAAATACTTGCAAAATGTAATGAGTGAAATTTGTGGTACGTGTAGGCAGCAGATTGGCGGTTACAGACAATGAATGAACGAATAAACGAACGAACGAATGAATGAATGAATGAATGAATGAATATAGGCAGCAGCGCTAGAGACCCTCCCCTTGCATTTTTATTACAGACCTCGGAGCTGGGGGAGCTGTGGTCTAAAAAGACCTGAATCAGAAGCTCAGAATGAAAAGCATTTCCACCTCCCTCAACATTCTGAGCTGATTTGTCTTTGAGCCAGGCACCAAATACCCAAGTGTGTGTGCACCAGTAATATAGAACACCCCTGAGAGCAAGGAGACGGCTGACTGCTGTTGTCCCACTGAGGACAAAGTTGGAGGTCCACTAGTGTTTTGCACAGTGTTTTCGGGGCGGACCACTGGTGATTAAACAGAATTTTAGACAAAATGCCACATTTTAGCACTTTTCCATTCACAGTCCAATTTACATTTTTTTTCCCTTCATTAGGTTCTTTTGTTATTCTTTATAGATTAGTAAATCATTTTAATCGAGCGCAGTGTCAACATTTTTAGCATAATCATTTTATATCAGGCTTATACTCATTATTATATCTCTCAGCTGAATAAAAATAAAACTGAGATAATACTATTTGGGAACAGCAGTAAAAGACAAAAAATTGACTACATATCTGGACTCGAGAGCCCTCAAACTCGCAACCTTGGTGTATTAATGGACTCAGATCTCAGTTTTAGTCTCATGTTAAAGCGGTTACTAGATCAGCATTTTACCATCTTAAGAAGATCAGTAAGATTAGAGATTTTCTTACTAAACCAGACCTGGAGAAACTTATCCATGCCTTTATTTCTAGCAGGATTGATTACCCCCCCCCCCCCCCCCCCCCCATCCTCAAATCCTTACACTGGACACCAGTCTGTTACAGAATAGACTTTAAGGTGTTATTACTGGTCTATAAATGTCTAAATGGGGTAGGACCAGTGTATTTATCAGATCTGCTACAGAGATATGAGCCGAGCAGAGTTCTCAGATCTGTAGGAACTAGTCAGTTAGTCCTGCCTCAGGTCAAAACTAAACATGGAGAGGCAATGTTTGCCGCTCATAAATGGAAACAGCTGACTGAGAAAAGTAGAAGAGCCACGACTTTAGACACTTTTAAATCAAGACTTAAAACATTACTGTTTGAGCAGCTACAGCTCAGTTTAAAATACTCTGCACTTTTATTTCTGCAATGGCATTTTTTTCTTTTCTTTTATTGTATCATTTTAAATTGTTTTAATGTTTAATTGTTTTTATGTAATTGTTTTATTTGACTTATGATTTTATTCTGGCTTTTAATTGAACTGTTTAACTGTTTTTTTTTTTTTTTCTGTAAAGCACTTTTACATTTGAATTGCTTCTGTGTGAACGGTGCTCTATAAATAAACTTGCCTTGCCTTGCCTCTCATAGTTGTAGGTAATATTTGTATTAGTTTGTTTTCCAGAATAAAAGTCTGTGAATGTAAAATCTGTTTGAGGAGATTATAAATGAGTTATATTCTGTACAGGGCAGTAATCTGAGTGGTCCGATGGTGGACCAGCAGTGGTCTACAGTCAGTGGAGTGCCAGCATTTTTATGCCAGGGGACCAATATATGCTCATTGTCTGGGACTATGGGGACCAAAAGCCGTTGACATACTCACATTGTGGGGGACTTGTGGGGACCAACAGCAGTGAATCATCACATTTTAAAGTGATGACATATTGTAAGTTTGGTGTAAGTTTAGGAGTAGTGTTAAGCTAGTAGTACTAATGGATAAAAATAATGGTAAGTCTATGTAATATTCACACAATTTAAAGATAATATGGTCTGTGTGTGTGTGTGTGTGTGTGTGTGTGTGTACAGATAGATTTAACATGAAGTATCAGTGCCCCATAGGGCTTAATTATTTTTCTACAGACTGCATCATCTCAGCATGGCAGTGTGGCTACACTTGAGGTAAGGAGTGGTGATAGGGTACATCCCTGATCTATCACTGTAAGGAGTAAAGGGCACCTGGTCTCCCACACACACCTGAGCAGAGCGGAGGAGTGTAGCGCAGTCTGTGTGTCCGTTATATTCCGCCAGGTCCACTGCACTGAATCCATCCACATCCTTCTCCAGAGGACTGACATTATGGGCCAACAGGACTTGGCAGCACTGAGGCAAGACAAGTTACCCACAATATTCAGTTAACCACATGGTCTACTCATCGATACTAATATTCTGAGTTATCACAGCCTTACTGAAACAGCACACCTCCACTTCTCCGTTCTCAGCTGCGTCGTGGAGAGGGGTCCCTCCCCAATGATCCCGCTGCACTCTGGCCCCCATCAGCAGCAGACGCTCCAGGATACGATGGTGACCCTCGCTGGCAGCGAAGTGCAGAGCTGTGGCTCCGTTCTGGTCCTGACACGACACATCAACATCAGTAAACGATGCCTGAAAGGCACAGGATGAAAAAATCTGGACTCAGAGGATCCAAAGGAGCAGTGTGTTTGAGGCAAAAGGTTTTTTCCTAGAGTGCTATGAATTCAAATGCTGTTTACATCAGAATCATCTTTAAGATTCGCCCAGAAATTACTATGTTACGAATTTTCTATCATAGCTGACCCAAAAAAAATGAAAATGAAATATCGCCACACCAAACCGCTACATCTGCAAACACATTAGCAGAGCTCCAACTTGTAAGTGTTTTTTGTTTTTTTTTGTTTCTTGCTTGTTTTAATTTATATATATATATATATATATATTTGGTGAATTTTCACCCCTTCTGTTACTTTCCTGGACTCCTCCTACACACACAATAAACATAAACATAAATGAGCCATCCCAGTCCCCAGGGAGCAGCTGAGGATTTTCATGTTAGAGATTGTGAACTACCTAATTTTTAGATCATTCATTCATTAATTCATTCATTGTCTGTAACCGCTTAGGTTACCAGTTCAGGGTAGCGGTGTGTCCGGAGCCTACCCGGAATCACGGCAGGGACACACCCTGGAGGGGGCACCAGACCTTCACAGGGTTACACGCTCACGCTCACACCTAGGGACATTTTGAATCATCAATCCACCTACCACCTGTTTTTGGACTGTGGGGGGAAACTGGAGCACCTGGAGGAAATCCATGCAGACACAGGGAAAACACACAAAACTTCTCACAGACAGTCACCTGGAGCAGGACTTGAACCCACAACCTCCAGGTCCATGGAGCTCTATGATAGCAACACTACCTGCTGCCACACAATGCTGCCCACCTTTTTAGGTTGTTTGGGTTTTTTTTTTTTAAACACAACATTGATGAATTATAACTATTACACAAAAGCGCTTTAGGGTTTATTTGTACACATAATACATATTTATTATAAAAGTATTTTTGGATCATTCCAGTTGTTCCATTCATCGGGAAATGTTTAAAGACTGAAGAACAGCAAGCATTTTCTCAAATTAAAAACAGTGTGAGGGACTTACCAGCCAGACCACCAGGCCGTAGTGGCCCATGTGAGCTGCTGCGTGAAGGGGGCTCATGCCATCTCTGGCTGTCAGGTGAACATCTGCTCCACAGTCTTTCACCAGGTGCTCCACCACATGCAGATGACCCTCCTGACAGGCCAAGTACAGTGGAGTAGCCCCAGTGGACATTGGACTGTTCACACACCTGTAGCAGGTCAGACAAAGACATAGATACAGATTCTTCGCATACGTGGTTTGTACAGAATCAGCTGTTGAACCTTTAAATTATTAGCACCCACTTTACAGGGGACATATTCTCCCGCTTCTCCACAAGGGAACACTGTCTAAACTGCCCTGTTCAGAACACCCTGATGAGCCGCTTGCTTTTTACCCTGACCAGAGCGCACAGCAGTGAGGAGCAAGGAGCAGAAGTTCGGGTTTTTACCCGTTTTTGCTCGGTTCTCCTTCTTCTCTGTTGTTATTTTCTCCGTTATTGCTCAGTGCTCTTATTTCTCCACGTTGATTGTGTATGTTTTGCCGTGTTTAACCTCATCTTTGCACTCTCACATAAACGTGGGTCCAGCACAAACTCAGATGAGGGGAATTTTAAAGTCTCTGCACTTGATGTCAGAAGCGGAGCAGAATCAGAACAGCTCGTTTTATCCCATATTTTCTGACTTAGGCAGTGCACAGAAAAATGACTTAGTGGTAGTCTTGTTTCAGTGTCTGAGTTTGTGGACTCCAGATCAGCCACATTGGGATGTGATGTATGGCAGGTGTCATGTATGGAGACGACCGAGTGTCTCTCTGTGTGTGTGTGTGTGTGTGTGTGTAGGGGGCAGAGCGTTGTAACAGTGCAGGTGCTGACATGTGGCAGGTAAGAAGCTACTCATGTTTTATTGAGTGCTGAGCCAAGAAGATCCGTTTAACATATGTCTGACCCCCCACCAGCTTGGCATCACTAACACCCACTCCACAGCACCTTCAATGTGACTCACACACACACACACACACACACACACACACGGTTGCTATGAAACCTGAGAAAGAGGGGAGTGAATGGCAAGTCTGCAAAGCCTCTTGTTATGATACATCAGCCATGTACGTGTGTTTTTCTTTTAATTGACGTTCTAAGCTGTGACAGAAAGCTTAGTGCTATTACATTTAACTCTAAAATAGGTCTTTAGCAGTACACACAACCAAAGGTCCCCATACCCAATGCCAAGTGTCGGCTAGATGGGTATAATTCCACCCAGTGCTGGGCTGTGGAGCAGTGGAACTGTGTTCTCTGGAGCGACAGAGCTGAATTCAGCACCTTCGAGATGAGCTGGAGTGGTGTTTGTGATCCAGAATTAATCCAACAACATCAGCACATGACCTCACTAATTTACATTTCAATCAAATTCAGTCAAATCTTGGCTGCTATGTTCAAACTTCTAGTGTAAAGCCTTCACAGCCTATTACAGTGAAGAGAGGAACATACTCCTGATTAAAGCACTTCAGTTTGGAAGAAATTTTGGGCAAAGAGGTGTCCACAAACTTTTGACCACAAAGTATATTTGTGTGTTTGTGTGTGTGTGTGTGGTTCCACCTTGGAGAGTGAGACAGGAGCAGTTTGAGACAGGTGAGATGCCCACTGGCCGCAGCGTAGTGGACAGGAATTGCTCCACACTCTGTTTGTGCCTCAGTGCTGCCCCCTGCAGACAGTAGCCACCGCACTGTGTCAGCGTGACCGAACCTTGCCGCCAGGTGCAGAGCAGTCGCTCCTTCTCCATCCTGATCCTATAACACACAAACACACAGAAAACACACAGATCAGCTTCAGAACCCAGGGACAGAAGCTCATCTGTCGCTGCACAGTGTGTTTTAGTCGTCCTCTAGTCCTTCATCAGAGTGTCCTGTCGCTGTCGGCTGGATGTTTTTGGTCGGTAGTCTATCATCAGTCCAGCAATGACACTGAGGGGTTTAAAAACTCCAGAATGATTCACCACTAAATCTTACCTGCTCTGCTCTGTGCAACTGTAATGTTTTTGTGTAATGTACAACTGTAATTTAAAATTCAAACATTCTCCCGTTGTTTTGTCATTTTATGGTAACTGTTGCATAATATTAAAAATGACCATTGTCATTTTAATAATAAAAAAAAAATCTCTAATGCCAATTTTAAATCATCTAAACCCAAACTCACACATTTTTTTGGATACAATGTTATCCCCAAGAACAGAACAAATCCATCACATGCTTCTGCAGTGCTTTTTCCTGATGGAGCTCATGACGAATGCAGCGCCCAATAAAATCTTCACTCGGTTTCTGTTTTTGTTTTGAAATAAAATATTTTTAATAAAACACAACAGTCACTATAAAAAATGAAAAAAAGAGTAAGAGAATGGCTGAAAATTGAATTACAATTATATCTTTCACAAAAGCACTTTAAAACTTACTTATCTAATACATTTGCTTTTATTTACAAATTATGAAATATAACCTGGATGTTCAGAGAGATCATTGAAAACCTTTTCTTTGTGCTTTTGTCAGTTACAAAAACCTAAAGAGTATTAACACAGATTTTATGGGATTTTACAAAAATGTCCCAGAAAATCTTTTCTGGAAATGGGGTTTGGACATATTTCCACAGAAACGTATATTAACTGTTACTCTATAATGTACAGAAGTGTCACTGGATTTGACGAGACCTGATATGACCTTTACTACTTGGGACAACTTTGAAATCCAAGGTGCAATGATGAGTGATATTTGTGATTTACTGATATCTGTACCTCGACATTGCTCATTGTTAACCTCTACTAATTGTTTTTATTCTTATTATTTAGTTAGTATTTATCCTTTAAATACTGTATATCTAACGGTGGTAGTCCACCAGGTGTTGCATGATGGTTAAGGGTCATAATTTCTTTCTGTCTTTTAAGGATCTCTGACATTTACATTATACTGAAGACTGGTAGGATGTTATACAGAGTTGTGGGATTATGAAGTCACACAGCTCCAGGATCCTGGGGTTGTGAGTTCAAGTCCTGCTCTGGGTAACTGTCTGTGATTTAGTGTGTTCTCCCTGTCTCTGCGTGGGTTTCCTCCCTCGGCCCAAAAACACACGTTAGTAGGTGGATTGGTGACTCAAAATTGTCCATAGGTGTGAATGTGTGAGCTTGTGTCGCCCTGCGAAGGAATGGCACCCCCTCCAGGGTGTGTTCCTGCCTTGCGCCCAGTGATTCCGTGTAGGCTCTGGACCCACCGCGACCCTGAACCAGATAAGTGGTTACAGACAATGAATGAATGAATGGGATTGTACACAGTACCACAATTAACTTTGATAGTTGCGAAAAACAGACAACTTTATGTCATTTAAGGTTTTACAGAACATTTTTACAGAATTCAGTTATCTTGATTATAATATCCAGAAATCTAGAAGAAAATAGATGTGTTTATACTAACAAGTTTACCTGAAAGGAAGAACCGTAAATCTCTTACCACACAGTGATTCGATTTAGTTGGGATTATTCAGGAAATGATTCAGAGCAGAAAGAAACATTCACTAATTTCAGCTTAGTTTAATCAGACCGAATCCATTGTACTTCTAAGCATAATTTTAGATCACAAAATATAATTAAAAGTATGACAGTTTAAGCAAGTGACTATTACTGTCATTTGTTTTATATAAATAAGGAATATATTCTTTAAAATTATTTAAAGTGCACATACAGAGAAGGACATGGTAAGCTACTTTCATTACAGACACTAGCAGAGCTTGTTGCTTTGTACTCATTGGGTTCAGGACATTGGATTCAAGTACCACAATTATCATCTTCAAATACTTAGGAGACATTTTACACTGTTTAGCCGATATGTATTGAGGCATTATATGTACATGGCAAAATAATGATGAAATTAATTGTAAGATACCCAGTAATAAACACATATTTCTAGTATCATACCCTTTACTTAGTACTTATTGTATCTTACGGCTTACATATCAGGTATGTACTCTGTAATACCAAGTAATTAGCAGGCTGTATTTTAAAAAGTGTTACCTAAGACCTGAAGCTATTCTTTTGGTGGAATTTAGAGACCACCCTACACCTACATTCCAGTTAATGGCACATGGTACTATGTAAAATTTTAAAATTAAAATTACTGCTTAAATAATTGTGATGCTCCACTGAGCTGTAAAAGGGGTTCACTGTAGAAAGTGCACTTTTGATTTCTGTAAAAATGAATTACAATGAGAGTGTGGGGGAGCCCTAGGAGCAAAATAATAATAATAAAATCTTACCTAGTGTTCCTTAACTTCTATTTAGTCTGTTTCTTTTTGTCAGGATGGGCTTTTTGAAAGCTCCACATTCATTCAGACCCTTACTACTGTTCCTTATCATTTATGTCTGACCTCACCTCGATCCCGCAGACTCCATGTCCCAGAAGCCACTGCAACTCTGCTGTGTGTCCAGTCGCTGCAGCATCATGGGCAGCCGTGGCCCCGTTCATGGAACGCCTCTGGCCCTCGAGTCCGGCATCCATGAGCAGGAAGCGCAGGCAGTGGAGATGGCCACAGCGAGCAGCATGGTGGACGGGCGTGGCCCCCTGAGGATCAGTGATGTCACAGCTCAGGTGTCCGGACAGGTGTAGGACCCTAAGAGCTTGGAGGTCCCCATCTCGACAGGCCTGAATCACTCTGTGGAGAACCATCCTGCTGCTGGTCTACTGCAGGGGTCCTATCTGTGTACTTGTTACTACCCCTCTCCTACTCCCTCCCTCCTCCCTCTCTCTCCCCAAAATGACACCTGAGCTGCATCTGAAGCGCCTGACTAAGGGACAGATGGTCAGCTGGAAAGAGAGAGAGAGAGAGGGGGGGGGGGGAGCAAGCGGCAGAGTGAGATGCTTATGAAAATATTCAGTAAATGGCTCTAAGCTAATGTGTGTGTGAGTGACTGGGTGAGTGTGTGAAACTGTCCATAGGTGTGTGTGAAACTGCCTATAGGTGTGTTTGCATGTGTGATTGACTGGGTGAGTGTGTGAAACTGTCTATAGGTGTGTGTGTGTGTGTGTCTTATGTGTGCATGAGTGTGAGAAACTGTCTATACGTGTGTGTGTGAGAAACTGTCCATAGGTGTGTGTATGTGTGTGAGAAACTGTCCATAGGTGTGTTTGCATGTGTGAGTGACTGGGTGAGTGTGTGAAACTGTCTATAGGTGTGTGTGTGTGTGTCTTATGTGTGCGTGTGTGTGAGAAACTGTCTATAGGTGTGTGTGAGAAACTGTCCATGTGTGTGTGTGTGTGTGTGTGAACCTGTCCATAGGTGTGTGTATGTGTGTGAGAAACTGCCCATAGGTGTGTTTGCATGTGTGAGTGACTGGGTGAGTGTGTGAAACTGTCTATAGGTGTGTGTGTGTGTGTCTTATGTGTGCGCGAGTGTGAGAAACTGTCTATAGGTGTGTGTGAGAAACTGTCCATGTGTGTGTGTGTGTGTGTGTGAGAGAGAAACTGTCCATAGGTGTGTTTGCATGTGTGAGTGACTGGGTAAGTGTGTGAAACTGTCTATAGGTGTGTGCGTGTGTGAAACTGTCCATAGATGTGTCTGTAAAAGGGAGTGGCTGGGTGAGTGTGTGAAACTTTCCATGTGTTTTGCGAAATGGGAAACAGTTGTGGCTAGCTGCCGCTGCAGGAATGTGTGTGCTCACTGCTCCTAGTACACTAGTGTGTGAGTGTGTGTATATGTGTCTGTGTATGTATGTGAGTGTGTGAAAGAGTGACTGGATGAATGTTTTAAACTGTCCGTGTGTGTGTGTGTGTGTGTAAAAGAGAGTGGCTGGGTGAGTGTGTGGAACTGTCCATAGGTTTAGCGAAATGGGAAACATTTGTGGCTAGCTGCCGCTGCAGGAGTGTGTGTGCTCACTGCTCCTAGTACACCAGAGTGTGTCTGAGTGTGTGTATGTGTGTGTGTGTGTTCACTGTCACTGATGAATTAAATGCAGAGTCAGAATTGTGTTGTGCAATCGTGGGTGTTATTTAAACATCCAGGGCACACCGGCACATCGCTGTAAAGTCTGCAGCTGCAGGAGGACAGAGTTTTACTGAGAAATAATATCAACACAGCTTCAAAAACTCTTACTGAGAAAAAGAGATATTCAGACAGACAAAAGGATAGAGACCGAAATGGTTGTGTCACACATTTATTTCACGTCCACCAAAGTGTTAAGTGTCCACAGACAGAAGACACAGGTCCAAGACTCAAAGAACTTGAGCACTGAGTACATCACAGCCTACATCCACCGACGGTATAAAGAGATTACACCTGCGCACCAGATCGGCCACAGTGTGGTTTATATACACAGCCCAGATGAAGAAGCGGTTACAGGAGATGCGGTTTAGTCACAGGACGCTGTCCTGGAGAGGATGGGGGTTATACTGCAAGATATGACAGGATGAATCCATGAATGTAGGATGTTCTTCGGGAGATGTTTTCAAAGGGTGTATTAACAGAGTCCACTGGGAGTTGGAGAAATGCGCAGAGAGAGAAAATAGACAAAGAGAGAGAGAGAAAGACACCAGATACAGGTCTGTGCTGTAGGGGATGATGTGGATACGCTGCACTCCTGAAAATCCTTTCTCTGGAGAGCAGTTTGAGGGTTGCGTGCATGATTCATGGCGTGTTTCTGACCTACAAACTGTCCTAACTCAGATCCTCATGAAAATGCTACTGATATTCTACTGTACAGAGGTACATCAGCTTTAATGCATTAGGTTTTAAAGAGTTGGATGACTATATACAGCATGCCTTCACATGTACACATACTTTTCATTTATATAATGCTATATACACTTTGCGATCACTGGATTAGAAACACCCACCTTGTTTCTACACCCACTGTTCACTCTCTCAGCTCCACTGACCACACAAGAGCACTCTGCCGTTCTACAATTACAGGCTGTAGTTGCTCTGCATACTTTCTTGTCCCCACGCCTCCTCTGTTCTGTAACGCTCAGGACCCCCACAGAGCAGGAATGATTTAAGTGGTGGATCAGAGTGTGTTGTCCTAGTACGAGTGGATCAGACACAGCAGTGCTGCTGGAGTTTTTAAAATCTTTGTCCACTCACTGTTCACTCTGTTAGACACTTCTACCTTGTTGGTCCACCTTGTAGATGTAAAGTCATCAAACAGACAGTGTGTGTATGGCCGTCCTCTAGTCCTACATCAGTGGACACAGGACACTGTCAGCTGCATGTTTTTGGTTGATGGACTATTCTGTCCTGCAGTGATACTGGGGGCTTTAAAAACTGCAGCAGCACTGCTGTGTCTGATCCACTCGTACCAGCACAACACACACTAACACCACGTCAGTGTCACTGCAATGCTGAGAATGACCCACCACCCACATCACATCTGCTCTTTTGGGGTCCTGAGCATTGAAGGACAGGAGGAAAGGGGCTAACAATGTATGCAGAGCAACATATGGACAACAGCCTGTAATTGTAGAACTACACAATGGTCCTGTGTGGTCAGTGGAGCTGAGAGAATGGACAATGAGCATAGAAACAAGAGATATCCAGTGATCATTCTGTGTATATAATGATATATATAGTATTGTCCAAGAGATAAACCAAAGGAAAATGGACAGTACTTGACCAGAGCACCGCGAGGCATCGCCTTCAAACTGTACAACAAATCAAGTCCTCGCCCTTCTTCTTCTGAGCACTTGCTGAAGCATATTTTATTTTTGTACTCCAGTGTGCCGATATCAGACAGAGGATCTTCATCACCTCAGAACCTGCCTGTGCTTGTGGATCCTTCAGAATGGTGCTCTAAGGGTTGGCTGGCCCAAGGCACACAATCCAAGTTTTACTCCACAAATAGTGGGAGCTATGAAGAACGACTGGTTGGTCATTCTCCAGCACAAGCAGGTTATCCATGAATCAAGACCCTCTAAGCAGAAATACAGGATGTCTCTGATATCGTCACGGTCAGAAAACAAGGTTTTGAACCTGGAATGGAAACTTCTGTAATGTTTGAGATCAGGGACCAGTCCTGAAAGGAAGCTTGAGTCAGGGAGGCATCCTAGGTGGTGATGCTGTGTGCGTGGGAGCTGGTTCCCCCTGCTGTTTGACAAGAGAGAACAGTCAGGTGGGAAGCAATGGGACAGGGAAAAGGAAAATGAGAGCAGGGTTTACAGAGGGGAGGGGGGGTCCTTCACCCAAACCTAGTTGTTTCATATTTCGATATAGTCTTCCAAGTCATTTCCAAGTCTCCCCATTGCTTCATCCATTCTCATTTTTAGTCTCATAGTCTTGATTCGTACAGATCCATATTCGTGCCCGTTAAATAAACCATGTTCAATTTGTTTAAATGCATGTCTGTCTGGCTCAGGGTTAAGCTCAAAACCTTCGGTTGAAGCTGCACGGATTTCGAGGGCACGAGTGGGCTTCTCGTTCCAAAAACTGTAACACTGAAACCGGATCTGGATAGAAGCTCCCATCAGGTGAGGACTGACCACAGTTCAGCACAGGTAGATACAACCTGTGGAGTCAGTTTAAAGGCCAGGAGAGTGGTTAACATGCCCGCCTCAGGGATAAATAACTCTTAAAGCAAACACTAACACAACACAACAAGAGCTACGCAATAAACATACATCTGACCATGATTTAAAAGTGATTTTAACTGTAGGATGGGACATGTCCCTAATAACCTCTTTGTCCAGGTGTGTTAACAAACCTTTAGCTTGTGGTTGAAAGTCTGATTATGAATTGTGCGTAAAAAGTGATAACATCAAGCGAGCTTTCCTTAGCAGCAAATAAAAATACCTTGTGCAAATCAAGTTATTAACACATTAATAATTGAAAGCTTCAATTCAAAAGTGCAATGCAAAATTGTCAAATAAAATATATTAAAATTACTGACTAAACAAACAGAAAGCAAAATATAAAAAAATTATGTTACATCATAAATCCAGGTGAAGATGCTGAACGTTTGTGTTTGGACTGTTTTCCTGGTGACAGATCCTCTTTCGGGCTGATTATTTTCAGCCCGGTAACTCGTCCTACCGTCCTATTCCACCCAGAACATGAAAACCACTCTGTAAGAGCAGCTCTGTACTCTCTCACTGTGCAAGAGTGCGATCAAAACAACAGGAATCTACAGAAGCTCAGGGAAAAAAAGCACTTGACATTGACCTGCAGAAGCACAGAGCGTAAGCGGAGCACGGCACTGCCTTTTACACAGCAGCTAAACCCTTTACATTTTAAAAGGGGCTTTTTGTAGGATGCTCTTTTCCTAGAGTAATCACTAATAAGCAGGAGCTGGATGAGTGGGGTTGGGTGGGGTCAGGTTGGGGGGGGGGGCATGGGGTGGGGTGGGGTTTGTGGAGAGTTACAGTACTTATGAACTGAGTTATTATTTGGCTAAAAGCGGGTCCTATACATTCACACTTGCTTACACCAGTTTACTAAAACGTACCCACACTCTCACACACATTCTGTGGTTGGGGAGGCAGGCGGGAGGCAGTATTGAGGAGGGCAGGCAGGGGGCGCTCTTCACATGATCTATGTACACCACAGGAGCCTGTTGGGATAAAACAGGACTTTACAGATGGGAAGAGTCTCCTCTCACATCCTCATCGAGGGAGATTTTTTCCTGGAGAGTTTAGACCTGAGAGGATTGAGAGAGAGAGAGAGAGAGAGAAAGAGAGAGAGAGAGAGAGAGAGAGAGAGAGAGAGAGAGCAACTTTGAGTGAGACGAAGGCAAAGAACAATCGAGAAGTAGCATCAGTGGGGTTACTCTTCACTTTTCAAAGTCCCCACAATAAATAAATAACACATTTGGGGACAGTGTGTAAACACAGAGGGGGCAGTGCATGTACCTGATGGTTCCAGCCAGCAGTGGGTTAAAGGCATACAGCCAGTCATGCATTTCTTTGTCGTTGCCGGCCTGGAGAAGAATGCCACGATGCTCAGTGCAAACAGCGAACGTGTTTGGAGTCTGTAAACAGAAATGAGACAGGGAAATCAGACTTTAACTATGATGTCGAACTAGAGATTGGCTGCTGGAGATAGGCTCCGCCCACACAGTACATTTTATACACCCCTCTATTTCAGCAGAAGCTTGTGAGTTTTATCTTGAGACACACACACACACACACACACACACACTACTCACTGTGCTGGGTGTAAATAGAGCTTCTTGCTAGTCGTGACTCACCCTCAGAATGGTGTGCTGGTCCTCGTTGTACTCCACCTGTGCAGAGGACAGGTTAATGATGGCCCTCTCCACACTGTCTCTCTCACTGCGGTACAGGTAGACGTAGGGTCGCCGCACTACCACGTAGCGCTTCACCCAGCCAGAGGTGTGCGGCTCCAGGAAGTGGAGGTAACCTTTCTTTGACACAATGGGACTGGAAAAGCAACAGCAGAGTAATACGTCGGATTGGTCTCACAGGGACCCACTGTTTGACTCTCAGTTTCACTCACAGGGTTTTGTGTTTTTGCTCCTGCTACGGGTGCAGAATGTCATTCACTTTTACAGCAAAATCCTGAAATCTAGAGGGAGGATATGGTAGGTGGTTTCCTACCTTCCTTCAAAAGTTCCATAGTTCAAATTCTGCAGTACTGAGCCTGGAGTACCAACGACTGAGGCTCTATTCTGCCTTGTCAAATGATACGGGATGGTGGGAACTACTTTTTCTTCCACCAAGGTATGTGCGTAATGCGTAAGCGCAGCAGCATACTGTTGCTTAAATGAATAAAGTTAAAATCAATAAATATGGCTATAAAATAAGTAACGAAATAAATACATGCTTCAACAAATAACTGCATGAGTTTGGAGTAATAAAGTGTATATCACAGAAATACATGAAATACACTACTTCTTTTTAGATTTACCACACAAATTAGGTATATTTGCACAAAGTATTGGACCGGTATCGCTGTTACGAGGAAATCAGTGGTATCGAACATCATTAATAAAAAAAAAAAACCACATATCTCTAAAATAGTAACTTTACAGGAGAAGCAGAAAAACTTTTTAAATTTCAATGGAAGTCAATTGTTAAAGAGCTGCTGTGTTTAAATGATAGTAGTAGTAAACTAAAAATTCACAAGAATGGAGATAAAGGTTTTTAATTGGACAGAGATGATGTTCATGATGTCCCTCGATTACTGTCTGGAGCCTAAGCCTTGATACCTGACACGGATCTCCTGGATGTTCGGGACAAAGGTGCAGGTTCGGGGTTTTCTCTCTTCAGGGCTGAACGGATCCAGATCAGGACTGGAGGCTCCAGAATGAGTCTCTGAACTCCTGCAGAACACACACACACACACACACACACACACACACACACACACAAAACACTTACTTAAAGAAATTATTTTTTTAATGTTTTAATTGAAATTATTATTTTTTTCCCCATCAAACCTTGATCATAATTCTCAATAAAGAGCAGCATATCACCACAAGAATACTGCCACCCTTTTGTCTGAATGTGTCCAACCACAGTGCTGGAGCTGTGTTTATGTTAGAGTGTAAAGATAATAGCCATTTCTCAATACGTGTTCTTGTCTGTACTTTTGTTCTCATATTCTTGGGAAACGTCATCAGTCTCAGCCCAAGTACTGTTCCATTTAAAAACCCACATATAGCCAAGTGCAGTTTAAATACACGGATGTGTTTTTGCTCCGCCAATAATTTCGATGATGTACTGGGATGTGACTTCTGTAGACCTGAGAATCAGATATCCCAGAATACATTTCGCACCAACCTCGGCACTATACATTTTTTCGCTCCATGAAGAAGGTGATTCATCAAGTACGCCAACTTTCCATTTACGTAACGACCACAGCGTCCTCTGAAGTTTGAACTCGCCAAGTTTGTACTACCAAATACTGCAGTTTGAACTTGACGTACTTTGTATTGGGAAACAGCCAAGGTTAAACGCAGCAAAACACAATGAGTGCGGAGAAAAACGTAAGAGCACTAAATAAAAACGGAGAAAACAAGAACTGAGAAGAAAGAGAACTGAGCAAAAACAGCTAATAACCAGCGCTTCTGCTCCACGTTCTGCACTGCTGTGCACTCAGGTCAGGTTGAAAGCAGACGTTCTGAACAGGGCTGTTTAAACAGTGGGAGAAGGCTGCTGTTGGGCTTGTGGAGTTTTGGCCAAAGCAGGTCAGACGTTTCTTTAAGAATCAGATCTGTGTTCCACTGTGGAGAAGAGAGGAATATTTCCCTTTAATACATAAAAATAGAGACTTACCTGAGGTCAGTTTGGCTGTAGTGACCATCCACCAGTGATGGACAGGTAGTAGATGGGGTTAGTGTGTTCAGAGTTGAAGATGAGCTATCTCTAAGCAGGGATGCTGATATCTCAGACAGCTATCTCACACACACACATACATACAAATAGAAACACACACACACACACACACAAAAACACACACATACAGTCAAAAGCAAAGAAATATATCACAAAATAGAAAACAGCTCTGACAGGAGTCTATCAATGACTCAGTCAGACCACATTAGTGCTCACCCTAGACCCAACTACAAGAATAGTCATGAAAGGCTAGGAATGCAGGCAGGCAGGCAAAAGGGCTTGCAGCTGGTCTCAGGGACCAAAGGGAGAGGGGGGGCAAGGAATACAGTGTCTCTACTCCAGATGAGTGAATGAGAGAAGTGTGAGGCCACCATTATGTTCCAAAATGAGCTAATGGATGAGCCATTCGTAATGAGGCAGGGAGGAAGAGCTGGTGGAAGATCGGCTCTGTCTGAACACGGCAGAGCAGAAGAGCGAGCGCTGAGCTGCTCTGTGTGAAGGAGAGAGAGAGAAAGAAGGTTTTCTAACCACTATCTGGATGAGACAGAAAGGAAGGGCAGATAGAGAGCCGCTCTTTATGAATGGGGGATGAGGCAAGGCCCGCGGTTGGGGAGTCAGAAGCGGTAAAGTCTCACCTTGCTCTCACTGGCACTGCTGCTCACCTGGCTGTACTGCCTGTTGAAGGTGTGCATGAGAAGTCGCAGACACTGTGGAAGAGAGAGAGAGAGAGAGAGAGAGAGAGAGAGAGAGAGAGAGAGAGAGAGAGAGAGTTAAACCCTAGTTAATATAAAGTTCTAGAATGTGGAGGTATAGAAGGTGGTGGGCTGCTCTCCACTCAGCAGTGACACAGCAGTGTGTAGAAACTCTGATAAAGAGGACTGGGCAAAAGTCTTAGGCAAATTAAGCTTTATATTATTATTTTACATAATTTATCCTCTGAAAATAGTGATGTGCTTGTATAAAAGTATATATAATTTCATTCATATATTCATTGCCTGAAACGGCTTATCCAATTCAGGGTCATGCTGGGTCTGGAGCCTACCCAGTATCACTGGGCGCAAGGCGGGAACACACCCTGTAGGGGGCGCCAGTCCTTACATATAATTTCAATAAACACAAAAACATATATACTGTAAAATTATGTACTTTTAAAAAAGTAGTAAATGTGTTGTGAGCGAGTGAAGAACAAAGTGTGTTACCAGATGTTCTTCTTGATTGTGTGGATTTGTAAAAGCAACAGCACCCGTGATTTAACATAATGAAGTATTTATTAACCCTTTAAAACTAGGAATTGGACGATAACCTCAAATAATACTGGACTGCTTCCAGTCAGTGGAAGTACAAGTAAGGGGGTTCTAATAATGCCTGGCCCACAAAACGTGGTTTTAAAAATCTCAATCAACTTGAAAATGTGAGACACCCCACATATAAAGACATTTTTTCAGAGGTTTTCTGTGCTTGATAGTTATTCCTCAAAGTCCACACACTACACAGTCTGCCCTGAATGAAACACCACACACTTTCAGACTGCTCACTGCCGACAGACTACTCCGCTGTTCGAAACCTTGTGGGAGTTTCTCGTGAACTGCTACATCGCAAAAGAAACATGGCGGATTGCAGTGAAACCATAAAAATTACCCAAAACCATAAACTTCAAAATCAGCCCCTTAATCCTGTAGTGTGGGCCAGGCATATAATCCTCTGCAGTCAGTTTAGATGTTGGAAAAAGCTCCTGTGTGTGTACACAGCCCTGGCACAGAAAATGGAGAAAAAACTAAGGGTCTCTGGCTGAGCTATAGTCGAGAATTGGCATCAGGAGGCATTTGGGCAGAGGAGAGACCTCTGAATGTTAAAAAGCATAAACATTTTTGAGGATGTTGCTCCATTCCTTCTGCATAGGTGGCTACAATTGACTTATTTTTGCTGCTTCGAATCACTTAAGGTGGAACTGACTCCAAATTCCAGAGAGCGCTAACTGCAAGAAAGTAAAGACTACAAAACTTAAAAATGTTACAAAATTAAACTTAAAAGTGCTACAAAACTTAACAGCTTGAGTTACAAATGAGCAATAGTCCTGTTTCATATTCACACATACTGTTCCACCTTAAAAGATGCAGACCTTCTGAATGCAAACAGGGGGAGTTTGTTTTGCTGTGAGCACAGTAGTTCTCAAGAATAATCTACTTTGCCTTTAAGAAGGTAATGCTGGACGCTAATAATCAACGCAGCCTAACCGCACTGTGCAAAGTGAGTGGTGGTCACCTTGGCAGCCAGTTCCTTCTGCCTCTCGTTGGGGCTGTCCAGGCCCAGGATGCCTGCTGGAGCAAGGCAGGGACTGAGGGTTTTAGGAGAGTCCATCAGGTCTTTGCTGCACAGAGAATCCTGACCGAACAGCAGAGAGGCTTCCAGCTTCTCTCTCAGCAGCAGGTAGTGTCTCGTCTTCTCAACCTACACACACACACACACACACACACACACACACACACACACACACACACACACCATTACAGTAATGCAGTAATAAACACATCTGAGATGTTTCATCACTGCCATATCTGCAGAGACAAGGCCCTCGGTGCTGGTACCTCCTGCAAGAGGCTGAGCTTCTCCAGCTCCCACTGATGGTCCAGGATCAGGCTGTCACTGCGGGGCCTCCAGCCGGCCAGGTTCTCCTCCCCACGTACGTACGCCACTGAGGTGTCCAGCACCCTCCGACGCCTCCTCTGCATACCTGCGTTAAAAAACACACAAAGCCGAAGATAATCTCACTATCTTCAAAATTAGGAACACTATCACATTAAATACTGTTCAGTTTCTAACCACAGGACCACCCAATAATATCCATGCAAGAGTGGCTTTATGTCCAAAAACTGGTCATTGATGAAGAACTAGAGGACTTTAACACAAGTTGAATGTAAGAAAACATATGTCGATCAAGGTAGATGTGGTTCATCTACACAAATAGTAGATGTGGTTTGATGGGGCAGGGCCAGAGTTGTGAGGACAGGTCTAAAAAGACATGGGAGTCAATGCATATTTTCTTCTGTAGTGCATTTCCTACCTGGACTCCCAGCATCTGCCAGGTGACACAGGCTGAGCTCATACACCCCAGTCACACGATTACTGAAGAACACAAACACACAAGCTGTCAGTACTCTGTCGTAAACAACACAACTGTGAATGTCATTAAATTCTGATGATCCCCTTCAAAAAGGGCCATTATGTGATGCATAAATTCCATATAATTATCATAATAATTTTAGTACTTGAATGTTAAAACAACATGTTAGGCTAGGTTTTTTGTTGGTATCTCCTGAGCGCCCCCTAAAGTTCAATAGTGTAATTCATATTTACAGCACAGTCATGAAATTCTGGAGCCTGGAGTAGCAACAACAGAGACTCTATTCTCCCTTTTACAGGTCATTGCAGCATCACAATGATTTTCAAGCATTCATTTTAAGGTAAACATGCTACATAATGTTGCTTTAACTCATAAATTCAAGTGAATATTAAGCCTGCAGTTTAAGGGTTCACATGGATCAGCTATCCCTATAAGACCTAAGGGCAGCGTGCAAACTGCAATTCAATTCCTCACTCTCATAACTGGATAATGGTTTCATAGTAGCTACAGCATCTTAATCTGAACTTAACAATTACATGTTAATAACTAAAAATGAATAAAAAGAGTATTAATAAATGTAAAAAAAAGTATAAAAATGGTCAACAGTCCAAACCTCTCAGAGGGTCTCAGGACTCCGGTGCTGAAGAGGTTACGGATGGAGCGAGACGCAGGGAGCTTGGCGTCTCTGGAGTAGAAGACCATGCAGAAGTCCTTGGTGATGACCGTAGGTTGAGAGCAGTTCTCCATCTGAGAGATACAAAAAAGATGATTTCAGAGAAGAAACTTTAATCCACAAGGACATCTCCACAGCTGTGACAGTGGGATATTTTTAGAAGTGAGCTGAGTGCAAACACTCGCAAAAAAAAAAAACTATTAAAGACAGGCATCCTGTTCTTACTAAAATACTATGCTTTGAGCAATAGCCTGTGGCCTATGATTTATTTGAACAAAATCAAATGGTGACAAGTGCTATGTAAATTTTATTTCATCACATTGATTGCTTGTGCTACCATCTGCAAAATAGATTAGGATCTATAAATGTAAAGATGTCAGTTAGAAGAATGGTTCATTATGCTGTTACTATTAATATTAGTGACTAAAAATCAGCATATGTACAGTAACAATGCAGTATTTAAATATGTTCAGCCACCTGGTATTACTCTCTGGGTGGGTGGAATGGCCCCCAAGTATGCTTTATCACAGTGTGTGAGTGCCAGAGCGGGTGTCAGATAATGTGAGAGATCTGGGAAGTTGACACTCTCCTCCAGGACATTAAGCTGTCCAGTGGTGTTATGGCAGTCTGAAGATGTATTGACAACTATTTCTCGGAGGAAGCCCATGCTTGCTCTCACCCTCCTACCTAATGAAGTAGAACCGGCATTCACATTTCTGAATGTAGAATCTATTTAAAATAACAGAATAATAAAATATACAGACTTTGTATTTTTATGGTAAATGTCACGTAGCACGTTTTATTTAATGAAAAAACCCTCAGAGGAGGCGAATGTTATTCCTACAGGGTGGATGAAAACTTATGGTTTAAAACAATATACAAGGTGGGCCATTTATATGGATACACCTTGATAAAATAGGAATGGTTGGTGACATTAACTTCCTGTTTGTGGCACATTAATATATGGGAGGGGGGAAACTTTTCAAGATGGGTGGTGACCATGGCGGCCATTTTGAAGTTGGCCATTTTGGATGCAACTTTTGTTTTTTCAATGGGTCATGTGACACATCTTCACATACTGATAGCAACACCGCAGGAGAAATGCTAGCACAGGCTTCCAGTATCCAGTTTCAGGTGCTGTACATCTCGTATTTTCACAGCATAGACAATTGCCTTCAGATGACCCCAAAGATAAAAGTCTAAGGGGGTCAGATCGGGAGACCTTGGGGGCCATTCGACTGGCCCATGATGACCAATCCACTTTCCAGGATACTATTCATCTAGGAATGCTCGTCTGTGACACCCATAATGTGGTGGTGTACCATCTTGCTGGAAAAACTCAGGGAACGTGCCAGCTTCAGTGCATGAAGAGGAAAACTGATCATCATGTAGCAATTTCACATATCCAGTGGCCTTGAGGTTTCCATTGATGAAGAATGACCCCACTATCTTTGTACCACACCATACCATCAAGATGTGCAGCACCTGAAACTACGGATACTGGAAGCCTGTGCTAGCATTTCTCCTGCGGTGTTGCTATCAGTGTGTGAAGAGTGGGAGAAGAAGGTTGCATTGACAATCCAACACAATGGGCAGCACTTTGAACACATTTTATAAGTAGTCAGAAACTTGTAAATAACTCATGAAAGAATAATGTTATGTTGAAACCATTGTTTCAACATGGTAAACAGGGTAATTACACTTACTTCGTCTGTTTTAGTTGGGTGTTAGTTAACGTTAGCTTGACTTGCTAAACTTGGTGGCTCATTATACTAGGCTACGTAGTTGCATTACAGAGGTTTATAGTGTCTGATGAATTCAGGTTCGATTTTGATCACATTTACAATAACGGTACCTCTAAATTTGAGTTTAGCTTATTGCTAGGCTATTGTCATGAATAATGTTTGTTATTTAGCTAGCTAGATACTGTCATAACAGTCAGTCATAAAGGTGTTTTACTGCGGCGTTGTTCAGCTGTTGTCCACCAGTGACGTCATGGTTGCGTTCAAAAATTTCCGTAGTGAGCTTGGGTTTTTCCGTCAATTTAATAAAATTGTCAGTTTTAAAGCAAATTAAGCATGCTATTTTCATTTTAATTCATACTTATATATGTCAGTAACTAAAATAATGTGAAATATTCATGGAGGTCCATTAAGTGGTGCTTAGACTTTAAGCAAAGAAGCAGAGAAACCCAGCTCCATTATTCACTGATTAATGAAATTAATGATAAATCAACAGTCAAAGTTATGAATCTGGGGTTTCTTATGTTCTCAGCAGCATGTCTTACCAGAGGAAAATAACTGGAGAAAGACTCCACTCACCTCCAGGTAAGCTGAGAGAGTGATGAAGATCTTCTCTCCGTAAGGTGTGACCCGGTTCAGGAGCAGAGAGTTGTGCATGGAGCTGTCCCACGCTGCCTCGAAGCGGTAAAACGTCCTGCAGAACGTCCCAAAGGAATGATTGAAGACAATGTCAACCTTTGAGCAGCTTTATTAATTATGATCTTTGTTTCAGGCATTTTCTAAAAATTGTAAGAATGAAAGTGCAGATTAACAGAGTAACGGAAAAAGAAAAAATACCTATGGTCAATTCCCAAGGACACGCTGAGAGAAGAAGCGAGAAATACAGTGTTAGAGAATTAGACAAGTGTTAGGATGCTGGAATTACACATTCAGAGAACGTTAAAGGGAATTTTAGGGATTTTATAAATAAAAAATTTGAATAATTTTTTTAAATTAAAACAGCTAACACTTAACAATATTTGCGTATAAAAAAGCCTTACAGGCAAGTACACAGCTGTTAGTATAGGATCAGCAGGAAGACTTTCTGAAAATGTATTTGTCTCTTATCCTGAGCTGTTAAGATGTAGGTGATGATGGATTTATACCTGTCGTCGTAAGAAGGCCTGATATAGCCTGCAGACAGGATGTTGAGGGAGAGGATGTTGGGGTCAATGATAGTCTCATCTGCTTCGGGTGTGTTACGGATGCGACCTGAAGGAGAACGAAAGAAAAGCTGAGTCATTTCAAACTGAGCAATCTCACACACACACACACACATATGCACACACACACACACACACACATACACACGTTTGTTTCTGTGGGTTGTGGGGACAATATATGGACTCGTGTTCACACCAACGTACACTGGCCAATAGTACTGTCATCTTAACCTTAATCCTAACACAACCCAAACCCTAACCCTGATATTTTCTATAACTAATACTAACATTACCCTAACCTAACTCTAACTCAGTGGTTCCCAAAGTGGGGTTTGCAGCCCCAAGGCAAATAAATAAGATACATAATCACGTCAATAATGTCACTTGAAATAATTCCACTACAAAAATGATTTATGATTTATAAAAATGATATGATAATGATTATTAATTTTTTGTACAGTAAGAAGTTGAAGTTGTACATAAATTAAAATGTTTAAAATTAATTCCAGTGGATACATTGTAAGTGTGTTAACAGGTTTTGGTCCCCAAAATGTGATTTTCCTGGTACACACACACACACACACACACACACACACACACAGTGATGTTCTAGCCCTCTCTGATCTGAGTGTAGTAAACTGTAGTTAGTGTCTTACCAATGACCAGCTCTTTAACTTCCTTCCATTCAATATCATTTCCTGTCTCATGGGCTATGGTCACTGTGATCCTCCTCTGGATGCCCTGCAAAAAATGTAGATAATGTGAACAACAGTATGAAGAAGCAATGTAAAATATGAGTACAGAGCTCCTTGAACTGTTCACACCTACCGCCTATCATCTAGTACTTACTATGCACTATTTAGTAAGTACTAGGGAGGCATACGTAGGACCAGTAATAGCTTCTTGCAGTGCAAAGCACAGAATTCCTTTGGATTACTTATTAAATGGGTGATATGAAGAAATCCAGTTCGGTGCATGTTCATTAACGTGGGAATCGGGAGCCCAACAACACACACTGTTAAAAAAGATTCCCCCCCAATCAGTTGTCTGTGTGCTGTCTAAATTTGAAAAGACAGAATAAAACAAGCCATTCTGATTCTGCTCCGCTTCTAACATCAAGTGCAGAGACTTTAGAATTGATCGACCATGTATGTCCAATTACAGTGCTGCACCTGGGTTTATGTGAGAGCGCAAGGACGCAGCAAAACAGATATAATGGGTGCAGCCAAATAAGAGCATGAGAAAACAAAAACGGAGAAGAAAGAGAACCTAGCACAAACAGCTAAAAACCAGAGCTTCTGCTCCTCGCTCCTCATTGCTGTGCGCTCAGGTCGGGGTGAACAGTGAGCGGCTCATTATCATTTAAAGGAAAAGGCTCTGAAAGCGGGCGTTCTGAACAGGGTTGTTTAGACGGGGAGAAAGTTGCTATGGGTCTTGTGGGGTTTTGACCAAAGCAGGTCACAGATGTTTCATTAAGAACCAGAACTGTTTTCCACTGTGGAGAAGTGGGGGAATATTTCCCCTTAATAATATGGTCAGGGCTTACCTGGTGTAACAGGAACGTCCCATGGCAGGGCATTCCTCCTCTGTGGTCAACCACAGCTGGGATATAGCTGAGAAATGCAGAAGCAAAAATCAGAAGATTGAAACGATGTAAAACAGAACTTCTAAACAGAAGTTTAGAACTGATTCAGACTCACTCTCCATTAGCTTCCAGCTCACAGATCTCAAAGAAGGCCATGAGGTCGTATTTGCAGTGGCAGGGTCCGGGAGAAGAGCGGGTCATTGCACTCAGTTTAGTGGCCGGGACTGTGTGAAAGAGAGAGAGAGAGGTGTTAGTGAAGATGAGTATTTTCTCATAACAAAATTCATAAATAATGAATGATAATACATAATAAACTTGATTACTGTTTGTTTTTTTTTTGTTTTTTTTTACTTTTAATTTAAACAGGAAAGTCATTAAGAACATATATTAATTTCTAATGGCAGCCTGGCAAGGAGCAAGGGCCAGCAGTAAGTATCACTGTCAAAGCTGTAGGGTCCTGGGGTTGTTCGAGCCCTGCTCTGGGTGACTGTCTGTGAGGAGTTTGGTGTGTTCTCCACATGTTCGCGTGGGTTTCCTCCACGTACTCTGGTTTCCTCCAGCGGTCCAAAAACACACACTGTTAGGTGGATTGGCGACTCAAAAGTGTCCAAAGGTGTGTGTGTGAGTGAATGTGTGAGTGTGTGTCACCCTGCGAAGGACTGGTGCCCCCTCTAAGGTGTGTTCCTGTAGAATTTGCAGCTATAGTGTCATACCAGCTGGCCTATTTAAATTCCTGGCCCGGATCCTGGATCCAATGTCTGGATTTGAAGATCTCTGATCTAAACACTAATTTTAAATCACTTTAAAAACAAATACAATAATCAGAGGCCCATCATGTTGTCTACTCCATCACAGAAGGGGTTACCTGGTTTGGATAAAGGCATCACTCGAGGGAACTGTCTTCTAGATGGACGGAGAGGGCTGTGAACACAACAGGAGTTATATACGTCAACACATCTACATTCATAGAGCACTGATACATTAAACTATATGTCCATAACTCAGACAAACTATATCATTATCTCCTTGTGTCTACATTCTCACCTGATCAGGTCTTTGCAGAGGGGAGGGAAGGGCTGCTTCTGGTAGTGTCCAAACACCTCGAAAACTATGGGCTGACTCTTGATGTACTCCACAAAAGACTTGGTGACCTCAACGTTAATCTGAAACACCACAAACATGAACCACGCTTTGAGCTAGGCTTCAGATAAGTTTTGAAACACTCCCATTTCTCCCTTACATCTACTGGGTTGAAGGTTTTGATCTCCACCACCGATCCCAAGCAGATATGAAGGGCTGACAATTTCCCAATGTTTGAAACATATCTATCATGTAAAAGAAATTTTTTTTCCTGAATATGTGTCATTGTGTTAGTACAAATAATTACACACTTACATTCTGGACATGGTAGAAGCCCAGTGGAGGTCCCCGGCCTGTGTTTTTCAGGGGCTCAGTGGAAAAAGCCTCGTCATGCCTATGAATAAAGCTGGAAGAACCATTCAGCTTTAAAAGCTTCAAAACGTTTTCTATAAACTCCTTAAACTTATGAACTTGTCTCAGAATAAACAGCCTAATAATACAAAGAGGAATCAATACACAGATTAATAAACCACTGGGTTTATTTTTAGGTAGTTTCTGCTGCATGCATTACATCAGGAGGATGGAGGTCATACACTGAGATGACCTGAGCAGAAACACCAGAGGGCGCTCTTACTTGAACTGGCAGAAAATATCTGCGTATTCAGCAGAGATGCTGGATGCCTGCAGCACCGTGACTCTGAAGGTGAAGGTGCTGCCAATCCTCAAGTGCTGCAGCGTTTTCTCCTGCATCATGTCCACTGAGCTCTCCAGATCCTTCACTGGGCTCCCAGGGACATCAGGACTGTCTGCAGGAACACACACAACAGGAGAGACATCACGCCTCAACCACTGAGAGAGAGAGAGAGGCAGAGAGTGAGAGAGACAGTGAGAAAGAGGAGAGACAGAGTGAGAGACAGGATGATAGATAGATAGATAGATAGATAGATAGATAGATAGATAGATAGATAGATAGACAGATCGTCCTATAGTGTTGTAATATTGGTTTTAATATTATCAATGACTGTTATTTACCTGTGCAAGTGTTGTTGTTGACTTCATCAGCTGAGAGACCCATTTCAGAGTTCTGTCCCTCTCCCTCCACAATGCGCAGTTCCTCCTGAGACGTGTTGGAGTGGGACATTCCCCCAGAGCACGAATCCGTCTGAAACTGACCCGGACACAAATTAGAGTTGCATTACAACTATGGTTTCCATTACAGACCAATAATTAGTTAATGACTGTGGAAGAGTAAAGTACAAATGAAAGAGCTGTAACCTTCTCAAACTGCTGGTCCTCAAATGAGATCTTGGCGGTCCCTGACTGCCGCACACCAGAGCCGTAATCAGGGGCTTCTTCATCAGCTGTGAGGAGAAATTAAAGAGCCACTGAGTGTCCTTTCATCAAGAGATTTAGGTCTAAGCAGCATTCCCCTCTGTCTAAACAGCCACGTTCAGAATGCCCACTTTCATCGCCTGTTCTTTTAAATGATAATGAGCCGCTTGCTGTTCACCCCGACCCAAGTGTACAGCAGTGAGGACAAAGCTCTATTTTTTAGTCGTTTAGTTCTCATTTTCTCGGTTTTTACTCAGTGCTCTTATTTCTCTGTGCTTGTTGTGTCTGTTTGGCTGCATTTAACATCGTCTTTGTGCTCTGACATAAACGCAGTGATTGAACAGACTCAGACGAGTGGGTGGGACAATTCTAAAGTCTCTGCACTTGATGGAGAAACGGAGCAGAAACAGAACGGCTGGTTTTATCCCTTTTTTTTGACTCAACACACAGAAAACTGACTGGGTAGTCTTGTTTTGCAGTGTGTGTGTTGGTGGGCCCCAGATCCACACTTATAACTGCACTGAAAAACATACTGTTCATAACATACTGTATCTTTGCTCTGTGACGAATTTGTAATGGATTAATGAGAAAAAAATAATCAATAATCAAAGAACTTTCATACCTGAGATGGCCTGCACTGCGACTCGCAGGAAGCCTTTCACCTCCCCCTTCTCGCTTACAATAGCCACCCGGTGCACCAGAGGAACAGGATACAGCAGGTTACTCAGGTACACAAACGCCCTGCCGAGAAGATGGGGGAGATGGAGAGAGGGGGAAGGAGGTTCCAGAGGTGTGCGGAAAGGGATGCAGGGTGATAGGAAGACAGGAGAAATCAGTCAGAATAGAAACAGGAGCAAAGGAAGAGAACAGAACGGGTCTGTGAAGGTGGGCGCAGCTGCACTGGACAACACAACACTCAAAGAAACAGAAAGAAACCAAACAGAAGCTGCTCCAGCAAAAGCAAACAAACAAAAAAGCCTATTTCCATCTGCTGCTCGGCTCTCAAACCCGGGGGGCCTACACTCTCTCTCTCCCTCTCAGAGGAGGCCGCATGGAGGAGGGGGTCTGTGGAGCTCTCAGGAGGACCACTGAAGGGTCTCAGGAGGATGATTACACGAAATGCTACTTTCAAAGAGATCGCTCCTTCAGTCCGCATTGAGGTGGTTCCAGTTCATTTCGGCTTAAACTGACTTACTGGTTCAGAGCTCTAAATGAGGCATAACCAGATACAGTGTGGACAAATGGACACTGTCCTTCATGAGGACGGAATGCACTTCTTGTCAAAGGTCTGGGGACACCTTGCCTTGCAACACCTTTTACAGAATAAACTGAAAATAGTTCAGAGCTCCCTGTTTTAAGACACAAAGCACCTCTAGGAACTAACAATGAACCCATCCATCCATCCATCCATCATTCGCTCATTTACCCCTCCCTCAAACAATCGTTCACACAAACATTTACTGCATATTCACTCAGTCGCTCACTTACAGACTCAGTCTTTTACTCACTCACATTCGAGCACTCATATTCCCATAAGCACTCTCATAAATTCATTCACTCACATACTCACTCGCACATTCAATCATTCATACACAAGCACACTCACTCTCATATACATTCACTCAAAGTAATTCACAGACAATCACATGCATGCACTTCTTCACTCGCTCACTCACACAGACACTCAGGTTGACTCACTCACTGAACCACGTTCACTCAATCACTCACACATTGACTCCCTCATAGTCACTCCTACACTGACTCAGTCACACACACTCGCTCACTCACTCATTCACTCACAGTCCCTCATATTTAACAAAATACTCTACAGGGGGGCGCTGTTCAGTGCCTGTTGTAAGAAACCCCTGCTTTGGAAAGAAAGCACATTTCATGATCTGCGGTGTCAGAAATCAGGGCTCGAGTTTTTCAGGACTTCAAGCACCTTCAGCCTGAGAAAAACTCCATGCGTGTTAAAGTTGCCTCTGCCATTAACTTTCATTCATTCATTCATTCATGAACATAGCAGATAGATGTGTAGAAGAAAAAGATTATACACCTGCTTTATTTTAGCAAAGTATTTGCATCTATTCTTATCCAATGTTTTATTTTTTATCCTCAAGTTTTTAAAATTTTCTCCTCAAAAGGGTCCTCTCCAATTCCACCCATCAGCGAGTCTTGCCCGATCACACACACAGTGCCCCCCGACATCTGGCGGGGGCCACCTTACCCACCCTCAGAGAGAGAGGGGGGCCTACTGTGGATGGATCAAGCTCACAGCCTCCTGATGACATGGCCAACGCTTAGACATCCTTCCAAATATTAACTTAATTCAGTGCAATTTAAAAGTTCTTCTGGAAAACTATTTCAAAGGAAGACGAGGTGTCCCCAAATTTTGTCAGTCCGTGTCATGGTTAGACTGAGTGTGACTGGGTTTTAAAGCCTCACTCACTTCACTGCGGGAAGAGCTGAAGAGCGGCAGGAGGGGTGCCAGAGGGGAGGAGCTGGAGACAAGATTGGTGAGGCGCAAAAATACAGCATGCTCAGATAAAGAAAATATAGAGTGATTAAAAAAAAGAAAAAAATCCAAAATTTGGCTTCATCTGACCAGATGCAAATCGGAAAAGCAAAAAGGAAGAAACTAAATTCCAAATGGCATTAAACATAGATGAATTTAACTCCACAAACTCAAAATGAACTTGATGTCAACACACGTCACAGTTCTCTGGATGTTGTATTTATGTGAGGGAGTGAGAGTGTAAAAGCCAATCCAAAAAAAAAAAAAAAAAAAAAATTGGGATATATATTTTTAGTTCTGGCATGCCTGACTGAGGCTGCTGCAGTCGAAACCAGCTCTTTCATCTTGAGGTCATCGGTCAGTTCTGTGCATTCCAATAACCATAGGGGTTTCATAACAATGCCTTTTTAAATCTTCATTGTAATGCTATAAAAATAAATTAACTGTTTCATATCTAAATAATAAAGAAAAGCATCCTAATTCCTTAAGGATAACATAGTTTTTAGCTCTTCAGTCTCTGGATACATGCAAACAAACATGAAATTAAATTCTGCACAATAGATAACATCAGGACTGATATTAAAGATGGGGCAGGTAATTTTGTAGAAAGAAGCAAGTGTAGTCTAGTTTCTGAAAAATATCCACTCCCTCTCCTTTCCCTCCTACCAAAACCACTCCAAACACAACTGTGCACTGCCAGACTACAGCTGGAGGTGTCCCAGAGAGAGAGAGAGCGAGAGAGAGAGAGAGAGAGAGAGAGAGAGAGAGAGAGAGAGAGAGAGAGAGAGAGAGAGAGAACAAGCTTTCTACTTCTGTCTATCCTTTCTTTTATGTTTATCTATGCAAACTGTTTTAGGATGCACTTTAGGGAGGGTTTTAGCTTTTAGCAAAGTGTGCAGGGCAATGTGATGGACACAGGTGTGTACACGAGCAGACTCCAGAGTAAATGCGGGCAGGTTGTGACGTAGCTAGGCCTGTTCATTACAGGGTTTGTTTACGGTTCTGAAGCAGCTAGATGTTGGCTTTAATCATCAGAGGATTTAAATTGATCACTATCAGGGTGGAAAAAGAATTCTTTCTCACGTTCTCTTTTATTTACTGCACATCATGAGTAACAACCACAGCTCCTACAGATACTGCAGCTGATAATGGACCCAACTTAATTTCATGTCTAACCTGTTATGTCTGCCCCTGCTAACGTTATAGTTCTTTACTAAAAACAAAAATAAAAGCACAGTGCCTGAGTCCACAGCTTCCCACAGATATGAGCATTACCCTAGTACAACACAGCAGAATCCAACAACAGTAAGTTATACTATCTTTGAAAACTGCTTTTAACTGTTTGACTCAAACAGTTGTTTCTCTAAAGAAATAAAAATGCTGTAGAGCTGAATCTGTGGCCACACTTAATTTATGACTAAATGACATTTTACACTTTTTGACATCTCCTGTCAAAAAGGGTGTCTGTAACTGATGACACCCTGCCCCTGCAGCATGCACGCTACACCCTAATTTTCATATCTCAGGAACATGGAAAGGGCAAGGGCTAGAGCAAACAGGGTGGACTTAATGGGGCACCCTTCATTTCAGCACCATTTATAACATGATCACAAAACATGCTAACATGCTAAGCTGGGAAGAGAAAGCTAGGCTAAGCTAATCAGACGGTTTGCAAAGTGATCTCATACATATGTTAAAAAAAAAAAACGTTTCCATGTTTTGCAAATTGTTTATGACATTAAATTGGAATTGGTATTTACATTGGTAACAACTGTGTACTATTTATGTTAGGAGAAGTTCAGGTGAGTCTCTGGCAACCAAGCATGAAAAATCTGCCTTAAAACTACCACTAAACCTAACACTAAACCTAACCTTAACTTTAAACCTAAAGGTAACTCTAAGCTCCAAAAGATTAAACATGGCACACCTTTTTATGCTTGTGTAATGCTATGGCTTACACCTAGGCTAACATTACACATAACCCCAAATGTAACCATAATCCCGTGGCTGAGATTAAACCTTAACACTTATAATCCAAAAGATTAAAAACAGCAGCATGTTGTATGCTATCGTCAACACCAAACCCTAAGACTACCATTAAATTAGCTTTAATCCAAAACGGAACACTGTTATTTTCAAAATCTGAGAAATGCTTGTGCTACACTCTCACAAACTGCACAGTATTTATAGCACATCATGTTATAGTGCTGGTTTTGAACAATTAATACTAATTTGTAAAAGAGAAAATATGAAAATAAATAAGTAAGACCCTATAGAGTGGTCACGAGGCCCCCGTTTTCAGACACAGCCTGAAAGAGCTGTGAAAGAGCTGGCTTCCTCTGGCAGCAGCTGAACTCCCAAAGCCTCACCAACCTTCCCACTAAACTGAACAGAGGCCAGCGGTCGTAAAAGGGGTCCTGGCCTTCGCTGGCCTCCTGCGGCTCTGAGCCCCCGTCCTCCGCAAAGACATCAGCGTCCAGGTCCTCCAACTCCTCCTCCAACTCCTCCTCCACCTTCCCATAATGCCGCTCGTCTGCGAGCTCGGTTATGTCAGACTCGGAGTCGGAGAGGGTGGGGGAGGGGGTGGGGTCACTCATGCGCTCGCTCATGCACGTGTTCAGTATTGGGGTGCTGGAGCAGCCGGAGACACGGGAACTGGGTTAGTACAAAACACACACACACACACACACTCATGTCGTCTCTGTCCAAAAAACACACAAATCACCACTTATTTCTACATCTTTTCCTATCCTCCCCCAAAAGGTAGTGCAGTTTCTGCAGTGCAGAACTCAGAGTAGCAATGAAACAGGCTCTACTCTCCCAGTTAAGAGCTCAGTGGAGCATCACAATGATATTGCAGCTGTAATTTTACTGTAAAAATGCTACTTAGTGCTACTTTATCATTAATTAGACATAATGGTGCCCACATTCTTTGCCTGTTTTTTGGACAACAATGATGTGCACTTTCATGTTTGATGACACAATCAATCACATACACTTCATACAGACCCCCCTCCTCTCTCTTTCTCACTCTTTCTGTCTTTAAAACATCCCCACACACAAACACATGTCTGAACACACTCTGAAGCGCAATCAAATGAGCACTCATTTACACACACACACACACACACACACACACACAGTCAAAGTGATCAGCTGGGCAATCTCTGACACTTCAAATTCTTCTTCTTTTTGGATTATTTTTGGTATGAGATTGTATGAATCTTTGGATGCGGAACTTGTGAATACAAAGGGCCGACTCTAATGTTTCAGGCCATTTTTTAAGTACCAACATCTACATGTGCACTATTTATATACACAGGCAAACCTCACATTCTTTCTCAATCGCTCTCTCCCCATTTTCCTCTCTCCTATGGGGCATTCCTGCAAAATTCCAAGCTGATTTCTTCCAATGTTTATTTGGGGATACAAGTTTTCTGTGGCTTTGTAACCACAGACCAGTTACAGACTTTACCATACCTTACTCTTAACTGAAATGTACAAAGCTTCTGATCCTGACATTCTTTGAGGGCAACACCTTGGATTCAGCTTGATGCTCCAATCAGACTCAGGTTTACTCTGCACAGCGCAGTGTTAATGAAGGCAGAAGCTCAGCTGCTGTATCTCAAAGCAGGTACATGCCATACACACACACACACACACACACACACACACACATACTTGACCTGATTGTGTACTGACCTGCCTACAAGACGGAACCAGGGGAATCGGTCGTAGAAAGGGTCACCACCGGTCAGCGTGTGGTCACAGTCCTCCATGGCAGTGCTGGGCACTTCTGCAGCACGATCGTACATTTCTCTCATCAGGTCCAGCCTCTGTCTGCAGAGAGAATGGCCAAAACTTTAACACAAGGCACAAAATAAACATTTCAGCCTTAATATTAACAACACCCATAACTTCAAGAGCAGGTATAATGTGGGTGGTGGATCATCCTCAGTGGTGCAGTGCAGTGGTGGTGTTGTGTTATTGTCTGTTGTGCTGGTACGAGAGGATCAGACACAGCAGTGCTGCTGGAGTTTTTAAACCACGTGTCCACTTACTGTCCTCTCTGTTAGACACTCCTCCCCTATCCACCCCGTAGATGTAAAGTCAGAGACAGTAGCTCGTCTGTCGCTGCACAGTGTGTGTTGTTCATCCTCTAATCCTTCATCAGTGGACACAGGACGCTATTGGCTGGATGTTTTTGGTTGATGAACTATTCACAGCAGCATTGCTGTGTCTGATCCACTCGTACCAGCACAACACACACTAACACATCACGACCACATCAGTGCCACTGCAGCACTGAGAGTATTCCACCACCCAAATCATACATGCTCTTTGGGGGTCCTTAGCAATTTTACTCAGTGCTCTTATTTCCCAGTGCTTGTTTTGACTGTTTTGCTGTGTGTAACCTCGTCTTTGCACTTTCACATAAACATGGGCCCAGCGCTGTGATTGGACAGACTCAGACGAGGAGGTGGGGCAATTCTGAAGCGGACCAGTATCAGAACCGCTCGTTTTATCCTATGTTTTCTGACTTGGGCAGCACACAGAAAACTGACTGGTTGGTCTTGTTTCACAGTGTGTGGGTTGGTGGGCCCTAGATTCACACATTAATGTGATCATGCACTGAACAAGATATTTCTTCATAATATGTCTTCACTAAATCATTACAAAATTCCCTCAAAATAAGTAAAACGGATTATTTGGTTTCTGACAATATATTTCTCACTGTTATTAATAAACATGGACAGAAGTCATTCAGGCATCTAGATGCCTGCCCTATCTTTACATCCACATTTATACATTTACAATTATTTACATTTATGGCATTTTGGCAGATGCTCTTATCCAGAGCGACTTACAAGGTTTCTGGTATTACAGATAAGCCAATGCAGTGTTAGCAGTCTTGCCCAAGGACTCTTATTGGTGTAGCACAGACTGGTTGCCCAGACATGGAATCGACCCCAGGTTTCTCACATGTGAGCCAATGGTGTTACCACTGTACCACACCAAACACACCACACTGTGCTACAAACACAGCACTTCACCGCACCTCAGCTTCTCTAAAGTCCAGTAGTGTGTGGCCCCATTCTTCTGGTCCTGGACCTCCACAGCTACAATGGTCTGAGGGAAGGGTCTTTTCTCTCTGTCCTTAGCTACACTGGGGGGCAGGAGATCAGGAGGAAGTGGAGAGTAGAGTGTGTCCGTCAGCAGCACAAACTGGAACTGAACCTAGAGAGAGGACAGACATTATAATGATCAGTTATGAGCAACAACACTATAGTCTCTGTGTGGATGACTTTGCTGTTGCCTGTGTAAAATACAAGAGATGAGAGACCCAAATATTACAAACACGTTTTAAAGCATTTTGGTGTAATGTATAATTGTAATTCAAAATTTAAACATTCTCCTTGTCTTTTGTCATTTTATTAAAACCAAAAAATACTAAAAATGAAGTTTATCGCGGGTGTTACATTCCAGGACCACCCGCGATAATCAAAAATCCGCAAAGTAGGGCCGCTATATTTATAAGTATTTATACACTATTCAAAGGTTTTATGAACCCTCCCCCACACTTCTAAACTACATAAAGCTTTCCCATTCCCTTAATAACCATTCGTTTCCAAGAGTAAATATGCACTATATACTGTCATTCGTAATATTTTATGATTTACAACATTCCTTTATTGTTAGGATTAATATTTTGAATATATTTTTATACATTTTGGGATTTTTTCATGTAAAAATTCATCAAATATATATTTTCCACCGATCGAGTTCCGAAGAAAACCCGCGAAATAGTGAAAATCCGCAATATATTTTTCCCATTAATATTTTAGAAAAAGCCGCAATGCACTGAAGCCGCGAAAGGTGAAGCGCGTAGTGGCGAGGGACGACTGTTTTAATACACTACAACACTGAAACCCCCTTCTTTAAATTGTCTAAACCAAACTCTGCAGTCCTTTTTCCTGATGGAGCTCATAACGAATGCAGCTTTTTTCACACTACTTCATTTTTAGGTTATTTATTTTATACATAATACTATGCATCAGTTACCACAAGATGACGTAGGAACAGGAGAGTGTTTGAATTTGAAATTACAAATATATTTTACACAAAAATTGCTTAAAACGTATTTCTACCGCTAAAATAATAGGAACACAGTTCCCCAAACCCAGAGGAAGCAGCAGAGCTGCTCACCTTCTTCTTGAGCTCTACACTGATGGCATTGGCCTCTTTGAGGAAGATGGCATTACCCCAGAGCAGGTCTCGAAGGGAGGTGAACTGATAGAAACGCCATTTACGGAAAGCCCAGAGAGCCAGCTCCGTCTCCCGTTTGGTCCACGCCACTGCACAAAGAAACATCATGGGTTTTACAGAAACTCAGAGAAGAGTTATTTCTGAATGTGTGTAAATACAGAGTGTTTATTTCTCACCCTCTTCCTCTGGTTCCTCTTCTTCCTCTGTGGTTTCTGGGTAATATCGTGAGTCGACCTGCCTCTGAAGAGCCTCCAGCTTGCTCTCATAATCCTGAGAAGTAAATAATAGTTTAGTGAAGCAGCTGAAGCTCTGTTTGTTGCCTTCTATGGAGCTGTGAAAGTCAAGTCTTACCAGCCTTTGCTGCTCAAGAAGGTTGCTTGCTTCCTCTCTCTCTCTGCGATACTGGTCCTCCAGCTCCTGCAACCTGGAAACACAGCATTTAACAGATGGATATCAGGGGTGGAACTTGGATCGGAACAAAGCAAGCCTCAGGAGGTTAAGGACGGTTGGGTACTAAGCAAATGTTGAGGTTTAAGCATTGGTCCAATCATCGGGAGATCAGGGTTTCATCACCTGTGAGTCCTAAGAGAGCACAAATGGCTTTAATCTCTGGGGTAGGGGTGTTTCTTGCCACCTCTAATCCCAAGACACAATGACAGCCAACCAATATTAATATTGGCAACTGTCTTTTGGCAAAGAATGTGTATTAGTTTTAGTCTCGTCTAAATTGGTGTTAATTTTAGACCAGATTTAGTTGACAAAACTAAAAGTACAGTATATTAGTCTAGTTTTAGTTTCCATAAAATAAAAATTGTTTTTTAAAGGTTACTATTTCAGAGGTATTATTTAATTATTATTATCTTTATTATTATATAATAATTATTATTATTATAGTTGGCCACAAACAAATCTGTCCACCTTTTTCTTCAAATACATTTAGCATTTATTTAACATTAATATTTTATTTTCAATGTGCGCAAAAAAAAGGCATCGCAAACCGAGACTGAGTCAACTCCAAGACTCAACTCTATGAATCACTGGCTAACAGTTAATACAAGCGACAGACAGATAGAAGAATAGAATAGAAGAATTGATTTTTGGGAGTCAACTCCTCTTCACTAACAAAGCTTACTTTAAATGTCTTTCCCACTGCTGTCTTTCTGTTTAGACAACTTTTATGCAAACTCTAAAATCATTTTACACACAAAGAACACACCGCAAAAGAAAACACTTCTGCAATGATTGTGCAAATCATGTTTTCTTTTAGGAATGTGTAGAGATTTCGGTTTAAAATTGCATGAGTCCACTTTTTTTCTTTTAAAAGTAAACCTTTACTCCTAACAGTCCTGTGGCATGGGGCATACGGAATATCTAGTGTTTCTTTGAGTCTGATTCCAAAGCCACATCGCTGTTCACAATGAGCGGTGGCATACATTTATTGTAATTTGTGAAGAGGAGTCGACTCTCAAAATAGAAAACTAAAAACAGATGGAGCATTTTCCTGTTTTATTTCCTTCTGATTTTCTATTTTTGATAAGAAATAATAGGTAATTTATCAGGTTTTGACATCATCAATTTCCATTCACTGATGAAAAGTGCGAAAACATTTTGTCATAGTTTGTTGTGAAAAAACAGGTCATTACTGAATATATAATTTGTCAAAAATGTATTAAAGAAGTGAACAATGCAGCAAGCATGGGCCTCTGTCTGCAGAGGGCACTCTATTCCAGCACATTGGGCTGCACATAATTCTGCTTTTATGGCAGTGTGTGAGGTGGAGGTAGACATCCAATATTGAAAGCAAGCATGCGCTTGTCCTCCCAGTGTCCGTGTGTGATGGGAAAGTTCAGCTAACAGGCGGAATTATATATGACTAATTATTGGGTGAATATTCCGTAAAAACTAGGGTTTAAAATTAATTAAAATCATGTGGTCAGAGAATTAGTGAGCATGACTTAAGAGCTTTATAGTAGCAAAGTTTTATTGGAATAATAGACTGTAAATCAGTTGCATCTGACAGAATATCTCCCTCTTACCTCTGTTCCATCTCCTGTTTCATGTCTATGCCCTGTTTCTCCAGCAGCTCTCTCTGAGCGAAGGCCCAGTCCACAGGCTCCACAGGGGTCTCAGCGCAGGGTGTCCGCTCCCGCTCCTGTCTGGCCTGCTCTGGGTCATTAAAGCGAAAAACGTGGCTCTTCCCCATGATGATACGGTTCCCTGAAAACACAGAAACCAGCTCCAGCACCTATTTGTACTAGCGAGGATAAACATTCTGTTTGAACTCTAAGCACTTTTGTGAGTCGCTCTGGATAAGAGCGTCCCCTAAATGCTGTAAATGTAATGTAAATGAAGGCCTTTTCCTAGGAAAGTTTGTTTGGCTGTTAAAATGTTAATGTTGGTGGGGATAATGCAAAGTGCTTTGGGGCTAGGGTTGCATGGTATAAAGGTAATATTGTATAGCGCAGTATTTAAAAATATGGATGGTAACTCAAAATGAGGGCAATATTTATGACATATGTGTGGTGTGTCAAATTTCTGGTCGGTGGCCAAAGAGTTAATTCATGTGATTTTAAGGGAGCCACAGGGAGGTGGGTGCTGTGGGAGCCCAATGACTGCTGATGTCACACTCTACAAACAAGTGGCAAATAAACACAAGCCCAATAGCCCACCGCAGTTGTGAGCTTAGTGCTGAGATTGGGTTAAAAGAAAGAGGAAGGTATACGGCTTTATCTCTAAATGTGTGTGTTTTGAGCCTCAGTTCGCTGAAATATCATCTGCTGTGGTGTGCTGAACCACAAGTAGCCAGCTATGCTTCTAAACATTGAATAACCTTCTAACTTCTCTTATTTTCAAACTTTTCTGTTTCTCCAGAAACACTCGCTGAAATATGCTCTCTCTAAGAAACTGTTTTTTAATGATCAACACGTGTGTCAGGGTGCACTGTCGGGCTGTGCAGAGCTGAACTGCACAGCACTGAAAACCCTTTACTCCACCCACCACAGATATGAGGCCCATGCAGCCTGACAGTGCATCACCCAAGTTTATCCCTGATGCTGCAGACTCACCTGATCTGAGCACAGTTGGTTCTGTCACTCTCTTGCCATTGACATAGGTCTCCGCATCACTGCATGGCTCCAGGACGACCATTCCCTCTCCTGATGTGCTGGTGCTACTTGTGAAGATACAGTGCTCTTCCTTAATGAAGTGACCACTCAGGACAATATCCTGCCTACAGCTGGCATCCTCACGGCCAACTCTAAAAGACAGAGTGTGATTTGTGAGACAAAAAGACATGATGGACATAGAGGGAAAGTTGAATTTAATTGTTGGTATTTGTCTTGATTTACAGGAATTGTGCCAAAAGAAATAATTAAAACATGCAAGTAAGCCATTCACATAAATCTCAGTATTGAAAAAGGACATGAGCAGCCCTGTTTTTAGAATGAAATGTCCTTAATGTCATGCATGTATCTATTTTAAAAGGTGCAATGTTCAATGTCTACTTAATGTCATTCATGTAGATACAAAATCAAATGTGGTAAAATAAATAAATGTATAAATAAATAAAAACTTGTTTAAAGGATTGTGCCATATGATGATCATCCTAACAAAATGATACAATGTCACAATATACAGTTATGCTGATTCTGTATATATCTGCCTTGCACTGGACTGGTTCAGGATTTCAGGACTCTGATTGGATAAAAGAGAACTAGGACCTGCCTGGTGTGTGTGTGTGTGTGTGTGTGTGTGTATGCATGCATCCTGGACACCAGAGGTCCTCTGCAAAGTACTAAAGGGTTCCCATGACTACGAGATTAATTTCACCTACACATTTCTCCAGGTTTAAAAGCTATTCCTTCTCTTTAGTTCTCTGAGATGTATGTTCAGTTCTGCTGCAATTCCAAGCCTTTCCCTACTTCTAATCCTCATAGTTTTAGACCCCTTTGCCTGTCCTGACCTTTGGATTTTGTGTACTCTGAACCCTTGTGCTTTCTTTTGGACACCTTTTCTTTCCAGCTCTCTGACTGAATTTTGTGCCTGTGTTTACATATTGTGTATTAAAGTTCTGTTTTTGAATCCTAACCTCCCATCTGGTGCTGATATGTCACAGTAAAAATGATCAGGCCACAGATACTCCACCCAGGTCTTTTTATGTGCATCTTGACATTTTTGAAAACACATCTGTCCTCCTTTTTCAAATAAAAAAAGCATCCACACCAACAGTATGTTCTCCACACAGAAAACAACAAGAAAACACTGTGCTGTTGCTGCCCAAGTTGTACATGTACAGATGAAAGGCAAGATCACTGCATGTAGCTTTTAGGTTGAATTGTTTTTGTGTGCTAGAGTGTTTTTTAAAATCCATTAGTCACAATTAGTCATGGTATAACGATAATACCATATATCACAGTATTTTAAAATGTGGAAGGTATCTTAAAATGAGGACGGTATTTATGACGTGTGTGTGGTGTGTCAAATTTCGGTTCTGTGTCTTTAAAAGCCGGCTAAAATGATCATATGCATTTAAGAGAGCCACAGAGAGGGGGCACTTTGGGAACTCAATGACTGCCAATCGGGCTGTGTTTAGCTATACCATATATTGTATATTACCCCATACCATATACTGAGATATTATTTTGAGACAGTATTACGATATGAAAAATGTGGATACTGCCCATCCCTAGTCACAATATATGTACATGGTAAATCACAATCAGGAAAATAGAACAATAACTTTGTTAATAATTTTTGAGACTTTGCTGTAGACTGTAAACTTTCTTACTTGGTGATTCCATCTTTGATATAGTAGAGCAAACACTCAGACATCAGTGGGTCTTCATTCAGGTTGACCAAGTGAGGCGTCTGAAAAGTAGAATTTTGCTGTCACTAACTCCTCAATGATCTGTCAATGAGAACAAGTGAACTCTTCAGTGAACACACCTTCTTGGGGGAAAACACTCCAACCGTGCCTCCGTCTTCCCTCATCGCCACTCCCATCTCAGCCAGAAGAGCCTCCCTACAGAGAACAGCAGACACACTCAGGCTTGAGTATCCACTGTATGAGAAAAGAGTATGAATGCAGTTCCTGAAGGCTGAAGTCTGACCTGTCCATCCTGATGGCCTCTGTACGGCGCAGCTTCTCCTCCCAGGTCTCATTGAGCTCTGCTATGATCTTCTCAGTTTCCTAATGACAGCGAACGTCTCAATGAAGGAGGTCAATAATAACAGTAGAAAGATCTTGCATGAGAAAAGACGTTTCCATGTCTCAGAATTAGGGAATGGCATTCAACGTCCAGGTACTAACCATTTAACACAAAATCAAAGTCAAGGAACTGGGATAGTGACCGTTTCCCAGCAGCAATGGCTTAAATTCATGCTAATTTTAGTGAGAAGAACATCCATCCATGTGGTCACTTGCATAATTATCTAAAATTGGTACCAATTTCACTGTAAATGTGATTTGTCACATTATTATTATTATTATTATTATTATTATTATTATTATATAAGGTTTGCATGAATCACAAGGTTTAAAATAAATTCCAGTGGAATTTGGAAGTAAATGTGTGTGTCGTGTGTCAAGTGGGGCACAGCAGAAAACATATGGGAACAACTGCCATAAGCATTTAACTGAATACATTAATGTCAACTCACGGAGGAGACCAAATAAGGTCAGTATCCAGAGATTTGAGGTTTAACTGGAGGTGGATTGGGTTCACTATCTGGAAAACAACAGGTCACTGTTGCACATACTATCTATAGCTTTTAAATGATTATTAATTACTTTTACATCTAAACCATTTACAGCAATTTATAAGTGTAGTCTTATTCTAAATGGTACAGTGGAATAAATACAAGTGGCATGCATTTTGTATCTCATACATTTGCCTTCCTGAACCCCCACCGGCAATAGCATCCCTCTTTTTGGGAACCACAAGTTTAGGAGATGAATTTGAATCTGTTGAATCTGATATAAATAAAGATGGAGCCAGCCATTTATTTTAGAATGTGATCAATCAACAGCCCAAATGCTGATAGTGAAAATAATAAAACTGCAAAAGGGCAGTAGCTAAAAAAAACTCCACCGTTCCATACAACAGAACACAGACAGGACAGGAGTAAAAAGCTCCACTGCGCTCCCTTCTCCAGAGCTTTCACTCTAATTTGGACTCCTCCAGCTGTAGTGCGGCAGTGCACACTTGTGTTTAGAGGGAGTGTCTTTCCATAAAATGACCCAACCCAGTAATGAATTTCTAGGTTAATGGTTCAAGATGAGTTATGCAAGTGACCACTATTTTTTATCCTTTCATTTATCCACTCATCCCTGATACCTTCAGCCTCTCGATGGCCTCCTCGCTGCCGGGGCTGAACATGATTCGGTCGTGCAGGCTGTTGATGGAGCCGGCTCGGCTGGACAGAGCAGACAGAGACGGGGATGGACTCATCCCAGTCATGGCATTGGTCACTGTGGAGAGATCACCCCGTTGACTGACAGCCTGGAGACTACTGACATTAGTCTTGTAATTGGACAAATCTGGCCAGCACATTTTGGGATGATAAAAAAGAGAATGGGAGCACAAGGCAGGAGAATTGAGGGAAGGAGTGAACGTCAGAGAAACGGAGAATTAAGGAAAAGGAACAAGGAGCAAGAAAGAGTGGAAAGCATGAGAAAGCATATTCTTCTTATAGGAGAAACTTATAAGTAAAGAATGCAGCCAATCAACAGTCATAAATTTGAGGGCTCTTGATTAGCCAATAAGCAACCAGACTTTTTTTTATCACCTTGATAGCAGGATACACTATTGTGTTTGTGTTAAATATTTCAGTCACTAATGCCTCAAATTCATTTCAGTATTGTAATCATGCCTGAGCCGTTAGCTTAGAAACGTGCCGTCAATGAGGCAAAGGGGCTAAGAGCAAAACCAGCAGCAGAAAAATCCTGGAGCACCACAAACCCCTCTGCTGCATGGACAAACTGGGCTATTGCTGGATCGCTTAGCGCTGCAGACAGAGGTTAGGGAGATGTTTAGTGTTAAGTTGTACCTCCAACTCTGATCTGCTTCTGGCTTGCAGAGATACTATTCTCACAACATCTGCTACTCGTGACCGCATTCAAGATCTGCTAAAATACAGCTGTTAGCATAATGCTACCTTACCCTGGCTTCTGGTTGTCATTTGGTCAAAGTCTAAAAATATATACTGTATTTTATGTGGATTCTAATGTTTTTACCCCAGCTCACTACTGTAATCCGAGGGGCCAGTATTGAAAATTTTGTGGAAAAGAAGGAGAAGCAAAGACTTACTATGTTTTTGCTGTCTGAATTAAGCTGTTCCACCTCTGGTTAACAAGGTCCATTTCAGATTAAGAAAAAACACATTAGCAAAACCACCAGACGTAGTTTATTTACCAGTTTCTTGTTTGATTATATACTTGCTTCTTAAATTTAAAAAAAAAGAAAAAAAGCTCTCTGTGCTTCTATCCATCCATCCATTATCTGTAACCGCTTATCCAATTTAGGGTCGCGGGGGGTCCAGAGCCTACCTGGAATCATCGGGCGCAAGGCAGAAATACACCCTGGAGGGGACGCCAGTCCTTCACAGGGCAACACAGACACACACACACATTCACTCACCTGCAGACACTTTCGAGTCGCCAATCCACCTGCAACGTGTGTTTTTGGACTGTGGGAGGAAACCGGAGCACCCGGAGAAAACCCACGCGGACACGGGGAGAACACACCAACTCCTCACAGACAGTCACCCGGAGCGGGAATCGAACCCACAACCTCCAGGCCGCTGGAGCTGTGTGACTGCGACACTACCTGCTGCGCCACCGTGCCGCCCCTCTGTGCTTCTAGTGTGAGAGTATTCAAACATTTATATTATTTATTTATTATATTTAAATAAGACTGTTTATGAGGCTAACATTCAGGTTATTCACCAATTTCTAATTTGAATTTTCTGTTCCAACTTAAGAAAGTGACTCTGCAAGGCTGAAGATTCCTGAGACATCTGTATGATAAATGCTATGGCGGTCCAGCAAACTAGGCTTGCCCAGTATCCGTTCACTTTGGGAGCATTTAGGACTGTGATGTTCCAGAGCAACCTGCTTCAGCCTAAGTGAGCTGCAAAAGCACCCGGTTTTCGAACAAATACACACATTTCATAGCCGTTATTCCAAGCCCGGTAGGTCGATATGCTGAGAGAAAGAGAGACAGGAGAAGAGACAAATGCTTGAAATATAAACGCACACCATTCACTTGTTTTTCTCAGGACACTGACATTATGACTTTACCAGGGATCGTTTAGCTCAGAAAATAATCAGCATTCATCGCCCAACACCAAACGTAGCTGACTAGCAAAGACTTCTGTGGTTCATGAAGTTTTAGTGTTTGAGTGTGGCTCTGGAGCTACAAGCTAGAGAGTAACAGACCCTTCAGACCATCAGTTAACATGAGGTAACGTCCCACATCAGCATCAACCGCTTCAAGTATTCTCTATAATGTGAACACAAGTATATCACACTGCTAAAAACAGTAGCAGCAACCAACTTAATCAGTACCTTTATCCATGTTTTCATAAATGAAACATTAAAATCACCTCTTTGTTTCTGCACTCGCTGACCACAAAGGAGCACTTTGTAGTTCTTCAGTAACAGAATGTAGTTCATATATTGTTCTGCATACTTATTAAACCCCATTTCACCATGTTTTTAATGGTCAAAACCCCCACAGAGCAGGTATGATCTGGGTGGTGTATAATTTTCAGTGCTGCAGTTTTTAAAACCCTCAGTGTCACTGCAGGACTGAGCATAGTCCACCAACCAAAAACACCCAGCCGACAGCGTCCTATGTCCACTGATGAAGGACTAGAGGACAACTGACACACACTGTGCAGCAACAGATGAGCTAATGTCTTTACATCTACAAGGTGGACCAACGAGGTAGGAGTGCCTAACAGAGTGGACAGTGAGTGGACACAGGGTTATAAAAACTCCAGCAGTACTGCTGTGTCTGATCCATTTGTACCAGCGCAGCGTACATTAACACACCATCACCACCACATCAGTGTCACTGCAGCGTGTCAGACCTGCTTTGTGGGGGTCCTGAACACTGAAGATCAGGGTGAAATGGGATTTTAAAAGTATGCAGAGTGACATATGTACTACAGTCTGTAATTGTAGAACTAAAAAGTGCTCCTTTATGATCAGTGGGGCTGAGAGAATGGGCAAGGAGTGTGGAAACAAGGAGGTCAGATTTGAATGTTATAGGCAAATCTATGTGAGATAATTTAAAGAGGTGAGAGTGTGATGACTGATCACTCACTTTCAATGATGTCCCCAAGACCCTGGGCATAGAGCAGGTCCTTGAGTCGAGCCACTTCCTCCTTCAGTTCACGCACTAGGCGGTTGTTGGGGTCTTCATTGATGACGGCGTTGCAGCGGATCTGCTTCGCTCGGTCTGCGTACCTGAGCAGCAGGTAAACAAACGATAGGCACATTTGTGATCTTAAATGTAGAGTGCGCTTGGTGTGGGAGTTTTAAATGGTTAAACCATGAACACAAGTGATCAGCATTATCTACTTTATTGTAGGCCACTGTTAATAAGGCTACACCATACCTACAAAAGCTTTTCTTGACTAGAGATATACATCATCCAGTAGTGATAACACCTGATCGTCAAAACAGCTGAGGCTAAGAAGGTTTGAGCCTGGTCAGAACTTGGATGGGAGACCACCTAGAAACGCTTGTGGGGGTGGTGTTGGTGGGGCCAACATCTAACACAACTCTAATTCTATAAGATATTTCCATTACCAAGAACTGATTCAATTCAGTTTGAACACACCTTTAATGTGGACACACAATCTTCAGATAAATCTATTGAAACAGCACAACCCCCATTACAAAATGTTCTCCCAGTGCAATTACATATTTCCACCAGAGATTTCCAATTCCCCAAAACTCACCAAACTTACAATATTCAGCTTTAATATAGTGTTACCTGAGGGTGCTCAGGGTCTCATCATAGTTGATATCTGCAGGACTGAGAGCTGCTACCATGGCTGTGCGTGAATTTCCACCTATACAAACACAACATCATATGCACAACATAAATATGCAAATTAGTTCAATGATAAATTATGGCAAATTAACAGCAAGGGAGAAACAACTGGGGGCACGACAGACCTCCAAGTGTATTGCTTATTGTTCATATCAACCTATGAGCAACTGATGTATATATTATGATATTATAAAGCTCCAAATATAATGTAAGTTTCAAGTTATGTGGTCAGAATTAGGCTATTTTACAAAGGGGGTTATTTCCAAGACCAAGAACTTCTAATGAAATTCTAAACATATAATCTCAGTGGTAAAGCTGAGCCATGCAGTGGAAACATGACATTATAAATGTTTTAAATCTTATGAAATATCCTAGCATCTTTGAAGTTTTTATAATAAAGGATAAAAAGAAGTTTGGAACTGGAAATTATTTGGAATTTTGAAGCCAGTTTCTCCAGAACTAGTCAGAACAGCAAAAAATAGACTAAGATTTGGAAAAACATAAATAATAATTAGGTAATAATTATTAGTTCATAGCAAATTATTATTATGGGATGTAGTGGGGCAGGGGTGGGCAATCTTATCCGCAAAGGGCCGGTGTGGCTGCTGGTTTTTGTTCCAACCAACCAGGAGGTCACATGATCATTTGTTTTACTCAAGCCAACTAATTAAAGGAGTGAAATCAGGTGTGCTTGAGCCCGAATGGACTTAAATCCAGCAGCCACACCGGCCCTTTGCGGATAAGATTGCCCACCCCTGTGGGGGGGGGTGTAGTGTTACCAGTCGTCTCTTTGCTCTACCACAGAAACACACAATCTCAAACTTAAAAGATGGGAACCTCTTTTGAGGAGAAACACCGGGAGAGGCCTTGCCCTTAAGGGTGGGAATGCCTTGCACTCTGCAGACCCTGAACGCACAATCCTGAGGCATGACTATTAAACCTGCAGAGGTGGTAAATGCTCATTTGGTAGAGCACTGGTTCCTTATTTCCAGCACACTCGTATTTTCCCCCACCTCTGGTGAGTGAATGGCTCTCATTGGATTGTGGTTCGCTGGATGCAATCCGGCACCCTTTTGAGTTTCCAAGTTTTAAGAGTACTGGGGGCTGGGTCTGTGATAGCACATGCAGAGCAGTGGGATCCCCACCCCACGACAGTATAATATTTTTATACCAAGGTTTTCCCTTAGCAGCCAAGTCAGGACTGAGTCTCTGTAGGGGATAAAGCTCTCTGCCTTCTTCTTCTTTTTGTTCTGGAGAAAAAGAAGCACCAGTATCAGGTTTTAAATCTTTGAATGTTTATATATTATCAGCACAAAAACATCAAACTGTTCCTACATCAGTTTTTACCTTGTTTGGTAGAGAGTCCTACAAAGAAATGGAAAGAAAGATACATTTAGATTTAATCTTAGATTTTCAGGCTGGCTAAGCTCAAATAAATGACAGATCAGTTGCAAAATCAACAGCATATCGCTGTTTGAGGAAAACATGTATATAAACTTTTGTGGATGTTTAGTTTACTACATTTTTTAAACACAACAGCTGTCCTTCACACTTTGTAAACATTTCATGACAGAAATAGAAACCAATAGAAACTCCAAAATTACTTGGAATAAAGTCTTTTTTCATTGAGTTCCACTGTAAGTTAAGAAGGTCATTTCCTGTAAAGCTTCAATTTTGGCGATGATGACATACAAAACAAACAAAAAAAAACTAAATAAGTAGAAATTTCAGTACAATCTCTCTCACCATTTCAGCTAAAGCAGAGATGACTTTGCCCAGTGTGGTCAGAGATTTATTAATATTAGCTCCTTCCTAGAAACAGAGCAATAACAGTCAAGTCATTTCATGGCCAAAGCATTTGATTCCTTTACTGGACGCACTGAAAATAATCCCTGAGCATAGAGTCTGACCATGAGAGTCTCACCTTCAGTCTTGTCCCTTTGGCTCCGGTTGAATCAGCTCTTTCGCTGCCTGCCAAGTCCACCAGGCTGATTTTGCTGACCTGCATCAAAGTGGAAGATGTTGTAGCTCAGCCAAATCATTTTCTCTAATGCACAGTAAATTACACAGTGCATCTGTGTCGTTAGTCAGCAGCATGCTCACACAGCATCACCATTTTAGAGAGCAGGAATCAGTCTTTTCAGTAACTAATAAATGCGTCATTATAATTTTAGAGCGCAGCAGTAGGATGTACCTTCTCCGAGGTGTTGTCCGTGTCGTTGTCATGCCGCTTCTGAGTGAAGATGATATTAAATACTGCGTGGGAGCGACTGCTGGTCTCATTCATGTTGGTAGCTGCCACAGTTCTGTGAAAATTTAAGCCAGATTTCGATCTTACAAAATGTTGAACAGATGAGGGTGGCTTCCCAGACTGGGATTCAGCCTAGTCCTGGACTACATAACATTTTGAATTATGATTTTCCATTGAAAAAAATGATACAGTCCAAGACTAGGCTTAATCCCTGTCTGGGAAACCACCCCATGCTGACCAAGATATAATCTAGATTAAACTAGATCTGAGCAAGAAAATGGTTGATCTAATCACATTTAGAGCTATCTAGAAGTGACTAAAGATTTCAATGTTTGCAGCTGTCACAGCATATTTTGCTATTAATAGTTGAAAAACTAGTCAGACATGTATTTTTAATTTCAGATTGGTTATTCTCATCCTCAGGAGAACAAAAGACCTGATCTGAAGAGATCTGACACTCTTCATCATCTAATTCAGACGTGGACGTGGAAACAAGCTGAGATCTGAGCGCAGTGAATGAATCAGCTTCAGTGTGTGAAATGAACCCCTGCTTACCAGCAACTCATTTACATACCATTTGCATGAAGCATGCCCTAATTCATGCAGAAGTTTCAGTAGTGAGGTAATAAAAGATGGAGTTCTGAGTCTCAAGCGCCAATGGTTGTGCTTGTAGGTCGAGACTGAGGTGGAGCACTAAGTGCACTGCTCCACCTACTAAACAAACTCTACAGCAGGGGTTTCCACAGTTGTTAGACTGAGATATACTTTTTCATATTCTTTTTTTTTGGTGAATGAATGTGTTTTATGGACTACTTCAAACTACCCAAAGCGGGCGGGGAGGGTGGTTGCTTTGAACAGAAACAGTCTTTTTCATTTCACTTAATCATTTCATTCATTTCTGCAGCAGCTTTTTGTGTCATTTGATTCATTTCAGCAACAGCCTTTTTTGTTTTGTTTTATTAGACCATTTCTATTGGGAGATTACAATCATCAGTGAGTTTAGAATGATATTTGGACTTATTTTCACTGAGGAAAAAGCTATTTCACATTATTTCACCATGCATTATAAGTGCACGGTGTGATCAACTGGTTGATCACGATTGACACACTAAGCACCCCTGTGCTACAGAGTTAAACTGAGCGGTGTGTGGAGAATATTAACAGTAAACAGCATGTTGATTGGTTGGAGATGGTAGAATAATGTGATTGAGGTGTGAGATGGAGTTCCTGAAGTAAACAGTGTGTTACTGCAATGGAATAGAGGCTGTTGCTTCACCCGCTGTGTTCAGGGCATATAAAATAAAGAAGCACATTTAATGTCTATAAACAGCATGGAGGAGGGGCAGTGTGTGTTTATATCAGTGCACATTTCCACCCGCTTCTGGACTGGAGCTCTTAGTGTTAGTGTCTGCTCCTGTACTTATTGCATTGGCTGTTAATGATGATGTGGATAGTGTTGAATCTTTACTGCAGATAAAGCTTTTTTTCAGGTTGTTAAACTGTTCAGCTGCTGTCCACTTGCCTGGCTTTGTTTCCAGAGTCCATCAGGTCCTGGATGTCATTGTAGGATGTGACGGCCAGCTTGGACAGATCTTCCACATAGGGCCCCATGAGCGGATGCTCTCGCACACGCAGGTTTCCTTTGTTTTTGGGATTCAGCAGGTCACGCACACGCTCACAGTAGATCTCCATATAGCTGACCTGAGGTTACATCAAGAATATAGCTATAGTTCATCTGAAACACATCTGAACAGAGACTGCTGTGCTAGGAAACTGTGGCGCTATTCTCACCTCCACTGAGTATGACATGTTGTTGTCATTATTGTCGTTAATCTTGGTGAACAGGTCTTCGCAGAGCTGTCAGAGAAAAGAGATATGAACAGTTCAGACAATAAACAACACTTTTCAAAATCTTATGGATAACAACAGCTTTTTTTCATGAAATGGGGCAGCTCATTAATTATTAATGATTATTTATGGAAAAGTGCTTTGACACCACTACTGTTATAAAATGAACCACACACTGTAGAGACAGCTGTGGTCTAAACTTAGAGAAGTGGGCTTGGGAACAGAAGGTCGCTGATTCGATCCTCTGGAGTGGCAGCAAAAATGAGGGGGTGGGGAGAAGGAAAAGCACTTTGTCATCCCTTAACATCCACAGCTTAAGTGCAACATTAAACTCGAACTGCTTCCAAGGATTTAAGGTGGCAGCCCACCAATTGTGGTGTGTGTTTCATCCTTACCATACACAGCTGAAGCTTAAAGCTTAAGCAAGACACTTAACCTCCAACTTCAAGGGCATCATATTGGCAGCTCACTTTATGTGTTCATTGCCCTTAATCATGTGTGTGAGTCAAATTTCATTGTACTGCTGTGCAATGCCAAAAAAATCACTAATAAATGAAGTGAAAATGAGATGTTACCAGTGGAATGATGCCCTGCTGGTCTTTCTCCTGTTTGCCCATCATGGTGTAGGACTTTCCGGCTCCAGTTTGGCCATACGCAAAAATGCAGACGTTGTAGCCTTCAAATGCATGCAGGAGCATCTCTTCTCCGATGTCTTTGTACACCTGTTTCTGGCAGGCATAGTTAATGTCCTCCGGCTGCAGCACACAGAGAGAAAAGAGAAATGTAAACACCAGATCAAATCTTCTAATACATTAAAACCAAGCGACTCAAGCAAGAGGCCAGTGGTCCTTTTGACCACTGATTGGTATCTGACATAGTGTGAGCTCACCGATGTGTGAGACCAGTAGGAATAGTCAAAGTTGAAGCTCTTGTTCTCCTTTGGCTGTTTGGGGTTGATGATTGCTGGAAAAGAAGAAAGATTATTCAGACAACATCACACAAATGGTTTTCACAGACAATTTTGGCATTCTAAAAGTCATGTTCATGACACATCACTTCGTAGTGTGCCGCACACCTCCCCAGAAATGTAACTGTGTATCGCAACAACGCATACCTCACAGACTAATAGAGATCAAGTTAAGGAGAAATCAACCATAGACGTCTGGGGCCATGAACTCCTTTCTTCACACTACAAATCTGCCAGATGGCATCAAATAAGGAATATAGAGGTCGACTTCACAGACAATAGAAGTAATACTGCTACACTCTGTAATTGTGTAATTGCAGAAACTCACAAATACAAATGGCACAGAGCACTTGCTCATGCTACACTGTAGACCATAAATCGACCTTAGGGGTTGGCTTTATCACTGTGAGATTGCTGGTTTGATGCCTTGAGATTTCTCAACTCTCCAAAGCTGGGAGTGCCAAGAAAGCACAACTGGTCTCATGCTCTAGGTAGGTGAGATGGCCTCCTTGACTCGCTTCAACATGTCATGATGACAGGCAAAGTGGGTGTCTGTCAGCTGATATGATGAACCTGGGCTGTAGTTGCTCTCCTCTGGGGAGTTTGCTTCACCTTTCTATCATTCAAATTGTAAGTCATAATTAATAAAAGTATCTACCTTAAATGTAAAAGTAATTCATTCAAATTTCTTTGAATGTGAATGCATTATAATGAAAAGTCGTCAACACATTTACTGGCCACTTTATTCCCAATCCATTGCTGGTGTACACTTCTGTTGCATTAATCATCCTCTAGCCCTTCACCAGTTGTCAGATTCTGTGCTCAGAATCAGATTCCTCTGAAATAGAGGGAACTGATAAACCGTGTGGCTAAAGGGTGGAGCTCATGATGAGGTGGGTTGGCTGGAGTCAAGAGTGTTTAACATCAGGTCAGGAAATGGGTCATGCTTATCTTACAGAGACAACATCAAAATCTCTTTAATCCAACAGACACAGGTCCGAGGGGGTGATGCGTGCCATCCCTGGGATTGTGGGAATGAGGTCATTAACCCGCACTGCCTCCACTAACAGGCACAAAGCTTTGCAGTGTGGTGAATATCACATCACATCACATCACATCCTGCCTCAGCTGATTCTGTTTACCCGCTCACACAGAGCAACAACAAGCCATTCTCCGCCCTTGCCTCTGCTGCAGAATGGAGAAATCCCACTCAGAGGAAGAAAGAGTCTTTGTTTCGAGTATGTGAAGGATTCTGGTAAAATCAGTACCTCAGCCTGTTTCATCTTCAGTTTTGAAATCAAATCTAAACGCTTGGGAGAGACAGTCTTTAACACACTCAGGGGTAAAGCTCGCTAGACTACAGCTCTCAGTTGTGTGAGGTCCGATTTTTAAAATGTTTTTCTCACATATGCAAATGTTATACATGCTCATGTATGTACATAGGAGCGTTTTTAAATAAGTTCTGTGTGGATATAATATATTAATGCAGGTAATTTTATAACTAATATTAATATTGACAAAGCCAAGAGGTTTATGTTTGATGGTGATTTCATGTTTCCAGTTTGTTCTTGGCAGTTTTTCTGTGGCTTTTATGTTGTTCATATCAATATCAGAATTATATCATATCAATTGAAATTTAGAAATATATTGTGATATGAATTTTGGCTGTATCGTCCAGCCCTAGAAAGCAGGCCTAATATATGGATCCTACTTGTATGTTTGATGTAGGTAAATAAATATTTTACACATTGTCACTGTCCAAAGAAAAACATATTAGTTTATTACATCATTTGAACACAGCAGCTCTCTACACACTACACACTGTTTTCATAACGAAATGACCAACAGAAATTTTTCAAAATGTTTTAAAAAAGTTAAGAATATTTTTCCATCTCCTGTAAAGGTACTATCGTGGAGCTACATTTTTCCATGGACATTGACATTGTATGAATCAGTAAATATCAGTTTTAGTAAGATATGTAATGTGCATGTGCAACTTTTTGAACACTACTGTGTTACAGTGGGAGGTACAGTTGCACTGCAGGTAGAGCTAAAGGGCCAATTTTTTTGTTACAATATGAAATCCCTAAATTAATTTCTTTCTGAAATATCTTATTTATGCCATTGATAATATGGATATAATTTTTAAAACAATTTTAAAATATCCATATTGTTGTAATAGCGATATTCTGACTTGTTTACACAATGATGCAGTTAGGCATAATGTGGGGCATGTTCACTGAGTGAGTCATTTAGGCATAGCAAGGGCATCGTAAATTTTCTGTGTGTTTCTGTGAGTTTATTCCAAAAGCAGGTGTAATTTGTCGTGTAGAGGTGGTTTGGTTACATAATATCAGATGTACATAGAAAACAAAAAATTCCATTGGCATTTGTTTGGTTGCAATTAATTACATATTTTTCCGAGGTTTGTCATATTGGTAATCATGACGTTATCACTTAAATGTCCTGAAATATTGTGATATTATTTTAGGGCCATATCACCCACCCCTCCCCAACCTCACACTTTTTAATATAACTCACAGTGTACGTTTGGAAATTAACTCAGAGCCTGTTTACACATATATTACTGGTAGTTCATCCATGCACAGAATTCATCATGAGGGAAATTTTTTACACCAGTGGGTCAAAACGCATTGGGAAAGCCAGGTGTCCTTTGCTTGTGGGAATTTTATAGCAGACAGTTTATACGCCATCTTTCATGAGTGCTGAAAGACATGGTGCCAGTTAATACTTCATCAAAGCACCATCCATTATTGACACAAAACACAATTTGCCAGAGTGTGTGTGCCTTTCTTGCTCAAAAGCTTTGGCAGAGCGGTGAGTTCATGTGAGGCTGCTCCAAAACAGACGCTCTGGAAACCAGTAAAACCTCAGCCCAAAGAGAGTGGAGTACTCACTGGTTGTGTTGCCTGACATCTGAATAATGCACTTGCTCTCTTTCCCGATTTCTCTGGAGTTGAAAGGACGGACCCTCACCGCCACCTTCACGGAGGCTCCGGCCATGGTGACGGAGTGGTGGACGCTGTTGTGATGGAGGTAGTATTATAGCAAGTCCAGTTACAGAGGCGGCCTGCCACCTGCATGGGAAAAGTTAGATCATTGGAGAGGTCATAGATCGGGACAGAGAAGTCGAAAACAAAATAAAGCATTTCACAAACACAAGGCAAAAATTAAAGCATGACCAAAAAAACATAAAATCTCGCAAAATGTAGTTCATTAGATGAGAAAAAACTGCAGTCCTAAAGTTCTCTTCAGAGCCACACTTCCTAAAAATCCAATAAAAACTGAAATCCGGGATTGTTAATCCACTTGTAGTTTCTCAGAGCTTTATCTGTAGCAGCCCCAAAACTGTGGAATGGACTGCCACTCCACATATGGATGTCATACAGAGTTGATGTTTTTAAACCAAACTTAAAAACCTGTTTTATTTCTCAGGCATTTCCTCTTAAACAGTTCTATAGCTTTTGTTCAATGTCCAGGAAAGAAAGATCCAGACACTGGCATAACTATACAACCACTGTCTTCCTGGACACAGATTACTGTACACAGACACGTTTCATAAGATTTTAATGAGGAGGCCTCTAAGGTTGTTTCTGGATGGCTACACTCCAGCAGAGTTTCACCAAGAAGGTGCAAAAATTTCCTCGAAACCCAGCTGAGCTTGCAAACAATTATTCAGATGTAGAAACTGTCCATCACAAAGATTCATACTCTGCAGCTCCTAGTTTATATAAAGCCAGGAGTTGTAACATCACATGTCTACCAAACATGCTAATGTGAACAATGCTAGTGTAAACGGGTTAAGGTGGGTGGAAACACAGAACACCTGGATTCAGATTTCAAAAATGCAGTGTTAATATTACTAATGTGAAGCCATTTTACAATGAGGCCAAGACATTCATCTTTAAGGCTGAGGGCTGCATGATTAAGGCAGAGGGCTGTGTGGCTAAGGCTTGCTTTTTTCTGCCTCAGCTTCATGCGCATGTGGTATCACTTTACAACTGATGCAGGATATCACAGGTCTGATGAATTCTATGGAAAGATCTTTATAATTCTATGCTAAATATGTATTTTAAATGGTCTTTAAACCTTTCAGGAGATTCTGGAGATGAGTGACACTTATGAGCACCTTCTTATGAGTTTGGGACATTCTCAGCAAACATGGAACATGGAAATATGTATCACGATAAAACATCATCAATACTGATTCGATACTTTCATTTAAATGCAAACCACCAGAAAGTCACATAACTATGCATCGTTTGTCAGCACAAGAGTGCTCCCTCTCTGACGCATAAACAACTTATCGAATTGGAGTGTGCTATGGATGACACACAAACAGCTAATCACCTGCAGCATTTTGCTGTGAATAAAATGTGGATAAACGCTGAAGAAATGGCTTGACATGTGTTTAGACATTGTTAAATGTTAACGTTAGCATTTTTAGTCTCTGGGGCAAAGCCTGCACTGAATTGTGGATATGTTTTAATTATGTTTTTATGACACAAAACAGAGATCCCATTATTATTATTTTTTTATGATGAAAGAATTACATTACTGTTTTCAGTGTGTTAGTTTTTCATTATCTGAGCAGGAAATCAAAATGTATATTTACATTGGTCTAATGAAATCTTTCCTCGTGGATTTGACTGATTTGCATATTGTGTGTGTATATTATGTTTTAATTTGTCAAACGATAATATAATAACAGAATTAACCTTATAAACATTTCTTGCATTCACTCTACTATCTTTAGAAAGAATTTTTATATCATGATAATTATTGATATCAGTAAAAAATAATAACGTTTTTTTGTCCACATTGCCCAGCCCAATCAAACACAAAAACAACATCAGTAGCTGAACTTTTCTAAGCAATAGTTTGATGGATCCTAGAACATCCCTAAGAGCACAATCATTTTCTCTAATTCTCGACATCCACAAATTACAGCATTAAACTGAAACAGACTTCAGTCTTTAGCCATTTACTGTAAAGGGAGTAAAACTCCCTTTTACGCTAATTAAACTAATCCATCAAACCAATTATTCACCGCTAGATGGTAGACCTGTCCAGTATGTTGTGATTCTGGTTTCAGGGATGTGTACAGCTTAGACTCTGAGGCCTGAGTGAGATATGAGGTTACTGTTTGTGTTAAATAATTATGATGTTTTCTTTGCTTGGCTGGTGTTTCTTTGTCAGGGATGCATGTCGAGCCAGAACTGGAAAATAACTTTCCCACTGAGTATGAAAATAGTATGTCCACTATGTTAATGTGAGTTTAGCATCACTGTGTACAATTACAGGCTGTTGTCCATGTATTCTTCTGCATACTTTGTTAGCACCCTTTCACCCTGTTCTTCAACACTCAGGACCCCCACAGAGCAGGTATCATTTGGGTGGTGGATCATTCTCAGCGCTGCAGTGACACTGAAGTGGTGGTGGTGTGTTAGTGTGTGTCGTGCTGATAGGAGTGGATCAGACACAGCAGTGTTGCTGGAGTTTTCAAAACCCTCTGTGTCACTGCTGGACTTAGAATAATCCACCAACCAAAAACATCCAGCCGACAGCATCCTGTGTCATTGATGAAGGGTTGGCAGACGACCAACACACACTCTGCAGGGACAGATGAGCTACTGTCTCTGTCTCTCTTTACATCTACAAGGTGGACCAATGAGGTAGGAGTGTCTAGCAGAGTGGACAGTGAGTGGACACAGGGTTTATAAACTCCAGCACTGCTGAGTCTGATCCACTCGCACCAGCACAACACACATTAACACTCCAACACCTCAGTGTTAATACAGCACTTAGAATGATCCATGACCCAAATCATACCTGGCTTTGGGGGTCAGAAGCATTGAAGAAAAAGGAGACAGGGAGCTAACCAAGTATGCAGAGTAACAAATGGACTACAGTCTGTAATTATAAAACTACAAAGTGCTCCTGTGTGGTCAGTAGTATGGTTGATCGATGTTCACTATATTAATGTGTGTTTTTAATTGCTGTAATAATCACACTGTCCCATATTTGCAAGAGGAAAACTGGCTACTGGAACATATTCATGTGATGCCAATGTGCGTCAGACTCATGACAAAAACAATGGCATCATTTTCCATTGTGTTCAACATCGAAGCTGAGACCCATCAAGTAATTTGAGGATGTTTTTATTTCAAATGAACTCTATTTAAAATGCAATATAATGTATGAAATAAGGTGCTGCATTTCTGTCAGCAATGAGATGGGACACAAAGGAATCTAAATCCTGCATGTATCCTCTGGGTCAGATCTGCGGGAGGTCTGTATAATACATAATGCAGAAAACAGGTTTAATTTCTCCCAGTAATGCTCTGTTTTTAACGACATTCTCTCTGGAATAAATGCAGCTTCCACCATTTTGTGTTCACTGTGCCTCCACCCCAGCTCCAAAGCAACACACTTACACATACACACACATACACATATATACACAAACTCGATATGAAATACTCAGTACAGGAAACAAACAGAGATTCTTACATATTTTAGCTAACTTTAAAATGAAATATTTGGCAGATTTTATCAGATTAAATCAGAATTGTGCTTAAGATCAAGATTTGAGATTTTCATTTGGCTCTTATTCTTGTATTAATTTTTCTATAAATATATGATACATAAGGAATATCTACAGTAATATACATCAACATATAAAACACAACATAAAAAATTCATTCTATTGATCCTATGTCTGAATGGAACCAAACAAAACTTCAGATATTATTAATATATTTGCTGTATATTAAACTGCCAAATGTTTAACATTTCCCTATGCAAAATAAAAAATATATGTATCATATACTGTGCATTTACATTCACAACTAGAGATGTCAACACATCAAAGGCCTGCCACATTTCTTAAGACATCCAGATGAAATGGAAAAGGACACAGCACAAACGCACACCTTACAGTAGCAGATCTGAGCTGGACTTACCCAGTCACCCTGATGGCAGAGTCCCTGCGAAGCAGAGTCCCTGGGTGTTATTCCATGTTATTCCCTCTTTCTCTCTCTCTCTCCCTCAATCCTGTCGTGTTTGTGTGTGTGCTGCTCAGCCTCTCCCTGCTTCAGACTGGGTGGGGGGGTTGGGGTGGGCAAGATGGGTTTGCAGGGCCTGGAACACAGTAGTGCGTCAGGGCAGGGGTTGAGAGAGAGAGAGAGAGAGAGAGAGAGAGAGAGAGAGAGAGAGAGAGAGAGAGAGAGAGAGATTTCTCTGCCCTACAAAATGGCTGTGATGCTGGAGCTGAGGATGCTGAGCAGTGGTGAGTCGGTGATGACATCATGAGCGTCACAGAGAATGGCTGCACAGAGGGAGGGAGGTAGGTGGAGAAAGGGAGGGAGGGGGAGAGAGAGAACAACAGAGAGAGGAAGGGGGAGGGAAAGAGAGAGAGAGAGACTGCTGACCAACCTAAATGTTCAATCATCGAGAGTGAAGGCAGTAGAAAGGACAGAGGCAATTAAGGAGAGAATGAAAGAAGTGGAAGAGGAAAGAGAGAGAGACACAAAGGGGAAAATGGAGAAGAAGCATATTATAATTTTGTCATTGAAATACACACAACTTAAATACATAAATCTATAAACTGTTTACTTTCATAAATAATCATGAATCTGATTAGGAAAGACTGATCCACTGGGAGGAATAACACTACCATGACAGACAGCTTCATTCTTATCAATGACAATACAGGTTATTTCTATATTTGCGTGTTTGTCGTCTGGTCTGCTTGTTATTTGCATACATTTCATTCTGTGTACATGTCCTTTTTATACATTTGTCTTTTTGTGTTTATTTCTTTCTTTGTGTGTTTCTAATATCTGTGTGCGTGTTGGTGTATTATTTTTTTTTTTTTACTGTTTTATGTTTTCGGGTGCCTTTTTCTCTTTTATACGCATGTTTGTGTTTCTTTTTGTGTGCCCAATGATTCCGGGTAGGCTCTGGACCCACCGCAACACTGAACTGGATAAGCGCTTACAGACAATAAATGAATGAATTAATTAATTAATTTGCCATTCAGAAACAGCCGTCTCCTGCACCTGTCTTTTTGGCGTTTCATGATGGAAATAGTCAGCAAATAAAAGAAGTGTACACCAGTTATTTCAGTGTTTTTTGTTTGTTTGTTATTTGAAATATAAATATGAAAAAAAAATCATAATTCTCATATTGTGTAGTCTCGGTCACACAACTACTGTGTCCTGGGATTGTGGGTTTGAGCTCCTCTTCAGACGACTGTAAAGTGTTTGGTGTGTTCTCCCCGTGTCTGTGTGGGTTTTTTCTGGATGTTCCGGTTTCCTCCCACAGTCCAAAAACACATGTTGGTAGGTGGATTGCAGACTCAATAGTGTCCATAAGTTTGAGGGTGTGAATAAAGTTTTGTGTGTGTGTGTGTGTGTGTCGCCTTGCGAAGGACTGGTGCCCCCTCCAGGGTGTGTTCCCGTCTTGCGCCCACTGATTCTGGGTAGACTCCACATTGCAACCCTGAACTGGATAAGTTTTTTAACTGGATAATTTTGAGTCTGAAACTTATGAAACATTAGTAAAGCTTTTGTGACAAAGGCTTTGCAGCTGATGATGGTCCGGAAAAACTAGGCTTGCTTCATCTTTTTTTCTAAATGTCACTGAATCCTCTGAATTACGAGGTCACGTGAATCTAGATTGTAAATGTAGCTCCTTTACCATTTTTAGACCTAGGGATCTGGGTACAATGGCAATTAAAAATTATGGCACAACAAATCAGGTTTTCTCACTTCCTCACTCATGTTTTTAAATAAATTTTAACATGGTATGCCATGCCATCACTGTTATTGTTTCAAAACATGCTACTTATTTCTCAGGGTGCACATACAGTAACCACACAGAGGAGACTATTGTACACTATAGTATGTGTATGGTGGACATTTTCTGAAGAACAGCACCTCCTGCTGGATGATTTCCAGTTTGAATGCTCGTTGATCCAACCCAGTCTCATTTCAAGCTTTCATAAATCCTTAAAGATTCTCATTAAAATGCACTGCTATTTAAATCAGAGTTGCACAGTAAGAGGGATGATAAAACTACTGTGACACATAGTGCGATTGAATCTCAGCTTCTGTCAATAAGTGTTACGTCAGAGCATGCATTCGAGGTTTAGAGGCAGCAGGGGCTCGTCCAGGACCCTGTACTTCCGCTCTGTGTGAAATGGGAGCTGAACACTGCTACGGTGCAAAGGCCAAGCGGAGGCAAACAACAGGCCCTCACTTATTTACCAGGCCATGTAATTATTGACTGTAGGGTCAGCAGTGGCAAAGATGCCAAGGCCGAAGTTCATGCAATGGAGACACATCAGTGCTCAGCACATCCAGAAATCCAAAGATACAACACTGCAGTGACTCAGAGATTAGATCAGTGATGCAATTCAAAAGGATGCTGAAAGTGTTTTTACTGTTAGGTCCAGGTCTCTAAAGAGTAAGGCAAGGTGACGCAAAATGACGGAACTCCATTCAGAGCGACTGTGACCGTGTTACACAAACACACACCTGTGGACAGTTTCACACACATTCATCCAGTCACACACACACCCACCTGTGGGCAGTTATGCAACAAAAGTTGTGCATCACAAACAGACATTGAAATATTGTAGGCGGTGGTCACTGAAGCAGGTTTAAATGAGCCGGTCTTCTTAATGCAGGCAGTGGGTAGATCATACATTGTCCCACTGACCCCTTTGTCCCTGAGTATTTAGACAGACACAAGCTGTACATTTCCTGAGCTGCAGGGTTCAGGTTTCAAAGGGATGTTAAAGGAGCAACAACATATGAGAACATGATGTGCTATTGATACCGAGCTGCGCGGCCCAGTATGGAGGTTTATTATTCCTGTTACAATAACAGTGTAGTGACATATTCACAGTCCCGGACCTGTTTTGGTCAAAACCCCACAAGCCCCACATCAGCGTTCTCTCCCCTGTCTAAACAAAGTAATTTTTTTTTCATAAAACTTCACAACATTCACAAGAAGAAGGTGCATATTTGCATCAATGTAAAATCGACAGAGCACAATCCAGGAGTCAGGATGGAATGGATGCAAACTTGAAAGTATACGTATATGAAAGGGAAAACAGTACAATTCCAGGTACTAAAGACATATCCTTGAAGGGACCACCCCTTGTGACAGTGTAGCACCTTTATTTTCAGAGCGTGTGTGAATAAAAGTTCAAGTCCATGTCCTTGTGTATGAGTTTCCTCCAGCCAATCCCCTCTCATGGATGTGGTCCACTCCTCTTTGAAGGCAGTAAACAGCAGAGATGGACATCAGAGGGATCAATAGAGTATGTCACACACAGCACCTGCACAGAGTAGACTACGCTCATCTCCACTTCAGTGGGCCTTTCACATCACAAACATCACACAAAGACCATCGCTGTTCTCTATGGGTCCAATGGGACCACATTAACAGTTTGTACACTTCAAAAAGCCATTCTCTGGTAATTCTCAAACAGATATAAGGTTGTGCTTATATTTCTAAGCCAGTTCTATTAATCTATACCAAAGCAGGACATGATTTGCTGTTGTCTTTCAGTTCTGATTCTCCTAGCGTTCCTATTGACCTAAAAGATAAATAAAATGTAAACAAATGTCATAACACAACTGATCTTCTGACGTACATTTGGGGTCAATATCTGTGATAACGTCCACTGAACTGTCTGAGTCTGCACTTCTCTGCTCTCACTGATCTTGTTGGTTCTATGAGTGTTGTTTCACCTCATGTTCTAGATCAATAAACCCAGAGAACCCATGGTTTCTTGAACAGGTTTAAAATGAGGTGAAGGCAAATACTGTAACACAGCCTTCAGTGGATCACTGCTTACAGAGAACTCACTGCATATACACAAACATAGAAATGACGTGAAGGTCACGTGTGTGTGTGTGTGTGTGTGGTGGGGAGGTGGCAGTTGTACCTATTTTTAAGGGGATGATCATGTTTTTAAACCAAAACACAGCTCTGTAAATGAGAAACAAACTTATGTCTTAATCTGAAATGGCTCAGGAGCTCTCTCCCGCCAATGCCCACTCAGGCCTGGATGTTGCTCTATTCTTGCTCCATAGGTGACTTACTTATGCTGTTACAGTTACATTACTTAAGGTGGAACTGACACTATTCAGGAGAGCGATAAATGCATGAAAGTAAACACAGAGAAAGTGCTACAAAACTAAACAGCTTGAATTACAAATGAGTTTCTGTGGGAATTCAAACAGTGAATAAAAACATCTTTCTCAAACACATAGTTCCACCTTAAAAGATGTGGAGCTTCTAAATGAACACAAACAGGGGGGGGGGGAGTTTTTGTTTTGCTGAGAGTACAGAAATTCTACAGAATCATTTACAATGTCTTTAATAGAGCAACCGCCTCTATAAATACAAACCCAAAATACAAAAGGTTTGAGGCTCTAAATTGTCTCCTGAACAAACCAAAATTAAATATGGGAAATATTAACATTTAAAGGCTTACTAACTTAATTATTAAAAGCAATATTGATTTTGTTTAATGGTTGTGAGATTGCAGATTTACAGCCCTAGCTGTAAAAATGTATTCTCTCTCCAGGGAGGTGTTCGGCATTGCATGGATATTGATGAATATTATCCCCTCTACTACTGGACACAACTGAGTTGAGGCTTAAGTTATCTGATTAACTGAGAAATCCTGCCTTGTGGAACAAATCCCAGGAGCAGTAGAGTGTGGGGGGTGTTAGTATCAGTTGTGTGAGAGTCTGAGTGACGCAGGACCTGTGCTCCAGAGGTCAAAGACCCGTTGGTTTTAAATGTTGACAGCAGCTCGAGGCAGAGCTCAGTTTTCCTGCAGAATGTTTCCCAAGGCTTTGCTGTCCAGGGGTGGTGTATTTGCGGCTGGATGGACGTCCCAGCGGTCGATGTCCTGCGTGTCCATTCCGCCGCCGGCCTGCATGCTGAGGCCCCTGGAGGTGCCCCCACGATACCTGTTCGGTCCTGGACCCTCCAATGTGCCCCCACGCATCCAGGCTGCCGGGGGCAGGCCCATCATCGGACACCTACACCCAGAGATGTACGAGGTATGGAGAGTATACTTGGGCTTCTTTATGTACACTAAGCCTAGAAACAGCAACAATGAGACACATAAAATAACATTGAGTCTAAACAGCAGGTTTATTACTCTTAGGTTTTAAGCCTTAAAATAACACTAGGTAGTATTTTTACCTTAAAACAGCAGCTTCAAAATCACTGTGATGATCCACTGAGCTGTAATAGGGAGATCACACTTAACCCCTAAATTGCTGGCTTATTTTTAAACTCTTATTCTCCTTAATAATGTTGTTATTAACCCTTTAAATTCCATTTGCATTATGCAGGTAGTAACCCCTTACGGTAGGGTTGCTATTCAGTGATTATTTTTTAGGCTTTTATTCGGTTTCTGAGCCCTTTAACTGCCGGCCTGAACAGGATGACGGGTTTAAAGAACTTACTCACTGACTACAATGCATTACTGAGTAACTGGGAAAATTATATGTGAATCCACACACAAACTTGTAGGGCCAGTTTCCCGGCCCAAGATTAAGTATATGCCCAGACTAAGACATACTTCCAATGAAGATTCATCACAGACACTGCTGGTTAGTCCAAGACATGGCTTAATCCATGCCCAAGTGTGGCCCAATGGCAGAACAGGTAATGCCACACAGCAGCAGGGGTACTAGGTGGGATCCTAGAGTGTAGATTTAAATGATTATTTATATATTAACATATATTTCATAGTTTCTACACTCATTGTCCACTCTTATACACTGTGTTCTCTCACTGTCCACTCTTTTAGACACTCCTCCCTAGTTGGTCCACCTTGTAGATGTAAAATCAGAGACAGTAGCTCATCTGTCGCTGCACAGTGTGTGTTGGTTATTCTCTATTCCTTCATCAGTGGACATAGGAAGCAGTCGGCTGGATGTTTTTGTTTGATGGATTATTCTCAGTCCTGTAGTGACACTGAGGGTTTAATAACTCCAGCACTGCTGTGTCTGAACACACCACCACCGTGTTAGTGAAAAAGGGGTTATTGAAGTATGCAGAGCCACAGATGGACTACACTATGTAATTGCAAATCTACAAAGTGCTCCTGTGTGCTCAGTGGAGCTGAGAGAATGAACAGTGAGTGTTGAAATGAGGTGGTGATAATGTTATTGAGTAATCACTGTAAACTTTTCAAGACTTCCTTATTTAAGAGGTTAATTTAAAGGATTATTAGGATTTTTATATTTATAGGTATTTATTCAGGGCTTCAAGGGGTTAAACTGCAGTTTGTCTTTTGCAGATCATGAACGATATAAAGAAGGGGATCCAGTATGCTTTCCAGACGAGGAACCACATGACTCTGGCGATGAGCGGCTCTGGACACACGGCAATGGAGTGTGCGGTGTTTAACACAGTGGAGCCGGGCGAGAGTGTGCTGGTGTCCATTAATGGAGTGTGGGGAGAGAGAGTGGCCGAAATTGCTCAGAGAATCGGTAGGATTGACACTCACACATACTGGTTCCACTATACATGTTCAGACTTTTCACAGATATGATTCGTGTCGCTAAGAAATAATAATAAATAATAATAATAATAATGTAAAAAAATATACTAAATTACATTTATAAAACGCTTTTCAAGAACCAAAAGACACTTACAAGTTACAGTTGACATTGGCAATACAGCAACAGACAGAAAAGATAAGAAAACATGAAAAACACACATTTATGTTGAGTTGAATGGGAGGTTGAATGCAAAGGAGAAAAGATTTTTAAACTGGGACCTAAAAGCCGACAGTGTGTTTACTGCTGGATTTGTGAGGGAAGACAGTTCCAGAGACAGGGAGCGCCATTGGAAAAAGCCCAGTTTCCAAGTCTGAGAAGATTAGAAGAGGGAATGGAGAGTCGGCCAGTGGTGGAGGTTCTACGGGTTCGTGGGGGTCTATGGGTCCAAAAGGTAGGAGAGGGCACATTTATTTTAGGCTTTTAAAGAGAGCAATGAGAATTTAAACTGAATATAGTGTTTAACAGGGAGCCAGTGAAGATTATTATTAAGGACAGGTGTTGTGTGTTGATGCAAGCAGGTGTGGGTGAGAAGGCAGGCTGCTGAGTTTTGAACCATCTGGAACTTATAGAGGGAAGAGGAATTAGTACCAGAGAGGAGAGAGTTACAGTAAAGAGGCTTAACATTAAATCTAAACCTAACCTTAGAAATCAAAAGAAAACTTTTGGCACCTTGTATCTGTGAACTGTGGGGATATTGCAAAGACTTCCTTTAATTTTGTGAAGACATACCACTAACTGTTCAATAATTACTAATAGCTTAACCCTAACCTTCATTTTAAAACATGTCTTCACCTTAAATGTAATGTTTTACATTGGGGAGACCAGCTGGTGACTCCCACAGGGAAGACAATTCCCCACATGGTGAATGTGTAAATACATTTTGGTCCAGACAGTGTGATATATTCCTGGTACACACAGATGCACAAACACACACACACACAAATGCACAGACACACAAACACAATCATCATCATCATGAATGCTCTGACCACTCTGCTCTTCTGCTTCAACTTTAACAGGGGCCAGAGTTCACACATTAGTAAAATCACCGGGTGGATATTTCACTAATGAAGAGATTGAAAAGGTAAAATCCTCCTTCCATTTTTGTGCCATAACTCCTCCCGTAGCCTGAGATATGGACATGGTTCCAAGTGCAGAATTATTTAACAACCATGCTATTTGTCACCTGACAAACCATATCAACCCTCAAGAAAATCCTTAGCAACACAAGAGCAACCTAGCATCGGCAACCACTGGGAGTACCTTAGCAACCTTATAAGTCACTATAGCAACCGCTATAGCAACCACCTGGAGCTGCTTAGCAAACACCATAACTACAACCTAGCAATGAGGACCACACAGGGCACCTATGCAACCACCTAAATCACCAAAGCAACCACAACAGCAACCACCTGCAACACCTTAGTAACTATGTGAAACACCATAGCAATTGTGCTAGGAACTACCTGGCATACAATAGCAACCACCTGGGACACCTGTGCAAATTCGTATATCACCATAGCAACTGCTAAAACAAACCACCCAAAACACCTTAGTAACACCGTAGCACCCACTAAGCAACACTTTAGCAATCACTGAAATATTGTAGCATCCACCTGTAAACACCATAGCACCCACCTAAGATAACATAGTGAAGACCACAGCAACCACCTTTTTTACCAAAGCAACTACATTGGCACCCACCTGGGATACCATTCCAACCACTCAGTGTAACATTAGGATCCCCACAGCAGATCTGGTCTGAATGTGCAATGTGTACTTTTGGTTTCGTGTACAGTTTCCGCGTAGCAAACACACACACTTTACATCTAGGATTACAATCTCTGTAAAATAAAGAAAATATGTATATATCTGCATTCTATATAATGTTTAAATCTAATATGTTAATATGTAAATCTAATAATGTTAATATCTAAAATTCTTTCAATACGCATATCGGCAGACTGCAATCTGTGTATCACCAACCTTCCTCAGAAAATACAGCATTTATAGCAGACATAGCATTTACTGCCTGTATGAAGTTCACAGTCTCAAAGTAGAGTGTTCCTCTGACCACAGGCTCTGTCCAAATACAAGCCAGTTCTGTTCTTCCTCACACACGGAGAGTCCTCCGCTGGACTGGCTCACCCCATTGATGGCATCGGAGACCTGTGTCACAGGTGAGGGGAATTAAAAAATAATAAATTATTTCACCACCATCAGAAATTAATGTATTAGTTCACTGTGTCCAAAGGTTTGTAGACACACATTATAAAGAGTGCATTCAGCTACTTTAAGGTTCACTGGCTGTGGAAACAGAAATGCAGTTGTGAGTAAAATATGACACTTGCAGATGTAGATGAGTCTATGGTCACCATCCCCAATGGCAAGGGTGGGATAGAGGGGTATAAACCCCCAGAAGACTTGACCCAGCTAACAAAATTACATTCTCAGGACGCTCCCCTAATGTTCCATTTTGCTTGTGGGAACATTGCACTGGAATGTTCCCTTCAATGTGAATTTGTCTAGGTTTTTTAATGTTCTCAGAATGTTTTTCTTAAGTTTTCATTTTTCAAGTTTATTAACACCAATAATTTAATATTCTAGGAATCTTGTCTTGGAATACTGTTAGAATGTTGCAAAATTATGTTCTTAGTATGTTCCCATAATGTTTTATTTTGATTGCTGGGTAAGTTGCTTTGGAATGCTCCCTCAGCAATAACCTGTCCAGTTTTCTTAATGTTTCCAGAACATCTTTCCCCTGAATGTTACCTGAACATTATATTAACTGTCAATTTAATGTTCTTTGAAGGTTTATAGTTTTAGTTTTCATGTACTTTCTATTTCACTCATTGTAAGTTAGTAGAATGTATACACTATAACATCTCTTGTGCAAGGCAGTGGAACTTTTATTTTGTTGTTTTTGTACCTTGTGTCAGGAACATTCAGCAGTGCACGAGGAACATTCAGGAGTGCTGTGTACTCTGTATGTAGTACAGAGTATGAGTACAGTGTCTCTCAGTATGTAGTAATATTAAGCCCCCATAAGAGGGCTCAAACATTCCCGTTTTTTGAAAAACAAAAATACTTTCTCCAAATCACTTATTTTTTTACCATTTTACCAATTTGCTATGGTGGTGTAATTTAATAATGATAAAACTCAACTGCTATGATAATGACATACTGAGGGAAAATCAGTGCAAGATTATTGAATTAAAATTTAATTAAAAAGTCAAAAATCCAAACTTTTTAGGGGGCCTCTGTATGCTCCACCTGCAAAGTAAACAAGCAGGTTTATTAAATATATCTTCGTATTTATCAGTTCTTGTAAAGTATTTTTCCAGTCTACCCTATCCATTCAGGGCAGCTAAAACACAGATTTCTTATACTGCATTTTTGTTTTACAAGTAGTCAGTGTGCAAGGGGTGCCTGTGGCTTCTTATTCCTTCTTTACTCATGATTAAATCACTTGCTTGTGATAAGGCTGCACTGTCCAGCAGAAGTTTAAAGAGCAATGCCAATGAAATTACTTAATTATTTAGGAAGAAAACCACCTGGTAGATCTTTGTGTTCTTTTGATAGTATATATGAAGTTTGGAATAACATTCTTTCGGCTTTAATTTTTTAGTCATACATTTTAGAGTATAATGGTTTATACTCATAATCCTCGTTTGACTGATGTATATATAATATGTAAACATTGACACAAAAAGCAGAGACTTAAAGCTTTAATTTGGTACTTTGTCGATATTGGACATGTAATACTTCAGTTATACTAACGCATATAAACACTGAGCGAGATATCAGCTAGCTAAATTAGTTAATGTTCGCTAACATTAAATAGCTGTCAAGTAATGTTTGCTGTTAAACTGCAGTTAGCAAATAAAAGGTATTAAATCTATGGGATTTGTTCATATAATGCTCTACAAACCTCTCATAAACAGGTAATAATAACAAAAACATTATTTTATTCAGCACTTTTACCTTCTCAGTAGAGCGCCTTGTCTAGAATTTACTGGACAAAACTGGCTCCATTTGGATTAAACTGGTTCCTCAAACCGCCAATTCTCTGTAACCTTGGCAACAGTATGCAAAATGGGCTGCACTGTGGAAAACAAGTTATTTCTCCTAATAGCAATGTTTCATGCAGTTTATAAAATTTCAGTTTGGAAAAGTTAGGAAAACGTAAAAGATTAAGTAAAAGATAATCGTTAATATATTATTGAATCAAAGGATCTGAGCCACTTTGACAAGGGACACATTTATGGTCATAAGGATCACTATTGTTTCACTGCTGCGTGTGGGGACTTAGGCGAGCCACTCTGGTCCAATAATGTATGTTCTGACCCGGTTCTATCAGAGTAGTGTTTACTCTTTCAGCAGTGTGTGCTGCGGTAGCTCTTCTGTGGGATTGGACCAGACGGACTCGCTTTCACTCCCTTCTGATATTCCCCCTCAGCAGGGGGCACTGTAACCACATCATTAATGTAATTCACATCATCTGGCAGTGGTTTTAGTCTTGTGGCTGATGTGTGCATATAGTATAGTAACATGCTACATTCTCAGTCTTTATCATCAGGGCTGTTGAGCTGCTGCATTAATCCTAATTCTGTGTTATTTGGATTGATATTTAGATTTGTTTTCTACTGAAGACCTGTCAGTTTCAACCCGGTGGAAACAAAATTTTATAAGACTTAAGCGTACATGTATAAACAACAGCCAAAAACCTTATTCCTCCATGGGCAGTCAAGTGTATGGAATCAGGTGTAGTTTAATCTGAGGTGTGTTGTCCAGGCTGAACACACTGCGTACTGTGTGTTTATATCCCTCCAGACACAACTGCTTGTTTTTAGTGGATTCAGTGGCATCACTGGGAGCTGCTCCTTTGCTTATGGACCAACAGAGTAAGTACAGGGATGATTACAGTGCTCCTCTGTGATTAGTTACGAGTGATTGATTACTGCAGTAACTGAAATGGCTAACTGAATCTCTTACAGATATTGATATTCTGTACACTGGCTCGCAGAAAGCCTTAAACGCTCCTCCAGGAACAGCTCCCATTTCATTCAATGACAGGGCATGGTGAGTGTGTGTGTGTGTACCAGATGACTGTTCCCTTTTAAACTGGAAACAAATCTGTCAGAGGTACGAGTGTGCCTAAAAATTTAGTTAAAAATTAAGGTTCTACTAAAGGGTTCTATCTAGAAACCAACACTTGAAGAACCTTTTGCATGATTAAAGGTTTTTTTTTATCATGAAAGGGTTCTTCAGATTGATGGAGAATGTGCTATAGATGCTTCTACATAGATCCTTTTAAAAAAGCTTGACATCATGACAATAGAGGAAAGGTTTTTAGTGTGGTATAGAACCCTTTTCTAAAAGGTGCTGTAAAGAATCAATCTGAAAAACCCTTTCACAATGCAAGAAGCCATTAATCATGCACAGGGTCCTTCGGGTGTTCAGGGTTCTATAGAGAATCATTTTATTTACCAAATAACCCTTGTAGAACCATAACTTTTAAGGGTGTAGGTTTATTTGGATCATTAATGGGACCATGAAACATCAACTTCAGATCTGATGGAATTCTTTCAGATTTACCTCTACACCAGTGGCGGATGCTGGTCTTTCAAGGAAGGGAAGCTCAATTTCGGCCTACATCATAAAATATATCGGTTTATTTATACGTAAATTCTACCCTCTGTTCCTTTTCAAGAAAATGATCTGTGACCCTGTCGTATCAATAAGGCGTCTTTTCCAGGGACTTGACTAGTGTCCTCTCAATGGCCAGCAGAGCTAGGCTGCTTAAACGGCCCTGGCCCATGTGAAGTGTGTCCGCCTGTGAGTGATCTGTGACGGTGGTGGGGCTCAGCAGCACCCGCTGGACAGAAACTGTGATAGAAGTCAGAAAGAGTGATAGAAATCAGTCTCCAAACACAAGCAGCTACCAAAAAAAACACCAGAAATAGAAGCTCCATTTGTCGCTAGTCGTTTTTAACAAAGAAAATGCCGCTAAGAGGAGTAAAGAAAGTCTGGTTCAACTCAGAACAGAATGAAAATGTAATGCTCCCACGGATCTTTACACCAAAGGATCGCTGATTCGCTCATTTCGCTGTCAATCAAAAAGGGATTCAGCCTCAGACAGATCATCCAATCATCATGCAGAAGCTGAGCGTCCGGGCCAGCCGAGGCCAGCCCACTGCCCCATAGACCCCCAGAGACGCTGAGCGTCCGATGGGCGGGACAAAGCCCAGCATTTATCCAATGACTCGTCTCGTTTCGCTGCTTCGCTATTGAACGCTATGGACGCCCAGCGTCCGCACTGTTTAAGTCACTGTGAGGCTGTGGGAATGATTGAGAGGAAAGCCGCGACTTTACCAGTGATAAGAAGCTGATTCTGAACAAAAGTTGAGCGCGTTGTAGTGCATATTTATTCAGTGACATGTACACACAACAGTATATATTTGATCACTTATTTTTTATATTTTAGGGGAAGCTGAGCTTCCCTTGCAGTCTTAGAGCAATCGCCACTGCTCTAAAAACAGACCCCTGGCTGCCGCGGTGGCCTTATTTAAAACAAATAAAGCTTTTTCATTTATTTTACATTAAAATCAGATTTGGCCAGAAAAAATACTGAGGCAAAAATGATGCGGTGAACATCCTGCCTTCACATCAACAGAATGTTTCCAGCAGATTATTCCAACCATATTTGTGATTATTTAAAGATACTATTCATAGACTTTATTTTTTTCCCTTTTCTCTCGTACAGCCACAAGATGTTCAACAGAAAAACGAAACCCGTGTCCTACCTCCTGGACATGACACATCTGTCCAACTACTGGGGCAACGATGGCAAAACTGCGAGAGAGTGAGAGCACTGTCAACACAGAACACACACAGAACCGTCAGCCTCTAAAACCCACCTAACTTTTCTGTTCCTCTGCATCATAGTTACCATCACACCGGACCCGTCTCTGGCTTCTTCACCCTCAGAGAGAGTCTGGCCATCCTCGCTGAGAGGGCAAGTACCTTCATCCCCATTATCATCATCACAAAATAAACATTCAAGGACAGGACATGTTGGATATTTTACATCTGAAAGACACAGAAAACTGTGCAAAGCCTGGGCCCAGAGCCTACAGAAACAGGAACACACCCCAGACAGGGCTCCAGTCCATCGCAGGGCATCACACACTCACCTGTGGACAGTTCCCCAGTCACACCACCCTCCTGTGTCTGTTTGGGGTATGGGAAGAAATACCCAAAAACTCTGTATAAACAAAATTTGAGCTATGTGTCTGAATGTTTGTGTTCGTTTGAGGCTATTTATTACTTCTCAATTATGCCAGGGTCTGGAGAACTCATGGACGCTCCATAAAGAAGTAGCCGAGTATCTGTGGAAAGGTTTAGAGGACCTGGGTCTGAAACTCTTCATCAAGGATAAGGTGAGGCATTTCATACTGAGATTGACTTCACTACATGCTGCTCATTTTAAAAGCGCACATATCCCCCTCTTCTCCACAGCAGTGTTCTCCCCCTGTCTAAACAGCCCTGTTTAGAACACCCACTTTCAGCTCCTGTTCCTTTAAATGATAAAGAGTCGCTCGCTGCCCACCCCAACCCGAGCGCACAGCAGAGAGGAGCGAGGAGCAGAAGCTCTGTTTTTTAGCCGTTTTCACTCCATTCTCATTTTCTCCGTTTTTACTCAGTGCTCATATTTCTCCACGCTCGTTGTGTCTGTTTTGCTGCGTTTAACCTCGTCTTTGCGCTCTCACATAAATGCCGGTCCAGTAATGTGATTGGACAGACTCAGACGAGGAGGTGGGTCATTTCTGAAATGCCAAACAACCATGTAACACAGCACAAAATATGAACGACTGGGTGGTTTTATTTCACAGTGCTAATGTTCTCTGAAATTTACGGACATGTCTGTATCATGTCTTTTATTTATTTAATTTTTTTAAGGATTTACGGCTGCCCTCCGTCACCACTATAGCAATTCCTGAAGGATACAACTGGAGGGAACTTTTGGCCTACATGATAAAGCACCACCAGATGGAGATGACAGGGGGACTGGGACCTTCTATAGGGATGGTAAGGAGATTCTTACAACACACACCTTTCTACTTCCATGATTTCTAGCTGGATTAAGTTAAGGTGTATGAGAGCTCTCCCATTAGATAGGACATCAGGAGCTGCAGTGAGGGCCTGGCAGCATTACAGGAAACATAATTAGCAAATGAGCATATGTAATCTAGAAAATAAAAAAAGTGCATGTAAAAGAAATATGGAAAATGGTGAAATGTGATTTGTTCAACAAACATTGACTTATTTAAAACATCAGCAGCAGTGAAAACACACACACATACAAAATGACTAGGGGGAGTGAACAAACACTAGAGCAGCAGGGTCAGGTATATTAGGTTCCTTCCCTCCCTTCCTCCCTATTTTTCCTGCATCAAACCAGCCAACCCGCTACAACTTCTAGTGTAGTGCTAACATACTTCTAGTATCCCTTAGAGGTGCTAGCAGAAACTGGTATTACTGTAGAAGTGTTTCTGCCACATTATTGGACAACCGAACCGAATGAAATCCATGAAGACCTGATTGGAGTACAGTGAAACCAGAGAAATGCTTATTAATAAAATCATACTTTAGTCACCTGTCCTGTTGCATACTGCACAACCCACTCTGATCTCTTTTCAAGGACAAAACGTGGAAATACCAGTTGTTGTGATGTTTGTTACATTGGGACCCAAAAATAATAGCAAAATACAGCAAGAAATGTGAAAAATATGCTGTTTCTTCGGCCTGTTTTATATTTTTCATCATTTGGCTTCATGGTGAACTGTGTCTGGGCTTTTATGGGTTAAAACAGAACATGAATAACCACTTTTGTGATATATTTCTGTCGCAGGTGCTTCGAGTAGGACTGATGGGCTACAACTGCAGCAAATATAACGCTGATAAGGCCCTGGCGGCCTTGGACGACGCTCTCAAAAACTGTCCAAAACGCAAAGCCTAGACACACACACACGCGCGCACACACACACACACACTTACGCACAAAGCACAGTCGCCACAGGTCATGGACACAATCCCTGTACAAACGCCAAACTTTGCACAGGGGAATTATGCACCTGAGGAACTGAGTACATACAAAACCCTCCATAATGTCATAATTTCCCTCTATTTACAACTGTTTTTAATTTCTACTCAAACTGTGCACATATGGTTAAAATGCACATTCTCAGGTGTTAAATGAAGTTCAGTTTTTCTATATAAAAATGTCAGCACATGTCAATGTACAAATACAAACCCAGGGAGAAGAAAATGTTTTGTCTCAAACATGGTACCCTTTTAAAATAACACTTTTCTAAAAGTTATAAAGGCTTAAAAACCTGATCCTTACATAGTAATTCATTATGTTGTAAACACCTTAATAGCCATTTATAATCATTCGTAACCCAGAGATACAAAGTCACCTCTTTTTTGTGTAATACTGAATGTGTCAGAGAACTCACTGACAATGACAAGGTAAAGAATAAGCTCAGAGTGGAGGACATGACTGAATCATTTCATAAGTTAGGATAAACACCTCATTGTTATTAATGTATAAAAAGATGCTCTGTTAATGGATAAAGGATCACAATATAATATTTTTCCCATAAAATGACAGCTTCAAAATCATTGTGATTCTTCACTGGCCTCTAATAAAAAGAACAGAGGCTCTGTCGTTGCTTCTCTGGGCTCAGCACTGCAAAAACGGCACTATGTAACTTTTGTAGCAGGGTAGGAAACCACATCCCCTCCCTCTTCCTTCCCATGGATTTCAGTATTGTGCTGTAAAAAATGAATTACACTAGGGGGAGCCCCAAGGAACCTAGTGTTCCTTTAATTGATTAAACTTGGTGGTTTACTGTTAAAACTGAGGCTTGATGGCTAAAGGAGGAGACAGTAAGTGAGGTTTAACTGTTGATGGATGTGGTTTCACTGTTTGGCAAATAACAGGTCATTGTTGCCCTTTCTGGCTATGTATTAAAAATGAATATTAATGCATTAACCGCAAAATTTATAACCATTAATAAACAGATTTTAAGTGATTTATAAACCTTTATAAGTGTAGACTTATTCTAAAGTGGTACCCCAGTCATCTTTCAGTAAACTCTTCATAAATGGCTTTGTGCATATTAATTGTGATAACTTTACTGCTTTGCTTGCAGAGTGAATGATCTGTTGAATTGAATATGATGTGTAAAGTGTACAGTAAACTGTCTTAAATTTCCACACAAATGCACCCGCCTGCTTTCATTTTAATTTTGACAAGTTGTCTGTAAAATAAGAGAATCTTTACAGTTTAAGTAGGTGTTTTGACTTTAGAAAACAAAACAGAGTTTTTGTTTTATTTCCTGAAATTCTCTTTACATCCCAATACCAAACAGTAAACCAAATGCTTTGACAACAGAAACATTCCTTCTCTATACAAAATTCCATGAAAACATCTCATCTCACCTGCCTGTCTACTATACCCCCTCAGAGCTACTCTGATCACTTTGCGTCATACATATGCACATGAAAGGGCACACAGAGGGAGAAAGAAAGAAGGCTTTCCAACAACAGGAGGCTGGATGAAGCCAGAGGGTGAATCACAGTAAGCATGGTGTAGCTGATGGGTGTTTTCTTACATGTGAGTGAGACATATAAAATTCATATAATTCCGCACCATTTGCTGCTCTCCAGTCGGTTTGCGCTGGAAACTGGTCTAATGTGTTTACAAAGCCCCAGTGTCAGTACATTATATATATATATATATATATATATATATATATACACACGTCTCGGTCCAGTATGGTAGGCTCACTTTCTCTCTCACTGTGCTCATAGGAGAGAAAAGGCATCTGTCATTTTTTTTTTTAGAAAACTGGGAGAACTCCAAATGCTGAAAAGCATGAACTGAGATGAGGATTTTGCTCTATTCCTGCTCCAAAGGTGGGTAACACACTGACCTATTTTTGCTGTTTCGGATCACTTAAGATGGACATGTCTCCAAACTTGGGAGACGACCAACTGCATTACAGAGGGTGCTACAAAACTAAACAACTTGAGATACAAATGAGTTTCTGTGGTAATTCAAACAGTGAATAGAAACTTTCAGAGTTACACTTCAGCCAACGTCCAACTTTTCTGCTGTATGAACAGAAAAGTTCGAAAATGAGCCAAATAAGATACTGTTTAGAAGCACAGCTGGCGCTAACAGGCTCTTGTGGTTTAGCACTTCAGTGAATTGAGCCTCAAAACACACATATTTAGAGGATTAAATATACTTTTCTGAGAATTATACCTGTTTACAGTTTAATTCCTTTCTCTTTTAACCCAAATTCACTGCTAACTTACAACTGTGGTGGGTTACCGGGCTGTCTCATAAGACTTTGAAATATTACCACCTTTGAATTTGTAGCACTGAATTTTTTGCACTGATTTTATGCATCTGAATTTTGTTGCTTTTGAATTTAAGTCTTCAGATTTCCACCTCTGAATATTTTGTTTTGCAATTATGCATCTGAATATAATTTCTATATAATAATTTTAATAATAAAATTTCTATATATTCTAATAATATTTAACCAGACATTGTGAATATACACACAGACATTCAGTGCTTAAACAAACACAACTTTATGAATTAAACTCTGCACTTTGGGATATTATATTTGTATTTGTATTCTTGATAATCTGAAAATTAAAAAATAAAAATGCCTTAGGACATATACTCCAAAATTCATGTTTCCACATATTCATCATGTCACTTGCTATATTCACTGGGCCATGACAAAAATTCCACAGTAAAATGTCTTCATCTTCAGGATATCAATAGTCTGTTATATTGTGCCTTTAGTGAGACTTTCAGATTTTTGAGACACTTTGAAAATAAAGAGATAATATCCGCGGAAGGAAGCTAAACTTGTGGTTTTTCCATGGTATGGAAGTTGTTCGTATTTTGCCATCTAGCAAGCGACAGAATGCAACTAGTGCAGCATTTAAGGTGAAAGAGAAAATCCAAATGAATCGATTGCATATCCTTTGTATCCCAGATGTGTATTTGAATATTTTCACTGAATTTGGCCTATCAAATTTGAACAATTTCAAAATATATTATTTATTAACCTTATAATAATATAATAATAAGAATAATAACAGTGAAAAGGTGTTCTTGAAAATTCACAAGTTCAATTCAAGAGAAATTATATTCAGATGCATAATTGCGAAGCAAAATATTCAGAGGTGGAAATCTGGAGACTTAAATTCAAAAGCAACAAAATTCAGATACATAATTTCAGTGCAAAAAATGTATTACTACAAATTATCACAAAGGCAGGAATATTTCAAAGACAGATTTGCTTCCATATTTTCTTCACCCGTTTTCAGACCGTGACATCAGCAGTCATTGAGCTCCCACAGCGCCCCCTCCCTGTGGCTCTCTTAAATGCAAATAATCATTTTAGCCGACTTTTAAAGACACAGAACCGAAATTTGACACACCACACACACATCAAATATGCCGCCATAATTTTAAGATACCATCCACATTTTCAAATACCGTGGTCTACAGAATTTTCGTTATACCGCCCAACCCTAACTACTACTATGTGCACTTTGTAGGTGCCCCCATGTTCTTCAGTCATCAGGACCCACACAAGACCTGGCCAATGAAGAACAGAGTGAAAAGGGTCTGAAAAGGTATGCAGAGCCACAGATGAACGACATTCTGTAATTGTAGAACTACAAAGTGCTCGTGTGGACAGTGGAGCTGAGGGAATAGAAAGTGACTTTAATGTTATGATTAATTGGTGTGCATACTTATACCCACATTTTAAAAAATTCAAAATATTATTAAAAGTTAAACACCAGTCTGGAGTCTTTGCTTTCCCTTGGGTGTAGTGTATTTTTCCTCCATGTGCACAATGACGTAGGGGTAGGAATATAACATGAAGTATATTAGAAGCGTCCTCAAATGTCTTTAGTAGCATACACCCATCAACCATATCATTATGACCACCACCTCATTGTTTCTACACTCACTGTCCATATTGTCAGCTCGAATGTCCAAAGAGGCACTGTGTAGTTCTACAATTACAGACTGTAGTCCATCTGTTGCTCTGCATACTTTGCTAGTCCAATCACCAAATGATCAGGACCCCCTCAGAGCAGGTGTGATGTGGGTGGTAGATTATTCTCAGTGCTGCAGTGACACTGACATGTTGGTGATGTGTTAGTGCGTGTTGTGCTGGTGTGAGTGGATCAGACACAGCAGTGCTGCTGGAGTTTTAAAAACCCTCTGTAATCAAAAACACCCAGCCGACAGTTCTGGGTCTTAATGAAAAGTCTGTGACCTGCTTTGGTCAAAATATGCTAATTTTAATATGTTCAATTTAAAATGACTAGCTCTGCATCATAAATATATTTACGTTAATAAGTGATACTCACCGAGATGTGTTCTCCTGTCCTTCAGAGCTTAAAGGAATAAGACCAGATGTCTTTGAGTTTGTTTCATATTTTTGTAACTCACTCACTCATGTTTAACAACATTCTCCACAGTCTGTTTTCAGGGCTTCGCATTAGTGCCACTGTGTGTCCTTGTTTTCATAAGGTAACATACTGAACTACTGTCTTCCACCATTCACCAATATTCTTTTATTTGGTTCTTAGCACAATTTGTTATCAATTAGAACAAGCTGAGAAAGAAGCTACTTTTTAAAACTAAAAGCAAAATCTTCACACGTAAGAATCATGCACTGTAGACTCCATTAAAGTTAACACCCATCTGCATAATTAAACATAACACTCTTATGACCTGAGAGTCAAAACTAAAACCAATAAAAAATAATATAATGCAAAAATAAAACTTTCAGATTTAAATCAATTTTCATTGGTAAACTTAAACAATCTCACACTTAAACAATCTCTTTTGACAAATAACATTGAGCAAAACCCTCTCAGAACTAAACCAATGCCTCAGAGCTGCTGAGCTGATCCTAACTGAACTAACAACTCTTCCAACAACTAATAACTTTTAAAATCACTGCCTAACTGTTGGTTGATGGAGATGTAGAGGTGAAGGCTGGTGAGGAAGAACTGCTGCATGTCCTGCATCCAAACAAATCTCAACCTCACTCTTCCCTTCTTGTCTTTGCATAACATAGTGAACTCCTCATCACTCTCTGTGCAGCGCATCAGAGTTACAGTCGAACTCGCACACCACAGAGGCTTCTGACCATCGTCCAGCACTGTCACCGTCATCACACAGCAGTCCTGCAACAATCAAAACAGCATACTGCGGTTTTATTAGAGCCTTTAGAGTCTATACTACTTCATGATTCATCAACAGATCATTCCATCAGTGGTGAGGCTGTCATGAGCCATTTTCACATATTAACTCTAGGCAATTTCCAGGGAATTATTTAGGCATGGGGTGGGGCCTGTGCAGCATGAATTCACTGTGATTCTCCAGAACATTACCGGCTGTGTACTATGGAATGGGGCATGATAAAATCCGGGTAATGTCCAGGCCAAATATTACAAACATTAGCCTTCGGGGTGCACCGATATGAGAATTCTGGGGTGATGCCAATATCGGATATTATGCATGTACATATCTACTCTACATAATCTACATATATATATACACACACATACAAACCGGATTCCAAAAAAGTTGGAAAACTAAACAAATTATGAATAAAAACTGAATGCTATGATGTGGAGGTGGCAAATGTCAATATTTTATTTGTGATAGAACATAGATGACAGATCAAAAGTTTAATCTGAGTTAATGTAACATTTTAAAGGAAAAATATGTTTAAATATTTAAAACTTCAGTGTCAACAAATCCCCAAAAAGTTGGGACTTAGCAATAAGTAGCAATAAGTGGCTGGAAAAAGGAAATTGAGCATATAACGAACAGCTGGAGGACCAATTAACACTAATTAGGTCAATTGACAACATGATTGGGCATAAAAAGAGCTTCTCAGAGTGTCAGTGTCTCTCTGAAGCCAAGATGGTAAGAGGATCACCAATTCCACTATTGTTGCACAGAAAGATAGTGCAGAAAGACCAGAATGGTGTTACCCAGCGTAAAATAGCAAAGACTTTTAAGTTATCATCATCAACCGTGCATAACATCATCAAAAGATTCAGAGAATCTGGAACAATTGCTGTGTGTAAGGGTCAAGGCCATAAAACTCTACTGGATGCTCGTGATCTCCGGGCCCTAAACGTCACTGCACCTCAAACAGGAATGCCACTGTCAAGGAAATAACAGAATGGGCTCAGGAATACTTCCAGAAAGCATTGTCAGTGAACACAACCCACCGTGCCATCCGCCGTTGCCAGCTGAAACTCTACAGTGCAAAGAGGAAGCCATTTCTAAGCAAGCTCCACAAGCTCAGACGTTTGCACTGGGCCAGGGGTCTTTTAAAATGGAGTGTGGCAAAATGGAAGACTGTTCTGTGGCCAGATGAGTCCGGTTTGAAGTTCTTTATGGAACACGGACGCCATGTCATCCGGACCAGAGAGGACAAGGATAACCCAAGTTGTTATCAACGCTCCGTTCAGAAGCCTGCATCACTGATGGTATGGGGTTGCATGAGTGCTTGTGGCATGGGCAGCTTGCATGTCTGGAAAAGCACCATTAATGCAGAGAACTATGTTCAGGTTCTAGAACAACATATGCTCCCATCTAGACGCCATCTCTTTCAGGGAAGACCCTGCATTTTTCAACAAGATAATGTCAGACCACATTCTGCAGCAATTGTAGCTACATTCACGTAGCTACATAGGAGAAGGATCCGGGTACTGCAGCCTGCAGTCCAGATCTTTCACCTATAGAGAACATTTGGCGCATCATAAAGAGGAAATTGCGACAAAGAAGGCCCAAGACGATTGAACAGTTAGAGGCCTGTTTTAGACATGAATGGGAGAGCATTCCTATTTCTAAACTTGAGAAACTGGTCTCCTCTGTCCCCAGACGTCTGAGTGTTGCAAGAAGAAGGGGGGATGCCACACAGTGGTAAAAAATGGCCTTGTCCCAACTTTTTTTTTGTTGACGCCATTAAATTTTGAAACAACATATTTTTCCCTTAAAATGATACATTCTCTCAGTTTAAACTTTTGATCTGTGATTTGTGTTCTATTCTGAATAAAATATTAGATGTTGGCACCTCCACATCATTGCATTCAGTTTTTATTCACAATTTGTTTAGTGTCCCAACTTTTTTGGAATCTGGTTTGTATATATAGAAAGATAAGATACAGCGGACTAACATTACTGAAAAATGTTTCAGAACATTTTAACAACAGCTGTACACAGATTTGGTAAGAGATACTTAGGCTGAATTTGAAATTTTAATTATAGGTTTAGTTACAGCATCAAGAGTAATACTAAAACACTGGAAAGCTGTTACGTTACCAGAGCTAAAAGAATGGTCGAACTTATAGACAGTCCACACTGCTCATGAAAATATGTTGGCTGAAATATCTGGACATGGCATATCAAAGATAAGGCATGGCAAATCTTGTGGCAGCAAATAAACTTGGAAGTGTAACATATATTTTCAACACCCCATTCCTTCCCGATCACTTCATTTCCTGTCACACTTGACTAGATGACTGCGAGGCTATACACATAAATGCACATTAGAACTTTTATTAATTGATTTATATACATGTATATGTGATTTTTTTTAGCTCTGTGTTAATTTGCCCTGTGCTACTATTAGGTTTATACTTTATAAAAACAAATTGTAATGAATGCTACAAGTAGAGTTCATTCAATTTTATCGCTGCTGTGAGAATAATTTGGCTGAAGTATTTGTGCTTTTGGTATTACCTTCATGTCCCCTTGAAGCCCCTCGGCCGCCCAAGGGAAACTGATCCTTCCCAAAACAGGAGTGTGTTCAGACGTCAGCCTGAAGTGCGCAAATCCATCACGGATGTCCTCTGCTCACAACAAAAACAACACAATGGCCAGATCTTTTCTTGCTTTATAATTTACAGGGTCAGAGATATCTGGACCTACTTAAGTGGTTACAGACAATGAATAAATGAATGGCTGTTTTGTATGGCTGTTAATATGTACTGGGTGTATTTGAGTGTAATAACTCCTACACCCTTCTACCCAACACTAAACACTGGGTAAGGTGCCCTGCTTGGTTCATGTGCATATGATTCAAAGCATTCCTTTTCCTGGTGGATCTTACAAGTTTTGTGTACGTCTGTCAGAAATTAGAGAACATTAATGAGGCCATACTGTCCCCTCCATTCTCCACAATGGAACGTCCGTGACCTGCTTTGGTCAAAACCTCACAAGCCCCACAGCAGCGTTCTCTCCCTGTCTAAATAACAGTGTTCAGAATGCCCGCTTTCAGCGCTTGTTCCTTTAAACTGCTGTCCACCCCGACCCAAGCGCACAGCTTTGAACAGTTTTTTTTAGCCTTTTTCACTTAGTTCTCTTTCTTCTCCAGTCTTGTTTTCTCTGTTTTTACTCAGTGCTCTCCTTTCTCCATGCTTGTTGTGTTGGTTTTGCTGCGCTTAACCTCTTCTTTGCACACTCACGTTAAACATGGGTCCGGAGCTGTGATTGGACAGACTCAGATGAAGGGGCGGGGCTATTCTAAAATCCCTGCACTTGACCTCAGAAATGGAGCAGATTTAGAACAGCTCGTTGTTTTCTGACTTAGGCAGCACACAGAAAACTGACAGGATGGTCTTGTTTCACAGTGTGTGGGTTGGGCTCCAGATTCACATATTAATATGTGCACACACACTGAACAGATGACAATTTCATAATATGTCCTTTTTCACTTAACTGATTACACTCAATAAAAGGAACGTCTAAACACACATAATGACTAATTATAGTAGGTATGTAGCCATTTTGATATTTCCACTCCTTAATAACCTCATAATTCAGAGGACCCAGTAATATAGTTTGGACCAATGAAAACAGGACAAAGCATGTCAGGTCTGGAACCATTCTGCGTACCACATGGCATTCATTTCTATGGTATCATGACCCTAACTACATACAACACAAAGTTGCTGTTTCAGTTTTTGGACATGGCTTTGTGTCTCTGCTCACCTCTGCTGCAGGCCAGTGGGGAGTAGCGGCGTTGCATAATGCGCCTGAGTGAATTGTGAAGCACAATGAACATTGTGTATCCCTGCAGACCAGAGCCCAGATCTACATCATCATACTGAGTACTGGCATCTGGAGGGCTGTAGGGACTAAAAGGTACATGGGATAGATGCAGGAGTGGGAAACAGGGTTACTGCCAACACGATTTGTAAGGAAAACACTAATACTTTTAGAAACATGTACACTCAAACACACACATACCAGGACAGGGAGCCCAGAAGACTTCTCTCCACCAGTCTGTGAAAGTGCAAGTTGGCCATGACAAAGGCAATCACCCATGTGCCCTACAAACACCAATAATACAGCACATAGCACATGCATGAATGCATGTAGGATTGAGAAGCATTTTAATATTGATTCAAACACAGACATCTTGGCTCCAATGTGGCTCCAAGCCACATTTCATTCTCAGCGTTGTAGTGACACTGACGTGGTGGTGGTGGTGGTGGTGGTGTTAGTGTGTGTTGTGCTGGTATGAGTGGATCAGACACAGCAGTGCTGCTAGAGTTTTTAAAGCCCTCAGTGTCACCGCTTGACTGATGATAGTCCACAAACCAAAAACTCCCCTCCTGTGGGCAGCGCCAACAGAGACCACCTCTGTACGAATCATGAGAATAAATACCCGCCAGACTCCTATAACGATCCCGTCATCAATGTCAATGAGTCTGACCAGCTTGTCCGTTCTGATGTATCTCCACACTGGTTGCCCGCTCACGTGTGTTTTTCTGATGAGCGAGTGCCACTGCGGCCTGGACAACAGAGAAAGAAATCATACTCATGACAAGACAATACAAGGCTTCAAGGCACTTCAGCTACACACTTTCTGTCTTATTGCCCGCTCTGATATTTCTGCATTGTTGGTTGATATTCATGTGTGGAGAAGCCATGATTAATATTTATGAACAAGCGCAAATGCACCTTTATTTCTTTATTCAGATATCCAGCAGAAGATACCACAGCAGCAGCAAAAAGATAAACAAATAACAGCATAAAATATTCACTGTGAATGTTCTGGTCATTAAGTCAATGAGTTCTGCAGCCAATACTAGGACAATATGTCCGGATTTACTGGAACCTGTCCACAGGTGAGAGTGTGTGGACTGGATGTGTGTGAGAGAGTGGTTGGGTGAGTGTGTGAGTGAATGGGTGAGTGCATTTTTGTAATAATCACTTGTATCAGATTCTTTCCGAGGTCAGCACTGGCACTGACCATAATTAATAATAAAGCCAACACCGCAAGACATGATGAAATGCTAGGAACTTGGGGAAGCTCTCTTGTGATGGCAGTAAGTGCTACAAGTTATGGCTGTGGCAGGAAACACAAGTAACACAGTTCTTGGTGTTTGTGTTCTTGAGAATTGAAACATAACTTTGGCAGTGGAAAATGGCATCAAACACGAACACAAGAACATAAGGAGGACTCGAGCGGATCAGCTGCCGTCACATCGTCGGGGTAGATGCTGAACACTGTGTGTGATTGAAGAGACCTCCCAGTGGCTCAAAGAATGCAAAGCGCTTCGGAGGTCTAGAAAATTACTGTATGAATGAAACTATCATTCATTCCTTTTTCATTTTTAAGGTGTTTTTGTGTAACATACAATTCCCATTGAGGAGTTTGATGTGTTCTCCCTGTGTCTGCATGGGTTTCCTCCGGGTGACTGTCTGTGAGGAGTGTTCTCCCTGTGTCTGCGTGGGTTTCCTCTGTGTGACTGTCTGTGAGGAGTTTGATGTGTTCTCCCTGTGTCTGCGTGGGTTTCCTCCGGGTGACTGTCTGTGAGGAGTGTGGTGTGTTCTCTATTTGTCTGCGTGGGTTTCCTCTGGGTGACTGTCTGTGAGGAGTGTGGTGTGTTCACCCTGTGTCTGCGTGGGTTTCCTCAGGGTGCTCCGGTTTCCTCGCACAGTCAAAAAACACACGTTGGTAGGTGGATTAGTGACTCAAAAGTGTCCATAGGTGTGAGTGTGTGAGTGAATGTTTGTGTGTCACCCTGTGAAGGACTGGCGCCCCCTTCCATCTACCGCCCTACAATTTATAGAAAACCTCACAGAACTATCAACCCCAGTTCCAACTCCATCAGACCCAATGAACCTAGATGTACTAACTGATTACCTAGAAAATACCTGTCGATCTATTTTAGAAAAGGTAGCACCACTTAAACATAAATGTATAAGACAGAAAAAGCTCGCACCATGGTATAATGATGTACTTTAAAACAAACATTACGAAAACTAGAGCGGAAATGGCGATCAACCAAGCTTGAAGTGTTCCATTCTGCCTGGAAGGACAGCTTTATAGAGTATAGAAATGCCCTCACTAAAGCTCGCTCAGCATATCTGGCCTCACTGATCTCCAATAATAAAAATAATCTGAGAGCACGGTTTAGTGTGTTTTCTAGAATTACAAAAAATCAAGCAGGTTCCAAACAACTAATTCCAGCAACTCTCACCAGTAAAGATTTTTTAATAATAAAATTGAGAATATTAGACAACAAACTGAAGCCACAGGATTAAATCCATCCTGGCTGCCACCCGAAGTAAATGATATAAAATATAATGTAACTGTAAAAGAAAGACTTGAAACCTTTTACCCACTCCCACAATTAGAATTAGAGAAGATTATCACTTCCGCAAACTGTACAACTTGCACACTTGATGCAATTCCCACAATATTGCTCAAAGAAGTACTACCAGCTATTATTGATCCTTTTTTAACTATAGTAAACTCATCCCTTAGCCTGGGCCATGTACCCAAAGCTTTTAAACTAGCAGTTATTAAACCTATGATCAAGAAACCAAATATTGATGCTAGTACACTGTCTAATTACAGGCCTATTTCAAATTTGCCATTTCTATCCAAGATCTTAGAAAAAGCCGTGGCCCAACAACTTAGTTCATATCTACATAAGAATCATATATATGAAAAATTCCAATCTGGATTCAGGCAACATCATAGTACAGAGACAGCTCTAGTCAAGATAACAAATGATCTTCTTCTTGCCTCTGATCAAGGCCACGTATCCCTGTTGGTGCTTCTTGACCTAAACGCAGCCTTCGATACAATAGACCACAATATTCTCCTAGAAAGGTTAGAAAACATGGCTGGAATCACAGGGACAGCCCTATTATAGTTCAAATCTTACTTAACGGAACGTTACCAATTCGTAAAAGTAAACAATCTAAATTCAAATTATTCTAAAGTAAGATTTGGAATTCCACAAGGCTCTATTTTAGGACCATTATTATTTACATTATACATGTTACCGCTAGGCACAGTTATAAGAAACCATGACATTAACTTTCACTGTTATGCAGACGACACGCAATTGTATATTTCAGCCAAGCCCGATGACAAACACAGATTAAAGAAAATAGAGGACTGTGTAAAAGACGTGAAAGGCTGGATGTTGCGTAACTTCCTCCTTCTAAACAGCAACAAAACAGAGGTCCTGCTTTTGGGTCCAAAAGTGGCAAGAAATAAATTATCAGATTTAATTTTAAATCTCGCTGACTTTCCAGTTAAATTTGATTCAGCAGCAAAAAATCTTGGTGTCATAATTGACCCGGATTTATCATTTGATCAACACATAGGTAGTATCACTAGGACAGCTTTTTTACATCTTCACAATATTGCTAAGATTAAAAAATGTCTTATCCCTTCAGGATGCAGAAACATTAGTACATTCCTTTATTACTTCAAGGCTTGACTACTGTAACGCACTACTGTCAGGATGCACCAGCAGCTATTTAAGAAAACTTCAACTAGTTCAAAATGCTGCAGCCAGGGTCCTCGAAAAAACTCGAAAATTTGAACATATTAGCCCAGTTCTATCATCTCTTCATTGGCTGCCTGTTAAATTCCGCATTGACTACAAAATTTTGTTATTAACATATAAAGCTCTACATGGGCTTGCTCCTGAATACCTTCAAGATACAATTTCCTATTATGAGCCTCCACGTTCACTCAGATCACAGAATACTGGATTTTTAATTGTTCCCAGAATTCAGAAGGCCTCAGCTGGGGGAAGAGCCTTTTCTTATAAAGCCCCCCAACTCTGGAATGATCTTCCAGAAAATGTTCGGGACTCAGACACAGTCGCAATCTTCAAATGTAGGCTAAAAGTCATTTGTTTAGTTTATCATTTGGTAGCTAATGCTCCCCCATAGATAAAGGCAGCAGATCTGGGGGGTGCATGGACACAGGGAATTATAGTAAACTGAGACGCTGGTGCTGTCGTCCCGCCGCTTCTCGCGATCACTCAGGTTTGTTGACGGTGGAGCGGAGGGATGCCAGTATTTCAGGATGCTCCTGTGTCTGTGTGTCTTTCTGATTCTCTCCTTTTAGTTAAAGCTGTCATAGTCAGATCTGCCGGAGCCATTAGCCACACTCTGGAAATTTTCATATTTTCTACTTTACAAACACAAAACAGTTAAAAAACTAATTCCATCCCTTTACATCCTTCCGAGTAAACGACTTCCCACCTGTCTGTCTGGACACTGATGGATGACTGTCGAGATCCTCCTCCACGCTTCAGATCAGCTGCCCACGCTCCTGCAACCACCAAGTGCCTTGAAGCTGCCCCTACACTGAAGTTCTCACGGACTACTAACTATTATCACCAGTAGATTGACCAGAGGAGGATGGGTCACCCCTTGTGAACCTTGGTTCCTCCCAAGGTTTCTTCCTCAGCTGCGGGAGTTTTTCCTTGCCACTGTCGCCCCTGGCTTGCTCACTTGAGGGCTTTACAATTTGTTTTTACATTTCATGTCAAATCTTGTCTTACTGGAATTCTGTGAAGCCGCTTTGTGACAACATCAGTTGTGAAAAGCGCTATATAAATAAATTTGAAATTTGATTCAGGGTGTGTTCCTGCCTTGCGCTCAATGATCCCGGGTTGGTTCCGGACCCACCGCGACCCTGAACTGGATACGTGGTTACAAACATTGAATGAATTTTGAATTAAAATTAAATTACCATTATACGTTACACAACAAAGGCTTTAAAATTTATTTGAAGTCCTAATAAAACGCTGGAAATGTGTAAGCATGAATGTTCAAATGATATGGTGATTTTTTTTAAGTGACCATAGTGTCGTACCTGTCAGTAGAGCATGTGAAAGGCCAAAAGACGCCATGGAGCTGCAGGGTGGACACTTGATGGATTCGAGGCCACAAGCCACTGTTCCAGCATACGGTGAGGGATGAGTCTGAGAAAGAAATGTGGCTCTGTTTGTACACCCTCTCCTGTCCTCTTCTAAGGGTCAGAGTGATCTCCCAGGTCACACGCAGAGTCCTACAGCGCGCGCACGCACACACGCACACACACACATATATATATATATATATATATATATATATATATATATATATATATATATATATATATACACACACATAAACACACCGTGATAAACACATTAACACTAAGGGCCCAACACAAACCGATCAGCCATAACCTTAAAATCACCTCTCTGCTTCTACTATCAGTTCGTTTTCTCAGCTCCATTGTCCACTGTTGCTCTGCATACTATGTTAGCCCACTTTTACCTTGGTCTTCAATGGTCAGGACCCCCACAGAGCATGTTTTTGAGAAGTGAGTCATTCTCAGTGGTGGTAGTATTACGTCAGTGTCACTGCTGGACTGAGAATAGTCCACCAACTGAAAACATCCAGCCGACAGCGTCCTATGAGCTACTGTCTCTGACTGGATCTACAAGGTAGACCACTGCTGTGTCTGATCCACTTGCACCAGCACAACACATTAACACACCCCACCAAGTCAGTGTCACTGAAGCGCTGAGAATGATCCACCGGCCAAATCAGACCTGCTCTCTGGAGGTCCTGATAAAAGGGAGCAAACAAAGAACGCAGAGTAGCTGATGGCCTAGGGTCTGAATTTGTAGTTCTATAAAGTGCAGCTGATGTGTGTACATGTGGTATATAATTTTCACCTATATAACACATATATATATATAAGTGTAGAGGGCAGTGAGAGGATAAAGATCTGCTCTGACCCGAGGAGCTGCTGGGTTTGTGCAGGCATTCCTGTGTAAGGGTTCATGTGTCTGAGCTCTTTCTTCCAGAGGGTGTCTCTGGGGCATCCCCTCTCTCTAAAAATCAGCCTCCTCCAGAATCCAGGAGGGGGGTCCTGTCCGGCGGGGTATTCATGAAGCAAGGCCAGCCTGGGTCTCCACTTCTTTGCATCATTCGCATAGAGATCGAACCATATAGAACTGGAACAAGAAGGCAGTATGAAAGGTGGGAATAATATAAAAAACATGCATTTATATGTCATTGTATACAGTGAAATTGGGCCTCCACATTTAACCCATCCTATACTAGTGCACTAGTGAGCATACACACACGCACGCACAGAGAGCAGCAGGCAGCCATTACCAGCACCTGGGGAGCAGTTGGGTTTTTTAAAAACAACGTAAATGTGCAATTATTTGTTATTGTCCAAAGTACCATAAAATATGTCTTCCGCATTTAACCCATTTGTGGCAGTGAACACACACACACACACACACTAGGGGCTGGGAACACACCCAGAGCAGCAGGCCGCAGTTGTGGGCTTGGTGCCTTGCTCAAGGGCCTCTCAGCCATGGATTGAGGGAGGAACAGTGCTTTTCCTTCACCACCAATGCCCTAAATTTTCCTGCTGGTCATGGGAATTGAACCAATGACCATTCAATCCTAAGCACTCTTCTCTAACCATTAGGCCACGGCTGGCCACGGCTTATCCTTTGAAATCTCTCCACAGACTCCACAGTTACGGAAGAGGGATTTGGTCCTCTAGGTTAGTACTGGTTCCCCCAGGTGGAATGGTAGATTTGTGTCAGGAAGGGCATGTGCCAGGTCGACTGTGCAGATTAGACGATCTGCTGTAGGACATCTCACAGGAACAGAGGAAGTGGAACATCAACAAAAGCAACAGGAGCAGCAGATAAAAGAGGGCGTTAAAAAAAAAAAAAAAATAAAAAAAAAAATAAATAATATATATATACAAATATTACATTATCATACAATTACAAACAGCTTCATGAATATATATCATGCAGAAGAGTGGGGTTAATGGAGCCCAGGTGTTCTGTGCGATGGTCCTCACAGAGCTGTTAGACAGCTGTAAAATCTGACAGTGGCAGGAAACAAGGGCCTGCAGCACCTCTCCTTTACATGCTCATTTTTACTACTACCCTACTTTACTACGCAAAAAACGTTTGAATCCTGACTTACAATTATATGTTACACAAATACACTTCAGAACTTATTTGTAAACTTAATAAAAATACACAGCTTTTGTCATTCATTCATTATCTGTAACCATTATCCAGTTCAGGGTCACAGTGGGTACAGAGCCTACCTGGAATCATTGGGCGCAAGGCAGGAACACACCCTGGATGGAGTACCAGTCCATCACAGGGCAACACACACAGCCACACATTCACTCACACCTACGGACACTTTTGAGTCGCCAATCCACCTTCCAAAGTAAGTTTTTGGACTGTAGGAGGACACACCAAACTCCTCCAGTCACCCGGAACGGGACTTGAACCCACAACCTTCAGGACCCTGGAGTTGTGTGACTGCGACACTATTTGTTGTGCAACCGTGACGCCACAGATGCTAGATTTATATTGTAGACACAGACATCTGGTTCCATTCACCACCACTGGAAAGGCTTTTTTGTGGTTGAAAAATAAATATAGTTCAGTTCTAAATTCAGGTAATTTTACACCCACAATTCAATCATTTCATCATGTGTCCTGACTCCAGTGAACACTTACTTGTCATTAGCGAGTCTGTGAAACTGTCTGTTGACAAAGGTGACAGAGAAAAGAGAATCTGCGTCCAAATATGAGAAAATCTTCAGGATGATCTCGGGTGGCAATCTGCTGAGAGACAAACAGTCAGTAAGCTTTTCTTTTTCAAAACATTGGGTTAAAGGTAGGATATAGCAATATACAATACTGAAGATATGCATAATACCATTCATAACATCCGGTTCTACTCAGTCTAAATGTCTTTCTGTGGAGATTATAAAAACATTTATGTAATTACATTAAATGGGTGCTCTCCACTTCTTCACAATGGAAGAGCTGTTTTTAATTGTGCTCTTATTTCTTTGCTCTCATTGTGTCTATTTTGCTGCATTTAACTTCGTCTTTGCACTCTCACATAAACGTGGGTCCAGTGCTGTGATTGGACAGACTCAGACGAAAATGTTTGCCGTTTTAAGGGACAATACGTAAGCCGTGACGTGGACTACGGTCTACACAGTGCACCTATTATGTTCTATAGAGCTCAGATAATGGACAGTGAGAAGGTTATTTTAATGCTATAGTTAATTGGTGTATAATATCTGAATGATTTTATTGATTATCAGATATAAGATATAAAACTGATCATTGGTGGCATAAAACAACAATGACTTGCCTGTCAATGTGATTTTCACTACTGTAGGACAAGGGTGGCCAGCAGAAGGTGGTGGTTTTGGAAGAAGGATGTGGTGGAGGTGGGAGTAAAGGTGAAGGTGATGGACGTGCTAGAGGTAGATGAGCTGGTTTACAGCTCTCATCGCTCTGTCTGTGCAAGAAGAGAATAAACACATTGTAAATTAAATCAGGGCTATTACTGTTACAGAGGAACATGACTCAGAAATACTGCTCCCCTGAATGCTTCATTTGGAAATGAAGGGCACAAAAATTGATGTCCCTCTTTGCTGCAATTAGAGGCTCAACATTTCTGTGATTTTGATAGCATTCGGGTAAGAGAACATTAGTGAGGAACACCTACCTTGTTTCATACCTTGCTGCTCCCCCGCAAGTATGATTTGGGTGGTGGATCATTCTCAGCGCTGCAGTGACACTAACATGGTGGTGGTGTGTTACTGTGTGTTTGCTGGTATGAGTGGAACACACACAGCCAGCTCTAAGAATGATATACCACCGAAAACATACCTGCTCTGTGGGGGTCCTGAGCTTTAAAGAACAGAGAAAAAAATGCGGATAAGGAAGTATGCAGAAAAACAGGTAGACTACAGTCTGTAAATGCAGTACTACAAAGTGCTCTTGTGTGGTCAGTGGAGCTGAGAGAGTGGACAGTGAGTGTAGAAACAAGGTAGGATTTCCTAATCCAGTGACTGTTTAGTGCATATCTTTGGACGAGTGTCTGACCACAGACAACACGACTGTGGACCAGGCCTGAGCCAGAGAGTCCTCTCGTATTGTGCAGCTGGTTGCGATGACGTCACTGCCTCACCTGCCGGCGCGCACGTCATGGGCAGGTTTCAGGTTTTGCTCTCGGCACACACCTGTCCGGGCCTGGATTCCCTGCAGCAAACTCGCAAAGAACTGACCACGACCTGCAGCCATCACCCAGAACCCTCAGTTTGCCCCTCAGCTGCAAAACAAACAAGACACAGACTACCCTCAGGTTCTAAAAATCGATTAATCGCTGTCTTCATTGGCAGTTTACAGCTGGGGGTTCACCCTCATCATCTCGCCACGTGGGTTTGTGGGTACATTTCCAAATATCCGGTGTTGTGGGCATTGTGGGATTTAGTGATGAGAGGACGTCTAATTTTGAATTACAACTTTAAACAAATGTAAATGTAGACGACTTTTCAATGTAATTTCATTGTACAAAATTGCAGTTTTTAAATTTTGCTTTCCACTTTAAATCGCGCAGCCGCTATAACGATATTTTTTTCCATCTTATTAGTGTTCCGGTCCGCCTTAAATGGATAAATAAATAAATAAGATATAACATTTGGAAAACTCAATGGGCGCACTGATATAAAATATAACGTGGAATGTAACTCTGGAATAAACGGCTGGCCCAATGAGTATAATTGACTACAACATTTAAAGTGGAACGGACATTGAGATTGCATTGAAATTTCGAAAAAGTTCTACATGGAAATGAAAGTCTGTTCATTTTTTATCGTTTACATTTAGACAAAAATAAGACTAAACTAAAACCTAACAAACCTATGCTGCGATATTGGGTGCTGGATTAGATCAGTTCCACTTGAAATACATCTCCCATAATTCATTGCTTCAAAACAGGGGGCGGACTTCAAATTTGACAAGCTGTTTTGTTGCTAAGCTAATCCTTTGACAACATGTTTTTTTCCTTTTAATCCCTTTCTTTTTTCTCTTCTGGCAGAAAAAGATACATCGTTTCTGTGTGAAAATGTCGTGTCCATTTAACCAGCCGGGTAAGCTTTAATTCTACTTATTTAAAATTAATTGATTAGATAGCTCTGTTTCTCTCATTGAAATACAACTTTAATCACCTGTTATTGTTTTTATCTACATTCGGTGAACTAAGTAAGTGTTTATGATGTCTAAATTTGCGTAATTTAACCCCAAAAATATTTGATATTTTATACTGGTGATTACTTGTATTTTTTATGTAATTTAAGAATACATAAATTCAGTTACAACTATACACCTATCTGCCGTAACGTTAAAATGACCTAATATTTTTTTTTACACCCATCGTCCATTTTATCAGATACACTGACCATTTAGTTGACCCTTGTAGTTCAATAATAACATACGGTTTATCTGTTGCTCTGCATACTTTGTCCGCCCATTTCCCCCTGTTCTTCAATGGGACCCCCACAGAGCGGGTATGATTTTGTGGCCGATTATTCTCAGCGGTGCAGTGACTGACGTGGTGGTTGTGTGTTAGTGTGTGTTGTGCTAGTACGAGTGGATCAGACACAGCAGTGCTTCAGAGGGTAGAATAAGGTAATTTTAATATTTTGGCTGATACATTTTGACCCAGGTTAGACGCTGCGTTCGAGTGACGTCGGAAACTGGATGTGACGTAGGTCGAAGTCAAATATTGTGATCAAATTTGTTAGCATTCAAAAAGGGTTTAGTTGTTATTTAAACATAATTCACTTTTTGGGGACATGATGTGTACAGTGGATGAATGTTCAGCCAAGCACCTGAACGCAGTGAAGTCGTATTTACAACTGAACCACCTGGTATGAGCACTCTAACGCAGCATTACTTCACTTTATCTGAGTATATTCAAGTGGGAATTCTATAATCTACTTTCTCCTCAACCCCTTTTAGTCTTTCACATATGTTCTTTCTTGGTTTCACACTTTTGTGTTGGTTCACAGCTTTTCTGATAAATTCGTGTTTTCAAATCTCTAATTTTGGAGTTTTAGCTTTTTGTTTTCAATCAAAATTATAGACATAAACACATCAGCATTTACATTTATAGACAATGGCATTATGAAGCAGTTCTCAGTTTAGAATTTGCATCACAGACAAGAGGTAATTGAATAAAGCTTGTTTTGTATTAAAATTTTAAAAACGAGCTGCAACAGGAGAATTGTAGCCTAATACAGCAAAGCAAATCAACAGCCTGTGGAATTAGACCGTGAGCATGCACAAAGTCAAGCATTTGTTGACAGATTTTAAACCCCACACCCACCCCTACTTTGGGTTGTAGAGCAGTGGAATTGTGTTTCTGGAGTGATGGGTATTACTAAGGATCTCCTGGCTGAGCACAATCAAATCCCCTCAGACATTTTCCAGTATTTAGTGCAAATTGTTCCCAGAACAGTACACTGCTGCTACTGCTCCAAAGAGGAACACATTCCTGATTAATGCCCTTCATTTCAGAAATTTGAATACTCAGTAACATTTCCATAATCTTTTGGCCACATAGTGGCAGGCTAAAACCTTTCATCTCAAAGTTTTCAGAAGGAAAAATACCCTTAACCTCCAGTGTAACTACATTTTAGGAGTGTTTGAATGTGTGTGTCAGTGAAATCCAGCTGCTGTTTTCCTCCTGCAGCTGTGGAACTGAATGCAGCTGTGCTCCCTCTTGATTGGCTGTTGGGAACCTGGGAGTCGGACGAACCAGGAGAAGGCTCTTTTCCCACCATTGCGCCGTTCCGATACACAGAGACGCTGCACTTCTCCCACGTGGGGCAGCCAGTCATCAACTTCATGTGAGCTATTCCTCATCCAGACCAAGACCATTCAGTACTCTGTGTAAATTATTACCATTTTCTATTGAAGCCACACACAGTTTGTGATTTGGGACACAGTGAGCCTAGTTCTGTTAGATCACCACTCGCGGCACAGTATATGTTATGACTATTTCAGTCATTCACGTGTGTCCAAATAGTGCATTCTTTTTATTAGATGTTATTGAGAGTGATTTAGTTTTGATGGCAAAGTTTTGTGCTGTGTCTTGAATAATGGCATAAAATGTGATATCTATTAAGTTTCATGCAACATTTCATGTGACCTGCCTAATAAAGTATTCCAGTCTTATCTTCAGAGCCTGAAAATGTAGATATGAATTGTAGAAATGAAGTCCATAGACTTCAGTTCACAGGGAGGAGGCATATGGTCATTAGAAGGACATTTAAAAACCTGCTGTGTTTGGTTGTATGATGAAGTTTTATTAAACTGTGAAACACTCATTCAGATTTTATTATAGAAAAAATAGAACAGATAAATGCGCTACAGAACTTAGTGTTCATTTTAAAAAGCTTTGTAAACCAGTTTGACCTCTCAGTGCAATGAATGTGTTAAAAAAAAATTATTCATAAATCTCAGATCAAATAAACCTCAAACCTGCCCACTCTGTGAGCTCTTTGGACCCCCCCACACACACATACACACAAACACACACACACACACACACACACACACACACACACACTTGCCAGACCCCTCCTCGCTCAAGCTGTTTTCCCTTACGAAATCCTGAAAATGTCTGGAGAATCAGGCCTGGGTTGGCAGGATTGAGGTAATGTGTCGGACGAATGTTACAGACATTTGTGTTCATGTAAACAGCTCCTCCAGGAAAAGTCCTGAACATTTATGGGTAACTGTACAAGTGTGAAAAGAGCCTCAGTCAGTCAGACTCAAATAGTAAAAGCCTCTTCAAAAGCCCAGACTATAAACAGTTGGTACAGCTGGTACTGATAACGAATCAGTAGCATAATCATGTCTACTATTCATGAATGCAGGGTTATTGTGTCTAGGGGTGTTTGGGGGGTCCTTAATAAAGAATGAATAATTAAACACAGATCACTGGTTCAGACCAGTGCTGAGGTAAACATTGCACTGCTCAGTAAAGTGGAGTGTTTTATATTGGTTTGTCTTTACAGGTTCAATGCGTTTCACGCTGAGAGCAGAAAGCCCCTTCACAGAGAATGTGGATTCATCAGGATTCAGCCTGGAACCAACAACGTGGCCTTCATCATCGCCCAGAACTCAGGTCAACACCTTACTCTGCGCTGTCTTTTAGTTTCAAGGTGTTACTTCACATTGTGGGGACATGAATTCCTTATGAGGACCACCAGCTGCTCTCCACAGTGTAAATCATTACATATGAAAGTGAAGATATTTTCAGGTTGGGCTAGGGTTAGCTAGTAGTACTAATGTAAAAGTTAATGGTAAGTCTCCACATAATGAATGGAAGTGTTAAGTAATGTCCCCACTACTCACATATACATGATTGTGTGTGTGTGTATGTGTAATCTGCAGGCTTGGTGGAGATCGAGGAGGGAGAGCTGATTGGTCAGCAGCTGACTCTACATAGCCGGGCTTTGGCCAGAACCTCCTTTGCCAAAGAGCCGTACGTCCAGCAGGTCAGTCTGAATATTACTGCTCCGTCTTTTCACCATTGGCATTTGGCTTATGGTAAATGATTCATGGCCTGTTTACACCTAAAATCAATATGTATTTTGTATCTGGATGCAATCCGGATTTACTTGATTCTTGACTGGATTCTGTTTACACTTGTCATTAAAATGCATCCCATTTCACCAGGCGAGAGCATTTTCCTTCCTCTGTCTGTAAACATGGTTTCTCACCTGCTGCTCCCAGTGTGTTGTACACTCTCACACCTCAGGAATAAGCCATTAAAACAGGCAGGGAATCGTCTGCAGTCTTGCAGCCGCTGTGATTTCTGCAGCAGTCAGAGCCAACTGTCTAGAGGAATGTTTGGCCACGACAGAAAAATCTAGACTCGGGAAAGTGTCCAGTTTTAGAGACACAATCTTCCTGTTGCTGCTTTTCATACAATGGTGGATGTTCAGGTTAATCTGTGAAAAATATGCCCACTGATTTCCAGAAAAAAAAACACATGTGCTGTCCCTTTTTTGTCCATTGGTTTCTGAACAAGAAACTTAATCCAGACGTGGAAAACACATTCGGTTTACACTGGTGTTAACTGAGGAAGAGATCTGTCTCTAACCACCTCAGAATGTGATTTGAATGATCTGATCACAATGCGTCTTGGAGTGTTTTCACCTGGCTTTCCTGAGATCAGACTCACCTTAATTCAATGTGTACACAGGTCCCTTAGGGTCCATGCACTTTTTTATTACACTCTTTACAAAAGTAAAGTGTTGGATAAATAGCATTAATATCCATCTTCAGTTCCTGTATATTCCACTGCTTTAGTAATTCAGTCAAACATTATTGCATTTTTAAATTATATAAAAGTATTATTCTGAGTTCGTATGCTGACAGTCCTTTGTTTGTGATGTTTTGGTCAGATTTCCAGGGTCCTCCAACTGAGAGCAGACGGCCGACTGGAGCAAGTCGTGTCTATGGCTCTGGAGAACCAGCCCCTAACCCAGCATTTACACGTCACGTACCGCCGAGCCTTCTGACTACAGAGGAGCCAGGGACCAGGTCTAAACCAGCCTAAGAACATCCAGAGCCGACTGCATTGAAACATTTTGCATGCTCTCAGTTATGGATTAGTAATTAACCTATGCATATCTCTCATTACAATATTAGCTGTGGTTAGCTATTGATCTGATACCAGTTAATGTACAGACATTTAATTATTTCTTTCATTGTTGATCATTGTGGTGGAATTTCTGTATATTTGGGATCAGGGAAAACAGAATTAAACTAAAGTATCTACCCTTCCATTGTGTGCTTTAACTAATCGCTGTGATTTTACATATCATCGCTCTCCAATGAAAAACATGTATCTCCAAGTTTGTGGATGTTTAGTTTACTACATCATTTGAACACAGCAGCTGTCCTTCACACTGTGTGAACATTTCAGGATTAATGGACCAATAGAAATGCTCCAAAATTACTTGGAACAAATTCTTTTTACATTCCCTTCTATTGAAAATTAAGGGGTTTCCCCCCCTTCTCCTGTAAAGTTACTATTTTGGAAATGTTTTTCCTTGTACAGTAACAATATGTACATATCTGTGTAGATCAGCCTGCATTCTCATCTTCAGAAAACTTCCTCAGTACCAACACTGGATTTGTTTTTGTTTTTTTTAAATCGTGCTGTAAAAGGTATTCTTGGTCTGTAATATGTAAGAGCTAATTCCTGTACAAAGCCTGTACTTTGTTTACAGTTTTTCTGCTGATCTTTGGACGGGATAATCTGACCAGCAATCCTTAGCATGGGCCACACCTGACATGGATGCTGCCTTTGTTTCCCCCTTACTCACACACCCACACCTCTGGATAGTTTCATACAGTCACCATCATGTTTTAATTTTCTCTAAAGGTTTGTGAAGAACAAGCCAAACAAGTGAATTGTTTGATTCATTTGACATAAATTCTAGAAATTATTTTTTTAAAATCTGGGCCAGTGGCCACACCACTAACACCCTTTTTGGAGTCCAAAATTATTGCTTATATACACACACGTTTGTACATTAAAACATTCATTCATTCATTCATTATCTGTAACCGCTTATCCAGTTCAGGGTCGCGGTAGGTCCAGGGCCTACCTGGAATCATTGGGCGCAAGGCGGGAATACACCCTGGAGGGGGCGCCAGTCCTTCACAGACACACACACACACTCACACCTACGGACACTTTTGAGTCGCCAGTCCACCTACCAACATGTGTTTTTGGACTGTGGGAGGAAACCGGAGCACCCAGAGGAAACCCAAGCGGACACGGGGAGAACACTACCTTAAAACAATCTATTCTTATTCTCTTTCAATTCATAATCATCCATGGCATTGTGGATGTCACATACAAAGTAGTGGTGGGATAATATTTAAGGATAGAATTAAAAAAATTTAAAAAAAGATAAGGAGCTGGGGCTTTGGTAGATCTTAGAACACATTGGTTAAATAACATTTCCCACCTCTGCTCAGAGCTGTGTGAAGATCATTGGGGTCTCTCTTATAAAACTGTACTTGAGTGCACAAGAGAAACCAGGGTTAATCTATTCTTCAGAAGAATGTACTGAGGTTCATTTGAATTTTTATCCTTTTATTACAGCCAGAATTCACTTACATCCAGAATTAATATACGCTCAGAGGAGAGTAAGTACATGGGGCAGATTAAAGTAAAGCTGAATCGCTCTGAGTGTCGCAGTCACATAGCTCCAGGTGACTGTGAGGAGTTTGTGTTCTCCCCATGTCCGTGTGGGTTTCCTCCCATGCTCCAAAAAAAAGTGTCCATAGGTGCGAGTGTGTGAGTGTGTGTGTGTGTGTGTGTGTTGCCCTGTGACTGGCGCCCCCTCCAGGGTGTATTCCTGCCTTGCGCCCAATGATTCCAGGTAGGCTCTGGACCCACCGTGACCCTGAACTGGATAAGCACTTACAGATAATGAATGAATGGCTCTGTGTATTTTGTGGGGAGTGTAGTTTTAAATGTTTGGTTCAGGACTGCTTTCTCTGTGGTAATGGAATGGAAACTAAGGTACGGCCTTTTATTTACATTAAATATGTTTCTAAACATTTACACTAAAGAATGTTATTCAAAACATCGAAGGATAAATACTAAATAAAACATTAACACCAATATAAACATTTGTCTCTGCTTCCTTTCATTCTTTAAATTAATAGCCATTTTGTAAGCAATATAGATTTGTATCTTTAATTTTATATACATGCAGCAGCAAGTGGAAACTCAACACAGAAAACAATCAAAAAGTGCACTGTGACAATCCAAAACTCTTGGCATATTGAGCCGCAAAACAAAAAAAAAGTGAAAAATTAATAGATACAAGCCATTCATTTAAAATTAAAACATCACACAAAAGCATGCAGTAAAAAAAAGATTAAATAAAATGTTAGGAGACCAACAAGAGCAGAAATACTGCATTAAAAACTGTTAAAATACATACAAAATAAATACTATTTAAAGAGGAGGGACAGTTCCCATTTGGGTAAGAGCCTAAAAATTAAAACTGATCCAGAACCAGTGTTTAAAAATATTGCACATATTTCTACAAAGCACCACAGGCACCTGCTTCCTCCTACTGTTGTTATTATTGAACACAGTCTGGTATCTCCACACTAGGAGCTACACAGAAGGAGGAAACATTTACTAAAATGTAGACAAGTCATTGTAAAACATTTCTATTGTTCTGTTCATTGGGATGTTTTCACAGTGTTAAATGATAAGGATCGTGGACTTTTCAAATCACGTCAAAATAGAGATACAAACGTTTGGACCCACAGTAACTCTATTACTACATTGTGAGCAAACAGCTAAACCACAGAGGATGTTGATTTAAGTAGAGTATCACTTTGGAGCCACTAGATGGCGCCATTCATTATTTTACAGAAACTTTTAAAGTGCTGCTGCAGAAAATTCGTTACACCTTGTGCACAAATGTTTGTAGACACCTTTTTATAAAAAAGGAGCAAATCTATAGAAAGCATTGCCCAATTAAATGGGAGGCTCTGGAGCAGCTACACATGAGCCTAAGTTCACCACATTCAATACCAGAAGGGTTAAAGAGCAGTAAAACCGCTCTGTATTGACAGATCTCCATCCTAATAATTTTGGGATAAGTTGGAGTGGTGTCTGTGATGCAGATCTAATTGTCCAACATCTGTACCTGAGCTCAATAGTTCTTGTGCCTGTATGACTTCAAATCCTCACAGCAGTATCTCAACATCTAGCCTAAAGCCTCCTTAGAAGAGTAGAAGCAGTAGCTGCTGCAAGATAAAGAAAATAACAGCCCTATTAATATCCTCCAGAAGTATCGATGGATGAGCAGATGTCCACAAAGTGTGTCGAACGTCCTATTTGGTCCTTTCTGGCCCCCAGTTACTTCATCAAGTAGATGTACATGGTATTGACAAAGTGTCTCCACGTTGAGACTACAGTGGTGGTCCAGTGAGACTGAGACGTGGCGTCCGTGATCGTCACACACTTCGAAATGTCTCCCTGAAGAAACAGTAACATGAGAAGAGTCAGCAACCTGAGCCACACACACTGTCAGAAGAAATGTGTCTCCATGTTTGTGGATGTTTAGTTTGCCACATCATTTGAACACAGCAGCTGACGTTCACATTGTATGCAAGTTTCATGACGAATGGACCAATAGAAATGCTCCAAACTTACTCTTAATAAAATCTTTCTACATTGACTTCCATTGAAAGCTAAGAAGCCTTTTCCTTTCTCTTGTAAAACTGCTATTTTGGAGGTACATGTTTTTCTTTGGATTGCGACCATATGTAAATAACCCATGCCATGGTCACTGATGCCCCTCCACACTGTGCCAGATGTTGGTTTTTGCATCTTTCGCTGTTGACCGATCCCTGTATAGTCCTTTTCTTTGGGAAAAGAAACAAGCTCTCGTCTGACTACAGCACAAATTTCCAAAACTTTTCGGACCCTCTGAGATGAACTGAGAGAATTCAGCAGTGTTTCTGCATAAGGGCTAATGTATATCTTTCTACTGAATAATAGTTTTTCAGATGCATTTTTGAATGCAGCAAAGGACTTTTCTGGAGTCCCCCCAAGCCCCTATGGCTATATTTATCACAGTAGATGGCTGGAAGGTCACTCAGACTCAGCATTAGTGTCCAGCCTTGTCCTACACTGATAGATTCCTCCAGAGTTCCTGAATCTTCCACAATGTTAAGGACCGTAGAAGGTGAAAAAACAAACTCTGAGTGCTTAGGAATGCTCATTTCTCTCAGGATGTTCAGCTCAGAATGGTGACCACGCCCCCTCTCTGCTGCAGAGCCTTGGGTGATCCTCCTTTTATATTCTCATGCTTATAGTGGAATTATGGTATTTTTTTATTTATTAATTTTACCCCATTTGCCTCTGTCCCAACTTTTTTGGAGTGTTGCCTTTGCAAAAAAAAAAAAAAAGGACTCTGTGCTTTAGTCCATGTTTATAAGTAATGATGTCTCTGTTAGACATTCCTGAACATATCCACATGTAGGCTGAGGTCAGGGTGTGATTATCTGAACAGCTGCCAATTTAAATCTCCAGCACTCGCTATGATTTCTGAAGAGTCACTGTGTTAGAAATGAATTCTCTCACCCATCCTCCTCTCCTCCTGAGCCAGGGCACCAGAGTCTTTCGAACAAACTCCCCAAGACTGTCCACAATAGTGTGAACCATGGCGGGAAATCCCTGTCTCACACAGTCCACAGCTAAACCTCCAGCCACAGCAAAGATCGCCACCACCTTTCCCCAGGTGATCCCTGAGAGAGCGAGAGAGACAGAGAGAGCGAGAGATGAGTGGAGCTGAGGGAATGAACAATGAGTGTAGAAACAAGGAGGTTAGTAGTAATGTTGTGGCAGATGCGTGTGTATACATGCTGATGCTGAGAAGTGCGTTTACATGACACAGCGTAGTTTGTTGTTGTTTCCGAGTCTCATTAAAAAAGCCTTCAGCAGCAGCAGCTTTACTGAGACACTGACGTAACCAGAAGGATAAAGATATCAGCTTCTTCCTAGTTTTCCCTCTGAGCCAGTTTCCACTGATCACTTGCTGGCATCAGTCAACACTCATCAGCTCAAATCATTCCTGTAGTCTAGAAGTATTATTAACTGACTTAAATTTAAATAATTCCAATGCATGACAATAATAGCATTTCCTCTTTTCTGCTCATATGAACAGACCTCCTGCTCTGGGGGGCTTTCTCACTTCACCCAGTGGTCTGTCAGCGCACACAACTCCATGATGCTACATAAATGCAGGTGGCATGTCTGCATATGAACCTACCGCTTCACCCAAGCTTTGCCTGATGTTTTTGCACCCTAATAAAATAAAAGTTGTATTGATACATATAATACTTTAGGAAAAATATTTTCCAAGTTCCTGAACACTACACTGTTTTGGAAATGGTCTGTTTGGACAAAAATTTCAGTTTAATTATTACTGTGCCCTTCTGCCTTCAGGGCTGTTTGTGTCATTGTTTTTGTCTTTCATGAGGCACCACACAATTAAATCCTCACCATGAGACATCATGGGTATTCACTTTAATACAGCTCTATTTTCCACCTCTGCAATAAAGTCAAGTCTTCTTACAGATGTAAACCTTGTACTGATCTATCCGACAGTGTCCTAGAATAGAAGACGATGGGACGAATCAGAAGAAAAGGTTAAAAGGTTGTGAGAAGAGTGGAGGGCAATGGAGAAATCTGCCAAGGTTTCTGAGCACATCACTGAGGGGAAAGAACCTCTTAGTGCAGCAAGTCCTGGTTCAACAGCCAGAAAAGAAAGGGAAAAAAAAAAAAAAAAACCCAGCTCTCTCCGTGCCAGCAGAGAACCAGGGCATGGCCTTATTAGGCATTTTCAAAAGTGTGCTTAAAAAAAAAAAAAAAAAAAAAAGAGTACATACATGTCTGGGAGATCGTATAGGCGGTAAAACTGGCCCAAAGCGATTCTTTAAAACTTACATACCACCACTTAGAGCCAAATAATTTAAGCCTATTACCTAGGTCAAGCACATGGAGCACAACAACCACCCTCTAATCTCCACAGTGGACAGAAATGGAAGTGGATTGCCTTCAACAAGATCAGGGGGTTTAACGAGATGATTTGTGATCTCAGTATTCACCCAGAACTCCTTCTTAAAGAAGTTACAACATACTCGGTCTCTCACAAGAAGAGTTAAAATCTCCCTTTAGAGTCTGAGAGCAGTTTAATCCATTCTAGAGAAACTCAGAGGGAGAATTAATGACAGAGGTGGTGAATGGAACCAGACATCCCTCTAAAAGCTCCTGGAAGATAGATTTATTGATAGTTTTTAAAAGGTGGAAAGACACATACACAGCACTATGAGGCAAAATAGTCTTCAAGAAAATATTTATTCATCATGGAGTTGCCTGGATCCCATCACTACCTAAGAAATCAGAGTTCACACAGAAAACAGTGGACTTCCCCTTTAAATCTACTTCTTGGGGTCTTACCCAGTGAGAGGATCTCGGTTGCCACAGAGAGAAACGCATCTGATACGACGCTCTCCACGGAGACAGGGATACAGAGCTGCTTGGCGATGTTTCTATAGACATACGGCCTCATGTACTCCAGCTCATCACCTGGAAATGAAACAGATCAGGTTCATCACTGACAGATCTCAGAGAAATGAATGAACCATTACTGAGAAACGACTGCTGGAGCCCAAGTTAAAGCACTATCTACAGTGTATAAGGGATTCATATGTAAAAATCTAGTAAAAACAAATGAGGGAAAAGAAGGTAATCTGGCCATTTTAGATGAAGAGTGGCCAAAGGTTTGTGATTCACTGATTCTTATGTAGGTTAGGAGTCTGGATGGAAATGGCTTATTCATTTTTTTTCATTACTCCCAAATAACGTATATTTTACAGGGAATGTAGCTGAATGGTGGGGACTATGCAGAAATACACAGGCAGATATTCAGATGATGTCCAGTAATAAAGCTCTTCTGGTTGGAGGTCCACAACGAATTGATAGACATTTCATAGTAATATGCCTTCTTAATTTGACATATACTTTGAGAACAGGAACTGGGAAGGGTCAGGTAAAAACCTGTTTAGATATCTGCTTGGGTAGGCAGTGGCATTTTCCTGAATCTCCTTTACTAGAAAACTGGATATGTTTAGCAAAGTAAATGTATTTCATTGAATCTTCTAAATTGCACCCTGCTCGAACGTATATAGATGAAGGACAACTGTACTTTTGAAGAGATTGTGTAATTCTATGTGATTAATATGTAAGGACTCCTGCTGTTGGTCTTACAAAAACAAAAAAAAGACCCAGTCGACTGATATTTTAAAAGATCTGCAGCACTGCTGTGTCTGACCCACTCATATCAGTACAACACACACTAACACACCGCCATGTCCCTGTCACTGCAGCACTGAAAATGATTCACCACCCACATCACACCTGCCCTGTGGGGGTCCTGGGCTTTGAAGAACAGGGGGAAAGTGGACTAACGAAGTATGCAGAGCAACAGTTGGACTACAGTGTGTGCTCCCATGAAACGGGCATTGTGTATTTATCTAGGAGGGCACTGACTAAATACTAGATTTGTTCTTTAAAAAAATAGTTACTAAACATTTTTAAAAAAATAGTTACGATCCAAGGTTTCTTACCCAGTTTGAGGAGCACCATTGAGACTTCTCCTAGCTTTTCATCTGAAAGAGGGAGAGATGTTTCAACCTTGGACCAGGTCAGACCTTCTCTGGTGATTCTGGAGTAAATAAAGTCTTTGCAGAGGACTTTGGACTGGAAAATCAGCTCTTTTTCACTGGGAGCGCGGTCTAATAAATCCATCTTCCTGGACCACTATTTTCACTACAGCAACTACTGCCTTCTACTCATAAAAACCCCATTTCTACCTGACCTTAAGTTTCTAAGCATCTAACGACACGTAGAGTCCAAATCAGCTGATTTATCTATATCTTCTCCCGCTTTCACTCTGTGGAAAGACGGTAAAAAAGAAAACAGTGGAGAAACGTCTGATACCAAAATAGCCCACAGAACAAAACTAGGTTCTGCCCACTTTTCACACTTTCCTCTGTAACGTTATTAAAAAACCGCCCGGCGAACCAAACTGGCTCACTCAGGCATTTATTCGTTACCTAAACCTGTTCATCTTAGCTTTAACCGCAAATAAAACTTCAAATTTTGTCAAAATCTTGAAGTTTTATTCTCAAACCCGAGCTCCTGCTTCATCTTTTAAACTCCATGACGCCAGCTGAACGGCTGTTCAGAGTACTAATGGTCGTTTCATGAGAGTCGGTTCCTTTAAAAAGACTCTCCTCAATGAATCAAACGAACCGACACTCTATATCATTTTAGTAAACGAGCCTCATACACGTTTGTTATTAGGAGCTACCACTTGAATCCTTGATTAAATACACATTCCAAATTTCCAAATATTTTTACACACACTGTCCATTTCATCAGCTCCACTCACCATATACATGCATTTTATAATTATGTACTTTAGACTGGAGGAATCAAGGCACCAAAACTCACTAGGGGTCCATTCTCCTCTGGTCAAACTAATGATAAACAATAGTGCTTTAATTGAAATCTGCAGGTAGAAGCAGACTTGGAGTCTATATAGATCATGATGGTCTTTAGTGAAGGTCTGTGCTAAATCAGTCCTATCCCAAACATCAGTATGTGTTTGTTGTGCTGGTATGAGTCCATCATACATTCATACATTCTGTCACTGTCACCAACCAAAAACATCCAGTTGACAGTCTTGTGTCCACTGAAGGACTAGAGGACAACCAACACACACTGTGCAGCGACAGATGAGCTGTCTCTGACTTTACACCTACAAGGTTGGCCAACAGGGTAGGGGTGTCTATCAGAGTGGACAGCGAGTGGACACAGGTTTTAAAAACTCCAGCAGCACTGGTCTGTCTGATCCACTCAAACCAGCATCAGTCTCACTGCAGTACTGAGAAAGATTGATTGATTAAAAAAATAATAAATTAATTATTGATCTGTCACTGCTTATCCAGTTCAGGGTCACGATGGGTCCAGAGCCTACTCGGAATCACTGGGCGCAAGGTGGGAACACACCCTGTAGGGGACGCGAGTCCTTGGCAGGGCACTGAGAATGAGCCACCAACCAAATCATACCTGCTGTGTGGGGGTCCTGAGCACTGAGAACAGGGTGAAGTACTGCTCCTTATAATTGTAAAACTACAAAATGTTTATGTATGGTCAGTGGAGCTGATTAAATTGACAATGAGTTCAGAATAGAGGTATAAGTTTTGGTTAATCTTGGTATGTGTAAATAACAAAGTAATTCTAAACCCTATCTCTAAAAAGTAATTTAGAATCTAATCAGTTTAATGCTATGGGTTGACTTCATTACAAAAGAATCTGTTGAGTTTGATTCATTGAGAATCAAAGGGTTGAAAAGATTCGATTCGTTAGGATGAATCAAACATCTCGGCACTGGTTTCGCGCCCAAACCTCTGCTGTTTTTGTCGCTTCCTTGCGGCCACAGTGAGAACTGCGCTCGTTCCCCGCGCTCATTATCCGTAGATAATTAACTTATCAGCTCTCAATGAAAGGGATTTACACCAGATATAGAATTAATCAACCTGACTCATACTAAAGCCAACTCCTCACAGAACAGGTCACCTCTCAGCATGTAGTGCCAGCTACAACCTCATCTCGGAGGGTTTATTTGGTAGCTGCACTTACCTGGGGACAGTCAGACTGACAAAACAGAAAGATTGATTTTGGCGTTATACTGCCCACCCTGCTGACTATAGGCTACAGCTGGTCCACTCAGATTACTTTTCTTAGAGATCTATTCATTCGTCGTCTATAACCGCTTATTCTGTTCAGGGTCACTGTGGATCTGGAGCCTATCCAGAGTAAATCGATGAAGACACAAGGAGAACACACCAATCTCCTCACAGACCAGAGTGAACCGAGGTGGGGCTTGAATCCACAATCCCAGAATCCTGGAGTTGTGTGACAGCAACACCGTTGCATCACCATGCCACCCCGTGCAGTCATTGTCTAAGTAGTTTTTAACCTTCTAAAACAGATTTTAAAGTCACAGATACATTTATTCTGGAAAATAATCTAATACAAATGTTACAAACAATGGTGAGAAATGCTGGGTGCAGGTGCTCATTGGAAGGTTGTATACCAGGTGGTTAACAAGTAAATACGACTAAACTCCTTCGGTTGCTTGTCTGAAGATCGGCACATGGCACTTAAAATGTCCCACAAACATGATTTAACATGAAAAAAATAAGCACCTTTTTGTGGGGCTGGGGTGGAGGTGTATAACAAATCTGATGTTAAAATTGGATTTTTATTTACGAAAAAAACAAAAAAACTGGTGGTAAATCGGTCTGGTCTTCAGAGGCAATTTACACATGTATTTCCCATTTTCCGATCAACACTTAAATGCAGCAATAATATCATAATATGTAGGCCTGATGTAAAATGATTAGGTTGGAAATGTTTACACTGTTTGATTACACAGAGTCAATTTTTCAGTGAATGGCAAATTGCTGAAAAGTGGCATTATGTCCAATATTCTGTTTAACCACTGGCAGTCCACCCTGAAAATGACAAGCAAAACGTCAATGGGCCTCCAGGTTTGCCATCAGTAAAGCAAACATGGCCCACTGTCTTCTTGCTATCTGAGCAGACAGAAAGGCTGATTGATAGACAAAGAGACAGACAAACTGTTAAGACAAAGATTACAGTAGAATGGATGTTCATTCATGCTTTAGGATTACAACTTTCTATTTTAAACCTGCCCTCCCAAGACAAGTTTAATCCTCTTCACAAATACCTTAACACTCACTGTTACAAAATCAACATTAAAACTGTTTCACTGTCCACATTTCAGTTCACCTAAACACGGTTTTAGTGGAATTAATACCACAGTTTTAGAATCCACCTTAACACTCTCATGGTTTCAGAGTCCAACTTAATACATTCAAGGCCGCATGAGCTCATTGTGAGTCCTGCTCAACACTTACACTGTTTGAGTCCACCTTAACACTCACACAAACTGTTTGAGTCCACCTTAACACTCAAACTGTCTGCCTTTCCACAGACACCATTTAGAGTTCACCTTAACTCTATCCTGGTTTCAGAGTGCACCTTAACAGGTCCACGTAGTAAGGTGTGGGGAACACAAATTAAAGTGTGGGAGCGACTTAATAAGGCGCTGGAACGATATATTTAATATATGTAAACAACATATTAAGTATTTCCCACACATTATTAAATCATTCACGCGTCTTAGTTTATTCTGAAGGGACTCCACGGGTGGAACTCCAAAAAAAGACTACATCTGAAACTACAACTCCCAGAAACCCTCGACACACGACCCGGAGGCCGCGCATGCGCAACAGATGCTATTATTTCGTCCATCCCGCAACGCTGATAAATGGAGGATCGTTTTGATAAAGAATAATATTGTTTCTGCGCGGAAGGGAGCTTCCATTGCGCTCCGGATTATAACCCCATGGATCTGCGAAACACCTGAACACCGTTCTGCGGGAATCCCGGGCTCGGCCGCGGGAGATTAAGGACCGACTGCAGTGTTAGTGTTAATGTAAATGTAGAGTACTGTGTGATATAATAACAGCTGGACATCAGGGCTCCGAACCCAGCACCGGATCATTCTCCTCTTTTTTGAGCCGAAAAGGGGCTGAATCCGCCGGATCCGCTCAGCTCCAGGCGGCAGAAGGGATGGCGCACCTCCGTGTAAGGCGTGGGAACGAGATAATTAACTTATGATGCGTAAATCGTGGCCATGATATAGAAGGGGAAGGGGCCTTAATAATGGGGTCAGAGCAGTGATTTATAAAAGTATCGGATTGAAATGACTGAGCTGTGATAGAGAAGTTCACAACAAATTTATCTTGTCTCCATGGCTTGTTAAGGTGTGCGAACAAGATAATTTTGTTTTGATGGTTAAATTGTGGTCAGATTAATGTATTGAGGCCATGTTGTTTTTATGAATTCATTTGAGATAAGTTATGATAGAATTGTGTAAGATGAAGCCACCGTTTAATATGTTGTGGTAACCCCATAACTAATACGTGGCCTTCAGATCATTTTTTTTACTGGAACAATTTATTTTTGCCAATCAACGGTGGCACAATCTGTTTCTGTTCAGAATAAGCTTACGGTATGGAGCAGGTTAGGTAACCAGGCCTTTGTTTTTTAATAAGGCGTGGTCACAAATGAATATGTAGTGGCCACAAGTTAATATAAGAGGCCATGAATTATGTTTCTTGTGACCACAACTGAAGAAGGCCATAAGTTAATATATGGAGGCTTTCTCTGTCTGTCTGTGCGTGTTCAGAATGCCCGTCTGGACCCTGAGGAATACTTTACGAAGCAGGAGCGTATTGGGAAAGGCTCGTTTGGAGAGGTCTACAAAGGCATCAATAACCGCACGAAAGAAGTGGTGGCCATAAAGATCATAGACCTGGAGGAGGCCGAGGATGAGATTGAAGACATTCAACAGGAGATCACCGTTCTCAGCCAGTGCGACAGTCCATATGTCACCAAATACTATGGCTCTTATCTGAAGGTACCCTGCCCACAATACTTAAGCCTTTTTTCAGCCAAGACGCAGCATTTTTTTGCTGATTTTTATTTCCTTGTGATTTTTTTCCCATATTCATAAGTGAATAATGGTTCAGCTGGCAAATTATCCGGTTCAGATCTGCTGCGCCAAAACTCTTTGGTCTCTGAGCTCTTTCTTGAGCTTCTCTAGTTGTACACGCCCATGGATCTGCGTTCAGAAAAATGTATTGTTGTTTGGTTCCAGCTGGGAATAACATTTTCTGGTTCTGGAACATGATTATTTTGGTGGAAATGAGCTGAACGGTTTGAAACTGCATGCACAAATGCAAATGGGAATGGAACAGGTTCCACTAGGAAAAGAGCTATTACAGTAATGCACTGGTTTCTTTGTGATATGTCTGGAGTATGTGGTACATCAGAGAGCCACCACACCCTTCAAGTCATTACTTGCCAGTGAACAAAATAAAAATTATTTGAGGTTAAAAATAGATAATCCTTTTGCAGAAACAAGAAGAAATTTAGAAAATGGGAACCCCAACAAGTGTGTATCTCACCACCAAACCTGTCACCATCAGATTCACAGCTCTTAAAGCTTTTATTTCTGAGGGAGAGCAGAACATACAGCTCCCTCCCTTCAGATCTGGACATGTCCACAGCTGTCTGTCTCCATCAAGGAATATGGTGGAAGGCAGGATGGTGACATATTATTAAAAATCTCTTGTTCAGTGTATGTTCACATGCCCACCAACCCACACACTGTGAAAAAAGAAAAAACAAGTTTTCTGTGAGCGGAGTGAGAAAACATGGGATAAACTAGCCATTCTTATTCTGCTCCACTTCTGTCGTCAAGCGCAGGGAATTTAGAACCACCCCGCCCCCTCGTCTGAGTCTGTCCAATCACAGCGTTAGTTTATGTGCGGAAAAACAGAAATAGGGCAGTTTAGACAGGAGGAGAGCACTGCTGTGGGGCTTGTGTGTTTTCGATGGGAGCAGGTCAAAGACATTTCATTAAGAAACAACTGTTTCACTGTGCTGAAGAGGGTGGATAGTTTTTAAAAATACTTAAATACATTTTAAAAACTGATTTTGATCAAAAATGAAAAACTTTGGCAGTGGTCTCGGCACTGATTTTGTTTTTAATGTGCTCTAATTGTCTACTAGGGAACTAAACTATGGATCATCATGGAGTATTTGGGAGGAGGCTCGGCTTTAGACTTGGTGAGTTTTAAAGGATGCTTGTCTAATTCTCAATTGAGGGTTTTGTAGCAAGAGCATTGAGAAGGTGCTGAAGGTGTGCGATCTGTTGCTGATCTTCTGCCCACAGCTGCGTCCAGGGCCGCTGGAGGAGACCTACATCGCTACAATACTGAGAGAAATCCTCAAGGGTCTGGAATATTTACACTCGGAGAGGAAGATTCACCGTGATATTAAAGGTGATTGTCGGGAAAACGCACACACACACTTCCACAAACAACCATGTACGCTGCTTGGTGCACTCCCTAGTCATAGACAGTTTGCAGATAGCATAAATGTTCTTCTTAATCACTGTGAGCTGCTTGCCAGTGTGAGTGTATGTTACCCGAGATAACTGAACTGAGCCCCATGTGTTTTCCTCCCAGCTGTGTAAGCACTACTTTTACTGTTACATTCTACAGCTACATTCTGCTTGCTACATGCTACTTATTTTTATCAATCGTTCCAATGCACAATCTCTTTGCTTTGTTTTGTTTTGTCAAGACTTCCAACAGAGGCTTTGTCACATGACTGTGTCTCACGAATCAAATGTAGCCACTAGCGAAATCTGACTCTGTTTCACCAATCAAACAGCCAAGCTGTCACATGAACGCACACTAAATCCCTGTGGTAAACACAAGCGTCATGTGCAGAGTGCCTTGTTCTTCTTGTTGTTATTCTTTGTAATCTCTGCCTATTGAGCCCATTGGTTTGTTAGTGAACATGTAAATACACACACACACACGCTTTACAGTTTACATATAACTTATTTACAGATGGCCTTTTTCTTGTTCTTATTCTTTGTACCCTCTACCTATTGAGTATGAAGGACCAATCCTGACGAATTTAAAAATAAATAAACAAATTAATAAAATTGGAGTTAAAGAAAGAAAAGAAATATGGGACATAAACCAAAAACAAATAAAAATATCTGGTGGAAAATAATACAGTTTATATATTTATGCATAGTTTTAAATTTTGTGCATTTATTTATTATTCTTTATATTTATTTCTGTATTATTTACAATTTTTTCTGCATTTTTTTTTTTTTACTTTTGTTTGGTTTACATATTAATTTGTTTACTTTCATTTATTTATTTCTGTATTTCTCTCTCAGTATATGCTAATGAAGAGGGTGTGTTTTTCATGCTCACCCTCAAGTTCAGAACAAAGCAGTTAATTCTAATATATGTCAGAGCACAAATGTTGGGGGGAAGGTTGGTGTTGGATCTGCTCAGAGAAGCAGCTGCTCCCCTCAATGAAATGAAGCAATGTATGTATCTGCTTGTTAAGTGTGCTGCCACACCATTTGATGGGTCCAATCACACCTTTGGTCCTGTGTCATACCTTTTTATACACATGTGTTTAATGTTTGACTAAAGCTGAATGCCTTAATCATGGGATCTCAGTTCAGTAGTTCAGAAAAAATGAATGAATTCAACGTAAAAGGAAGCAAGCGTGACTTTGGCAGTACTTATTGCACATTCACAGCTCATTCTGATGTGTGTGAGCTGCCAAGTGGACTGATTGTGCTGTTCCATCGCATTGTACTATGGGTATATCAAGGCCACCGTTACTATACCGCATATGGAGCAAGTCATGTACAGTTGATCTACAACGTTTAGACGCCATGATGTCATTGATGGACAGCCCTCTTATCATATAAGTGCAAGAAAATGTGCATACACAAATGTTTAAAAAATGAAAAATAAATTAATTGAGAGAGAAAATTAAATGCATGTGCAGGTAACCACTCATTTTAAGTTATTGTGGCTGTATTTAATTTGTTACTTTTGTAAAGATTTAATTTATTATTGTTTTAATTGTTTAAGAGAGATTCTCTCGCTCTGAATTTGTGTATTGCTGTTTGTCCATTGGTGTATTATTTAACATCCTGGTTATTAAAAGAGGTTATGCAGCAATTACTCAGTACTCAATATTTTTTTACTCTTAAGTAATTCATTGCATGACTACTTTAACTTGACTCATATTATTCTGAGTAAAATGCTACTCTACCCACCTCGAAATAAGGGAGACTTTAGTTAATGCGGCTAGTCGTCGTAAACTAAAGTAGGTGACGATGTGATGCAACGCTTATACAGAGTTACAATTGAAAACTATGATTCACTGGTATACAACACAATACAAGGAATGTAATGAAGATTCTCTCTCTCTCTCTCCTCCCCCTTCCCACTCCCTATCTTCCCCTTCATTGACTCTTTTTAAATTCTTCCTCTCTCCTTCACTCCTCTGTCTGTGTGTGTCTATTTCAGCTGCGAATGTGCTGTTGTCTGAGCAGGGAGATGTGAAGCTGGCTGATTTCGGAGTGGCAGGTCAGCTGACGGACACACAGATAAAGAGGAACACGTTTGTGGGAACTCCGTTCTGGATGGCTCCAGAGGTTATTAAACAGTCTGCGTATGACTTCAAGGTGAGTCACCTGTCCAGGCTTCGCCCACAGAAATGCTACTTCATAGCTGTGGTTTTACAAACCTGTGCTTCATTTCACTCAAGCTAATGAGAAACTGTAGCACATGACTCAATGTGATGCTCCATGGCATCTTCCTAAATTATCGTTAATGCAACGTCCGTGCAGCTCAACATGCTTGAATGAGAACACAAATGACGTTACCAAACAGATGAACACAGTGTCTAGAATCATACTGAGTGATGGGTGGAGCGGGAGAAGATAGAGATACTCTGTTCGATTCCTGGTTACCGATGGCTGTGGTGTCATTGGGGGTTGAAATTGTGATCTCCAGATCATAGGGATGCTGGACAGCATTATGTGGTGACATATACAAAATTCTGTGGGGGTGGAAACCAATATTAACTAATCATAACACATGATCTGTCCACCCCAGCCAATCAGCAAGAACACTCCTCTAAATTCCAGTTAATACAGTGATAAACAAGTAGGAATTCGACTCACTAGCACAAGGTCAGGAACATGGGCAGAAGATGTGTGTTTGGTTCACTACTAATAACCACAACCCTGTTCCCAAAAAGCCTAGGGGTTCCGACATTTACATTGGGATAATGTAATGTGGGATAACAGACAATACACTGTTCTGTTCCGTTTGTTTCTGGCCGGACTGATTCAGTAACCACCCTTAGGTTTTATTCTTTTATTATATCATTTTAATAATGTGCAGTTTATTTATTTGTTTGTTTATTTTTTGTTATATTTTAATTGTTTTAAATGCATTTTCTTTCTATTCTTGCTTTTATTTAACTGCTTTTTACTGTATCTTGACTCTGTAAAGCACTTTGAATTGTCCTTTTGTATGAAAGGTGCCCTATAATAAAACTTGCCGTGTGTGAGTGATACGGTACTCACTGCTGGACTCTCAGCTGAACTGACAGGCAGTGGCAATAATGATCCCTAAACTCATACCTTAATAAATGTAAAGTGCATGTTAATATCCTTTACCCAAAATGAATTAGATTGAACTGAATCAATTCATTTGACTCTGAATCATTTAAAGAAACAGGTTAAAAAAAATTGATTCAGGAAATTGGTGAGCGGAACACTTTTGACACAGGAACCAATCAAATCTCACTAGGTAAAATCATATCCTTCCCACATTACTCCACTCCCAATTGTCCTGTTTCACTCGTCACATTAAGGATATACATCACCTCAAAGAACTAAAGAGTTGAGATTTCCATTTCTTGCTGAATTTAATAAAACCATGAGTATTTGTTTGTTATGTTTAGGCAGATATCTGGTCTCTGGGCATCACGGCGATTGAGCTGGCCAAAGGAGAGCCGCCAAACTCTGACCTCCACCCTATGCGTGTGTTGTTCTTGATCCCCAAAAACACGCCGCCAACACTGGAGGGCTCCTACAGCAAACCCTTCAAGGAGTTTGTGGAGGCGTGTCTCAACAAAGACCCGCGATTCGTGAGTATTTCTGCAGCAGGAGGTTCTAGACAACAAGGTTTTTGTTGAAGTAATACACAATACACTTGTCACAAAACCATTCTATTATCATATTAACCATCATTGTTTTGTACTTTAGGTCTGCATTTGTTTATCTTGCGCTCCTCTGGATCTGATCTGTAGTTTTAAGGCTTGTGCTCGTTGGCAACATCATCTGTAAAAAGATGCTCCTGAAATCTGGTTGGCCGAGGCCCATTCTGAAGCACATTGACACATTAAGTACATGTCCCAAAGTTTGTTGTCCCTGTTCTCTCGTGGTTCAGAGCAAGCCAAGTAGGGATTAAACTGTGACATGTAAACATTGCTCTATGCCACGCAATGCAGACATCCAGCAAAAACTTAAAATCTCCAGCTGCAGCAGAGATCACATTTGTTTTTAACCGACTCATGATTGTAAAATTACACCATGGTGTTTTGAAGAGGTTCAAATGCTCCTTGGATTGGTGGCCGACCAAAGAATTCAGAGAGAGGTGGACACTGCAACAAGGAAGGAACAAACTCTGCTACTGTGTTCAGTCCCCAATAGCAACAACAACAACACGCCAATACACGATGAGTAAACAACACTTAATATTACCGCCGCCGCCGTTGTTGTTGTTGTTTACAAAGCCCGCTTTTCCCGATAGAGACAACAGATAGAGTTTTGAGACAACACCGGGGAGTGGAAAACCAACCAGGGACCAAACAGAGAGTAGAGTAGATACCATACGGTGGAAAACCACCTTATGTGTCCTTGGGCAAGCCTCCTAACACTGCAGTTGCCCAACACTACAACACCTCTGTAATAACTATAAGTCCTCTGAATAAGAGTGTTTGCGAGATGCTGTAATGGTACACATGTATTGGATGCAACTGTTTGACCAGTAGAACAGTAGACACTTTGGATTTACCATGATCAAAGCCAGTCATCAGCTAGAGAGGTAGACATCTCATCAGGTCCTCCCAGGATTTTTAGAAAGAATTGGAGTTGCTCCCCAGGAGATGTGGTCATAACATACTCTTTGTGTTGCCTCTTTGTGGGTGGAGTTCACTGCTGTTCCTCTGTTTTTCAGAGACCCACTGCTAAAGAGCTTCTGAAGCACAAGTTTATCACACGCTACACCAAGAAGACATCCTACCTGACGGAGCTGATCGACCGCTATCGCCGCTGGAAATCTGAGGGCCATGGGGAGGAGTCCAGCTCAGACGACTCAGACATGTACATATATTGTTTGTTTAATATTTGTTGAATAACATAATGTTACAGCATTGAAGGATCATGTTATTTTTGAAGTAGCATCTTCACCCAGAAGAGTTTAAAAAAGAGGGCTCCCGAGTTCACTGCCGTGAGTCCTAGAGATCACAGTCAGCCTCATTCTCTTTCAGCTGACATTACAGAGCTGGGCAGTTTGCACTCTTCTCTGACACATGTGACACTGTTTAGTTTTGTATTTGCAGCATTTTTAAAAGCAGTGGGCTGCCTCACATGTAAACATTGAAACATGGATTCATATAATAATTAGGGAGAAATTTTGGCAAAAATATATATATATTTTTTAAAGAAAACTGTTATTTAGATTAGCGAAATGATTTTTTCGTCTGTTCACTCACATAAACAGGGGTTGTGTGAGCAACAGACGCGATGGCAGCAGGTGCCCGCGCCATTTATAAAGATTTATAGGTATTTCCAGAATGAATTATGTACTTTTGTGTGCTTGTGTATCTTCAGGGATGGAGATGGAGACGAGAGAGACCAGGGTCCAATATGGACGTTCCCCACTGTCCGAAACACCTCCATCAACAAACTGCAGAAAGGATATCCCAACACAGACTCTGAGGTCAGACACAACCACACACCAGTGAACAGCTGCTTTTAATGATAATAATAAGTTACTTATATTGGGGGTGGTATGGGCAGATTTATTAGTGTTTAATAAGACTGAATGTACTGAAGTAGATGCAGTGTTTTACAACCTGGAATTACTTTACTGATGTAGCTGCTGATGCAGTGCTTCTGAACGTAATCAGACGTGAGAACAGCGTTTTCCCCACAGATGTAGACGTTCTCTTTAAACATCAACTTCAAGAACTGAGAGCTCACTCACTGCCTCATATCACTAACCTGAAGAATGCACTCCTGTGTCTTGTTAACTTTCTCTGGTCCAGTTTTTTGCCCCTAGACACTTTTTTTTTTTTTTTAATCTGCTTCTTGTTCCAAACCTAGAGCTCATTTTTAAACCCCGCTGATTCACTGCAGTGAGCCACACAGAACCAGCTGATGTTCCACAGCCCCCTGGGATTAACTGTAGACTCCATGAGCTCAAACTACCTATGAGATGACATAAACATAAAAAAGGGGGAAAAAGTGTATTTTAACAGAGCTAGCATCACAGTGAACACAGAGAGCAGCAACAGGCAGCTTCTTAACAAACAGTGAAACTATAGGGGGCTCTCATGCACTGCACACCTCTTAATGGAACAAAAACCCATTTCCCAAAACTCGGCAAACAGCTACAGAGTTCTCAGAGAACACTTTCAAAAGGTAGTGGGGACAAAAGCAGGCATTTTTGAGTGTTTTGGGACATTTTGTTTTTTATCAAATTATGCAAAACAGTTTAGAATATTGAAGTACAGAACATGAAGGAAAACTTACAAAAATAAACAAAACATGCAGGATGCGTTGCTAGTTTCCCAATTCCCGTTGCTAGTCATCCCAATTTCCCAATCTAACTTAAATAGAACCAGTTTGGTTTTAGATAAAGAGGAAGAAATACACAAAAAGGAGGAGTACGAAGAGATGATTAGTGTTGATTAAAATTTATATAAAGAGCGGACTTCAGTTTGTCTTTTGAAGGGGCATGTTGAGTTGCAGACAGTTCCAGATACAGATCCCTGAGTGTGAAATGGGAATTGGCTTAATGTGGTTCTGTAGAAGGCAGGATGGAAGTTGTTGGAGCTTTTGGTGAAGTATTGATGGATATTAAATGTATGTTGAAATATGTTTTGGAAGCAATCTGGAAATCTGGGTTTTTAAGCTAAAATAATGGGTGAGAACAAGTATAATATGAAGAGGTGATCATTCAGACAAATCAGTTTTGACAGATATTCAGATAAATATTCCACACTGATACTGTTTTTTACCAAGCACTGCGTATTCAGATGAAACAAGGACAGAGATTTATTGTTCTGTATGTATGCTTCAGTACAAAGACTCTCAAAAGCCTGTCCCCAGAGTAAATAACACTGATTTATGGTAATGATCATAACAATATTAAACCATAGTTCAGAACTCTGAAATAGGTCACTGGGATGGTCTAAATGACAGATTAAACTGTGTTTGTATTGTGTTATTGTGTTCTCAGGCGGCTGAAGTGAAGAGACAGCCCAGGTCTCAGTGTCTGACTGCACTCGTCTCCCCCATCTTCAGAGAGGTACGCTCCTTTGTCTCTCTCTTCACCATTCACATCTCTACATTTACACTTGTAGACATTCCTTCAGATGAGTAGGTTCAGCTACTTACAGGTGCATCTGTTGCACAAAGATTAATCTCCAGATAAAAAGCACAAAATGAAATGGAAAGCTCTAGAGCAGCTGCACATGAGTAAGAACACCTTACCCAGTGCTTTGTGTGTTCTAGAGAGATACAGAGCCCCATGCATTGGGCTCAGGAGCAGAGAACCTGTGATCTTCGGGGTGATGGAGTACCATCCAATAACTTTGGGAGTGTGTTTGTGTGTGTGCGTTTGTGTGTGTGTGTGTTCCAAAACTAACCCTCCAATATCATTACCTAAACTCACTCATGATTATGTAGCCGAATGCCATAACACAGCAAGGGTTTAGCATTGAGCGTAAATCCTTCACAGAAGAGCAGAAAGTCTTACTGCAACAAAGAGGAACCATTCTGATGTTGGATAAGTAGATGGTTCAGGGAAGTGTGTGTGTTGAGATTTTTTTTTATTATTATTATTATTTTTTTTTTTATACCTGCTCTGGTCTTTTTCTGCAGTTAAAGGAGAAGAGGAGGGTGAGTGGAGGGGGAATGGGGGCAATAGAGGAGTTGGAGAATGCCTTTAACCTGGCGGAGGAGTCCTGCCCAGGAATCTCTGACCTGCTGGTCACACACGTGATGGAGAGAGTGTGCAGGTGAGACCCAACACTGGCACTAATTCCTCCCCATACTGATTGGCCAAAGGGAATTTTTGTGGTCAAAGCGTGTGTAGAGTACATACCATAGAGTGGAAAAATCACCTTAAGTTTCTTTAAGTTTGCTCTAGACCAGGGGCACCTCACTTTTTTGTGGTCCAGAGTTCAATATTTGAAAATGACATGGACTGCAGTTTAGATTTGAGCGAGAACATGTGTAATAGTATTACTGTTTTTAAACTGATTTGTTTATCCCTCAGGTTTGCTCTGAATGGAAATGGAAACTCCGCCCCCTCGTCACGGTGAAGCCCAAACTGGACCTCTGACGCCTGACCACATCCCTGACGGTTACCATAACTACCATACAGACCACACCCTTTATCTCCATCTCTCCACCCCCACAGATCTTTTTAATTAGTAAATATTTTTACATGTTTCTTTATAGAAGGAGAGTATTTAAGAGACACAAAAGCCATGACATTGACAACGCTGTGTTTACCTGTTAGATCAAAAATCCTATTATAAAAGTTTATGGAAATATGAATCTGTGTGATGTCCTTTTGTGATATTGATGCATGCAAGGGTCTGGATTTCTCAGATCTGACATTTTGAATTTATACACACACACACACAAACACACACACACACCTGTTTTTTGCAGAACATGTCCCCAGCTATCAGTAATCAAAACTGGGATGCTCACACCACCCATTTGTACTGCTGCTAATGCAGTGTCATGGGAAACACAGATTGCCAAGGTCCTTCACCTCATCTGACAGCAGTCATCAACTGCTGAAACAGCAGTGACAGTTATGGACAAGTTAATGACCTGAGGGCTTCAGTTAATCAGTTAATCCAGACAGTAACACCGCTCTCCACAGCTGTGTTTGGAAATGTGTGTCAAATCCATCCAAGCACACAGGTCCAACCAGTAAACCGGGTTTTTTTTTTTTAAACCAGTACTGTAGAGCACACAGGTCCAACAAACACACCAGAGATTCACAAGTACCGTAGAGCACACAGGCCCAACCAACAAACCAGTTCCGTTTTACTGCACACAGGTCCAGCAAACATACCAGGTTTTATCACTAGTACTGTAGAACACTTGGGTCCAACCAAGAGTTCTGTGTTACTGCAATATTATAAAGCACACAGGTCCAACAAACAAACCAGGGTTTCAGTTTGTAGTTCTTTATGTCTATATATTATTGTGTCCCAAAAAAATTTATAGAAGACGATCTGTATGAAGTCATAAGAGTTCTAATTATAAATAGTACCACACTGTAGATATCTTACTCCTTCGTTTAAACAGACCATATACGAAGTGTAAACCATAACTATGCTGTAAAAAGTTTATTTCCATTTTTATGTATATCTGCCAATCTAACTCTCATTCAGTCTGGCTATAAAGTCTGTTTATGATTTTTAAAGATGATTTTTGAAGTGAGGTGAATAATGAACAGCCGCTCAGATATAAATTAGTCTTTTGGAGAAATAGTGATGAATTGGATAAAATAGTGAAAAATGTGATTTTTTTTTTTTTTCAAAATATCTTCAAATTAGACATTTCCTCTCTTCTAGATATAGGGGAGTTGTGAATGGATATGACCAGTACAACTACACAAAATACAGCCATAGAAATCTGTTTCAACTGTCAGGCACAGAAAGGCACATTGGTTCATTCTTTTTGGACCTGTAATAAAATCAAACACATTTGTGACATGCAGTTTGCCATGTGCCCCTCGCTGTACCTGCTGGATGATATTTTTGATTTCTTGAAGCCAAATAAGGCACTTTTTTGCTATAAAATCCAACAAAAAGTGTATCTTACTACTTTGGTCCTCTCAGTGAGCCCCATCACTGACCTCATGGCTCTCTCAGCTGACATCCCTCCTTCCCCTTGAGAAACTGACATATGACCTGCGTCAGAGTTCGGAAAGGTTTTGGCAGATATGGTCCCCTCTGGACCTACCTGGAGGGTCTTAGGTAGAGTTTTTCAGAGAGACTGTTGTTTTTTAAATATTGTGTGTGGCTACGATGTATGGTGCTATTACTATAATTGATGTTCGCATGCAAAAAAAAGGCCTTATTTGGGCAAGGGAGGGAGGGAAGAAATTCATACAGAAATGTACATTATAAAACAATATGTTTAAATCCATATTCACTTTACATATTTTTTTTAGAATTGTTCCTTCATCTTCTGTAACCATTTCATCCTGTTCAGCAGGTGGTCTGGAGTACACCTTTATCATTGGCTACAAAGTAGGAACACACCATACACAGTGCACCCGCAAACCCAGCTCCCATACACACTCTGCCACACCACCTACCAATGTGTGTTAGGACTGTGGGAAGACCTGGAGGAAACCTGCTCAGACACACAGAACACACCCAGGACTTCACTTTAATGAAATGATTGGAACGATACAGAACTGCACGGAAAATTGTACAGGCTTTCATAAAACCTTTATTACAGTACAAGATTAAAGCCAACAAGTTTTATTAGAGAAAGTTTTCAAACCGTAAAAGTGGAATGTTAACAGCTTCAAAATAGGGATAAAAGTATGGACAAAGGGGCGATTTACAGAGACACATTGGAGCAGACAGGAAGGGGACAATCCTGCTGCTATGTAACTTCTTGTTTGAAGAGACGATGAAGTCTCAGAGAAAGGGCAGTAGGTGCACACAAACACAGCTCACCATGATATGGCCAGGGCTTATTAATATTTGTGATGGGAGGAGTTTCTGGCATGCATCAAGGCCTATAAACATAGAAAATCAGTCCAATACCTCACTGCAATCCTGGGAGTTTCACTGCACCAGTCAACTTCATATCATACAGCTGTTTCTCACAGCTGGGGGACAGAATCCACAGAGGCACATACAGCATATACGTAATCACGACTGACGACCACCTTAACAAACACATATTTTCATAACAGAAAGGGGGGGGTGGGGGCTGTTACCTGTAATTTATTCAATTTATTCATAATTTCCGGGACTAAACAACTGACACTGCACAGTATTTCATTGATTAATCATAATCACAAATATGTAAATGAGGCCTCTAACCATGTTGTCGCTTCCCGGCTAAATGCCCATATTTGCACGTCCAGATCTAAGATAATTTTCATTATCAGAAAAAATTAACCAAGCTTTCAATAACTGCTGATAATGTGGGAATCAAAATGGTTCTATTCTGCTCCGCTTTTGAGGTCCGTGTGCAGAGACTTTAGAATTGCCCCGCCCCCTTGTTTGTCCAATCACAGCACTGGTTAAATGCAGCAAAACAGACTAGTGCGGAGACAAAAAGAGCACTACGGCACTCACTCGTGCAGCAGGATGATATTTCTGGACAAGTTATCCCAGGTCAAAAAAAAAAAAAGTCCGTCCTCCATACCAGCATTTACAAATCCTATTAACATCCAAAAAAAGTGGTTCAGTCATCACAGTAACTGCCTAACATACTCTGCCGCTGCAGTCTTTTCACAGTGTTAGTTTGGAACCCGCTGGCAGGTTCTTGCCCCATGATTAAAGGGATTGATCAATGGTAGAGGAGCAGCTACAGAATTTAAAAGGAATGATTTGGCCAGAAATGTTAACATGGTTTGCGATAACAATGCTACCATTCACAGCCCACTGGCCTCGGTTCACAGAGAGACATGGTTATCATTTGGGGAAAATGTATTTCCTGCAAGTGACTCTCTTTCTGATTATCAGCAGCATGTGGCCAGAGGAAAAAATATAATTCATAAAGGTTCCCATATCAATGATTCTGAAACCCCCCCCCACCCCCCCCCCCACCCCAAAATAACCCTACTTTCTGGTGTGTATGCTCCAAACTGGTTATAGGCATAGTTCAATATACTGGTATAAAATAATGTCATTAGAAAAAGCATTTGGGTAAATACAAAAAAAAACAAATAAAATAACAATAATAATAATTACTATAATACTGCTTACAAAAAGAAATATAACAAAAAACCATTATCCCAAGTAAGAGTAGAAGAAACTAAGAAAGTGGCAAGCAACACGAGACATGGACCAGCCTCCTTCCCCCTCTTCCTCCATCCTTCCTCTAGTCTGCCCTCCTCTTCTCTGTTCTGTCCATCATTCGCTGGCTCATGCTCAAATAACAGCTCAGCACCTGCAGAAGTACATTAACTGCTTTCAATTTTCAGAGTTTATAAACCACATGATGCTCCAGTGCCTCTCTCTTAGTTGCCTCTAAAACATGAAAAAATTAAATATATTGGGGATGCTGCTTTTAGCCTCTACGCTTCAAACCTCTGAAGCAACCTACCAGTAGAGGTGGGAGGAACTGAAAATGCCAGACAAATTAAAAACCTGTGTGAACATAATAATAATAATAATAATAATAATAAATGTTTAAAAATTGAAGTTGGCCATTTTCTATTTAATTTTACTATTTATTATTTATTCTATTTGCTCACATCTTTAATTCATTAACCATTAATTTTACTTATATGCCAATTAATTTGAGTTACATTTCATTTGTTTACTATTAAATACTTAAATGATTTATAGCTAATCTATTATTTATCGTATTATTTTACTATTAATCATTGTTTTTAATTGGAAATGACTTGTTCTTTAGCCTTAAGCCCATTTTATTTTTTGTTTTGTCAATCATATCTAAAGCACAAACAAGTGTTTGTAGAAACCTTTTACAACAAGTGAATTCACAATTTTAAGGTAGACCCTGTGTGGACGCCGGGTATTATCTCTACTTAAAGACATAAAATGCTGGTTGTGGCGGCACGGTGGCGCAGCAGGTAGCGTCGCAGTCACACAGCTCCAGGGGCCTGGAGGTTGTGGGTTCGATTCCCGCTCCGGGTGACTGTCTGTGAGGAGTTGGTGTGTTCTCCCCGTGTCCCCGTGGATGGATGGTTACAGATGATGGATGGATGGATGGATGCTGGATGTGCACTAGTTTACAAACATTTGGCCACCAAGAGTATTCTTCTCTTGTTTTAGTATGATACATACACATAATTAATAATATTAAAATCTAAAAATATAATTGAAGTCACTGTTTCTGAGCTGTAAGTGTTGCCTTAATTTTACCGTGCTGTTCATGCATGAGGTCCACCTCCCTCGCCTTCGCCGTGCATCTGCATCTGCGCCTGCATTTTCGCAATCATCTCCTGCATTCGTCTCAGCTGCAAGACACAGACAAGCAGTTTTAAATAGTGTTAAACAATGATAGCTGTGTTAAACTGAGTCGCTAGCGTTCACGTGCCTCTCGGACAATTTCTATTAAAAGGTGCACGAAGCAATTTTATCAGACGGGTTGTCAGTGTTATTGTTGTTCACCTACCTAGAGGAGCACACCCCAAATCTTGACCAATGTACTAGAGCATTAGTCAGGGCGACATCTAGAGGCCGTGTAGGTGAACCACAATAATAAAGACAGCTCTTCAGTCCCAACATAAAATTATTTATCATGTTCTTCACATTTTAAAGTTTATAAGTACTAATTAAAAGTGAAATTACATAGCTTACCGCACCTTTAATGCAGCTGTTTTTGGCTATGACCCAGGGCTGCTAATCTCATGGCTCATCGGCCTACTACATTTATCTGGAGAGATAACTCTCACTGTGTGCTCTGAGAGCTTTCACAGACTCAGATGACATGAAAAGGCGTTCGAGATTCTGTATCTAACAAATCTGAGCACATCTATCATAAGTAGGAACAGTGCTGAACAACAGTTAATGGGATGCTCAGGATCCATCTTCACAACGTCAGTGTTATTAAATTGGGTGTGCGTGAAGAAGTGGAGGTGTGGGGCAGGCTCTCTTCATCAGAAATCTCCTCAGATGAAAGACTGGACTGTAAGCCCTGTCTTGTGAAGCTTTCACAAAGGCACATCAATTAACAGCAGGTCAGGGGTGATAAATGTAGCTCAGTGCCATTCACGGACATTGAAAACAGTGTTGGCTCCACCTGGTATTAGTCAGCAGCTCAGTGTGTTTGTTTTTATTTACCTCAGCCTCCTTCTCCTGCAGGATCATATCTTTGTCCATTTCCTCTGGCTCCGGAGCCTTCCTAAAGGACACACACACACACACACAAAACTAAGGTTTGAGGAGCATCATGCTCAACTCTCACTTTCTTCACTTATTAAAAGTGATGATTAACTACAATAGCTTTTACACCGTTTTCGCCATCTAGTCTGAATTCAGTCAATTAGTCAAGACATGTTTTGAGTGTGAAGTTGGCTTCTTTAGTTTTACAGTGGAGCAATGAGGTAACACTATGGTTTAAATTATACCTTCACAAATAAATTAATATTTAAATAAAAGGATTTCTCTGTATTCATCTGTGTGATAGGTGCAGTAAAATGTTCTCACTTCTTATTCAAATCTGTGGTTACAATTGAAAAAAAGTGTTTATGTTGAACTATCATAATCATAGTTCGTAACAGTGCTTCATTTATTCTCAGCATTTTAAGAGTTCCCAGAGTTGTGAATGTGAAACGATGCCTGGTTAAAGGTCAGAAGTGGCAAATACAGCATGGAAGAGCGAGTTTTTGCTCAGCATTGTGGAGGCGCAGCAATATGTGAGGCAGAGAGACGTGCGTGTTAGTGAGCAAGCCAGCAGTTTGAGTTTGTGTGTGTGAAAAAGGCAGCGTGTATGTGTGTGTGTGTGTGTATATATGTAAGTTATTGGGAAAGTGAGATTGTGTGTGATTGTGAGAGAGAGGGAAATTGAACATGTGAAAATGAACATACAAATGTATGTTTTAATGTGAGACAGGTTGTGAGAGAGAGTTAGAAAATATGCATGTTTGACTGTAAGGTGGGTTGTTTGTGTGTGTGTATAGAGGCAGTATAAGCATCAGGCTGATACAATCAGAGCTTTGAGCGAGCTGTGAGCAGTACCTCCCCCTCCTTTCCTCTAGGATTTGGTGTATTTAGATATAATTAATGTAAAAACAGATCTATTTTACAGAGATCTACTGTGCCTGGATCTACGAGGCTTGGCTCCAGGATGTACTGAAAGAGATACGCAGCTACACTGCCACAGGTTAGATTCACCCTTTTTGGGCTTCTGAAATACATCAACACATCAGTCCAATCAAACCTGGAATATGCCCATTCACAGTTACTGATCTGACATTAAACACTCTGTTTATAGACACCTCTTATAAAGAGTGCACTCTACTTTGATTTGAATGAACTGTGTTCTGTGGAGCGAAGGAGCTCTATTAAATACGTTATGGATGAGCTGGAGCCTTGTTTGTGATCCAGCAGTACTGACCTCACTGATGTTAACACGCATGAGTGCCATCAAATTCTCACAGAATTCGGCCATATAGTGTACACTAAATTAAGTACTTTGACACATTCATAGTGAATGAGATTCTAGGAAAACTAGGAAACCCTCTAGAGACAATTTCTCTAAAGAAGCATTTTTTTCATCAGTGAGGATGAAGTTTAAATATGATTAGCCTTTCCCCATGTTCTTTTGGTTAGATAAAGGCAACCTTAAGGGGTTTTCCAGACCACTAATCTTGGCTAATTCTTTCATTGTGGAGATGCTTACAGTTTCAGGATGTCCTTAACCTGTATATAATTAAATGCTGTAGACAGCACTACAGGGTTTGTTTATTGTGGTAAGGGTGGAGGAGGTGAAGAAAGACAAGCAAAGCAGTACATACGCAGGAGACAGAGGCAGAATGTAACCATGGGAGGACAACCTGCCGCCTCGCTTGAGGCGCTCGGAGCGGAAGTTCTCGTAGTGAAGGTCCTGCGTCACCTCCTGAAGATCCTGCATGTGAGTGCTGCATAAACACAGGGCATAATTATAAACTCAGAATTTCATTATAAGTTCAATTACAGTCGGTCCATGTTAAATTAAACTACATTAAATATTATGATATTTAAAGTAGACATATCTTGTTTCCACAAGAGAACACAGTTGTGGTTCTTAATGAAACATCTGTGACCTGCTTTGGTCAAAACACCATAAGCCCCACAGCAGCATTCAGTCCCTGTCTAAACAGCCCTGTTCAGTTCCTGTTCTCTGTGCTCGTTGTGAGTGTTTTGCTGCATTTAACCTCCTCTTTGCACTCTCACATAAATGCAGGTCCAGCGCTGTGATTGGACAGACTCAGTCGAGGGGGCGTGGCAATTTTAAATTCCCTGCAGTTGACATCAGAAGTGGAGCAGAATCAGAACGGCTCTTTTTATCCCATGTTTTCTGACTTAGGCAGCACACAGGACACTGACTGGGTGGTCTTGTTTCACAGTGTGTGGGTTGGTGGGCTCCAGATTCACAAAATGTGGACATACAGAGAACAGGTGACCATTTTCATATGTCCAATTTAGTTACCCTTCTAACTCTGTAAAGCACTGTGGAGGAACTCCTGTTGTTTTAATTATTTTACTCACTTACCAATGAAGTTGAATAATTTAAATAGCCTAATTTTCTGAAATGTTTCTAAAGTCTGCTTTATTTATTTTTATGCAGTCAAATAAACTGTCAAAAAAGAGTTAACACTTTGCTCATTTTGCTGATCGGACACATTTTTCAGAAAAACTTTTCCATCTGCAGGGAGAAGCAGTGATCACATCTTTGAAACTCAGGAGCAGAGTGTAACTTACATGAGCATTGTACGGAGCTTCAGGAAGTCGTTGTGTTCAGGGTTTTCTACCTCCACAACACCCCAGGGGTATAAACGCCCACGAACCTTCTTCCCCTTCGCTTCGATCTGCTGGTTAGAGCCCACCACCGCAAATGGGATACTGGTCTGGAAAGAACATTACAGTCATAAGTTATACTCAAACTGCTAATACAGCAAATTAAGTAAAACTAGTTTTGTAAGCAAGAGCAAGTTAAAAGCACTCAGTAAAGATGTGTAAAGATGTCTAACAGTTATTATACTGCAATTCATCTTGACAGGTCTTTTTTTTTTTTTTTTTTTTTTTATATTAAACAAATCTAAATGGCTCAAATTCTGTCTGAAATGTCCTGCATGTCTAAAATAGAGCCATTTAAATTCAGCCACAACTCTACAATTTAGAGCATTACACTGATTAGACGACACAGAGAGCTGGTTGTCTTTATTTTTCCTCTTTATTTATCTACTCCATGTCCTGTGTGTGTCAGAGCAGCTCAAGCTATGAAAGTAGAGCTGGACTATATGGCCAAAATTTATATCAGAATATATTTCTTAATTTCAGTGAATATAATTCCGATATCAATGTAAACAATAAAAAAGCCACAGAAAAACTGCCAAGAACTGAAAGCAACATGACATCACCATCAAATAACAGTCTCTTGGCTTTTGTCAATATTAATATTTTTAAACTAACTTTAAAATAGAGCGCAAGTTACTGACAACAGCGCCCCCTATTGACCGTTAGTCAGTGACAGATGATGTAAATATTGTATATTGAAATATTACAAATCATATTATTGTTATTGAAATATTTTATTTTGTGAGATCCACTTTCTTGTTTATTGCAATGAGACACAAGTGTACCCTACAGAATCAGATGTTGTGTATTGTTGTAAACATCAGAAAACCTTCAGAATCCTTGTTTGCTCCTTGAAGTCCTCATCCTCGTCTGACTCAGCGTCTGGGAGGTGATAGATCTTAATGCCGTGTTCATCAATCTCATCTAAAATCTGAAGCACAATTTTGGTTTATTTATTTACTCATTTACGTGTTTTTCTTTTTGGCTGATTTTCATTTGTGAATCATACAAAACTAGTGGACTGTCTCTTATGCATATCAAGACAACAGACCGGGAGATAGGAGGGGGAAAATCCATATCTGCAAACACCCTCAGATGAAAAGAACACTAAATATGACACACTAAGACGAATATGAAGAAGTCACCAGATGTTATTACAGGTGCCTGGGAGTTTTGAATGATACAGTCGTAGGCAACAGCATTTTTCATTACAGGCATGATTTTTTTTTTTTTTTTTTTTTAACTTATTGGAAAAAAAATGAAACATTAAAGAACACATTCTCCCTCTTTTCTATGATTAACTACAGAATCCCATTTCTTATTTTGACTCCTGCCACTTGTTTTTGTGTGTCCTCTTGCCCCTTGGAGCTGAGTTACAGAGAGCAGTGGTTAAAATCTCCCTCCTGCAAAACGAGATGACCCTTCAAGGTCCTGATATGTCATTAGAACACAAATAAAAAAAAGTGCAGCGCTTCATTCCCAGGTGACTAGCGCTGCTCTGTAGCTGCTCTGCACCAGTCTCCATTGATATCAGAGGAGCTTTAGTTACATTTAAGGCTTCATTCACCTTCAGAAGAGTTCCACAATCATATATTATACCACTCTCCTAACTATTCTGTGATACGGAGCTGAATCCAGATTCTTATTCTGCAGCTTTCTGTTCAAAACTTCCAGTTCCACCTTAAAAATTGCAGTAGACAGCTGTAAATTTCCAGTCCCACCTTAAATGGTAAAGCAATTACATTCTGCTCTCTAACTACAGACACATCAGTTGCTACTGTTTTCTGCTTGTTCTGAAGAATTGTGTATTAATGTTTTGCTGGTATTTTGAGAAAATTCACAGTAAACATTTACAACATTAATGTGATTCTTGATCCCCGTAGTAACAGGTAAAGAGGATTCTTTGAATGCCAAAAGTAGATTTCAGAGCGTTACCCTGCGTTTCAGCCTCTCTCTCTCCTTCAGAGTGAGTGTATCAGCTTTGGCAATGACTGGAACCACATTCACTTTGTTGTGAATGGCCTTCATGAACTGGACGTCCAGAGGCTTCAGACTGTGAAACAGAGCAGAAAGGGGTTAGCTATAAAACAGGAAGAGCCGCTAAAGAGCTTGTGACTTAGGATTTTAAAAAAACAAGCAAAAAACTAATAGGAAAATCAGGAGTTTAGGAATCACTGCTTTTCAAACCCCTGTTCATTTTAATGCACAATTTGTTTTAACTTCTGATTTACTGCATAAAACATTCAAAGATATCTTATTTTTTCAAATGAATATTTATTTCCAAAATTTAGTAATTATAGATGAAAATTCACACTGAAATCTCTTTTGGGTTTGTCAGCTGTTGATCATGTGTTCATTTACCTCCATAAATAAAAATCAACAAAACAAAAAACTGACCAGGGGTACAGTGGATACTCCAGTTTTATTTGAAGACACATATTTACCATTATATATTAAATTGAGGCAATAATTAATGACATTTTTTAAAAGGTCATTCATGACTTTTGTAAGTTCATATTACTCCACCTCTCTTTTCAGATTTCAGACGTTTCAGAAAGATTTGCCTCACCCGTGTCCAAGAGGAGAAATGAAGTAGAAACAGCAGTGAACACGATTATCTACAATGTGTCTGCGGTTCAGGCCACTCTCGTCATGAAGATAGCGCTCAAACTGGTCATCGATGTACGAGATGATGGTGCTGAAACTGAAGAGAGATCAGGGGTCAATACTAAGCCCTACAATATTTAATAACTCCATTTATATTTATGATATTTCACAGAAACTCTTATTGAGAGCAAATAACTATTATGTATCACGATAAAGATGTAGGCGAATGTAGACAGGAGTCAAGAACCAAAGTTCATATCAGTGGTGTTACACACTATGCTACACTAGCTACAATAATAATTAGAATTATGATCAAACCACACAGTCAAAAAAAAAAAAAACCCCACACCCATCCGGTTCCTTTGTTTCCTATGCTATCTGTAAAAGTGCAGAGTAGAATTTAGTTGAAAAATCAGTAAAGTCTAAACAACTGCCCAATGATGATATTTAATTATTCGTCTTAGATCTGGCAATACAAATATCCGATATCAATGTGAATCTAATTGTTAGACATAATTCTGTAGGATTCCAGTAGAGTTACACCCCCCCACTGTACTCATAAAAGGAGAGAAATGCAGCAGGAAACGTTTCCTCTCCGAGAATTCCACCGTTCCTCTCTCTGACCGAGGCAGACGGCCCATAAAGAGGGCAGGAAGAGGGCACTCACTTCCTGTATCTGCTCTCCCACTAAAAACAGCTGCTCCAACTTCCCATAAGACTGCTCATTTAGCCTCACCAACTCACCACTTCTCCTTTTCCCTTTTCCGAGTAGTGCCACTAATTTAAAGGTTCTAAGGTAACTTTAAAGCCACAGCATTCTTTAAGCGATAGAAAACAGCACCCACTGCATCAACCAGAAAAACTTGTTTTGCAAACTCATTATTTTCTAAAAATGACACAAATTTTCAAAATGCTTACACAATGTAAACAATTCAGAGCTGTACGATACAGCCAAAATTTGTATCACAATATATTTCTTAATTTTGGTCGATGTGATATAATTCTGATATCGACATGAACAATAAAAAAAAGCCACAGAAAAACTGCCAAGAACTGAAAGCAACATGACATCACTGTCAAACAACAACCTCTAGGCTTTGTCAAAATTAATATATTTAAACTAACTTTACAATGGAGTGCAATGAACTGGAGGCAATGCCCTGTAATGACCGTCAGTTTGTGACAGATACTGAAAATAGTATATACAGAAATATTGATAGTGTATTTTAAAAAAAATAATAAATAAATAAAATAAAATAATTATTAATAATAAAATCATTGTTATTGAAAAATGTTGTATTGCGATATATAATTGATATTACATTATTGATCAGCCCTAAATCTATTTTAGGGCAGTTGTTTTCAACCTGTTGGCCGTCTACATCCCCAAGCCTTCAGAACACAAACACAGAGGACATGACCACAAGGGACGGACAGATGCATCCAGATCGGGATACAGTTAATTTAGAGAGTAAAGGAGCATATTTGATCACATTTACTTTAAATCCTGAAGAGATTTTACACAGCTCACTTGGTCTGGGAAAAATATAGGGCCAACGTTAGCTTTAGATGTTTTATCCTAAATGTCAGCCTACATGGCAAATCAAATTAGCATGTGATAAAATTTATTAAACCCGTACCAATCCTGGCTGTTAATAGCGTCTCCATATCCAGGCGTGTCCACCACAGTCAGACGAAGTTTAACACCACGCTCCTCAATCTCAACAGTGGATGCCTCAATCTGAACTGTGCGCTCGATCTTCTCTGAAAATCAAAACAGAACAAAATATAAACATCAGATCATTACAATGTGTGAGTAAATATAATCCGCCTGCAGTCACTGAAAGGAATATTCAAATGATTACAACACAGGATTTTAACATCACATTTTACTGCATCTTAAATTTCATTCAATAAAGTGGTATCTGTCTGTCTTTTTTTTCATGTTTTTGTCTGTCTGTTTATTGTGTATATGTGAAGTCTTATTCGTCTCTCTTTTAAAGCAACACAAGGCAAGCTTTGGTATTTATGCTCCTTATGTCTCCCCCTGCTGCTGCAAAATGTAATTCATTTTTACCGCACTGTCCTAAAATTAAGGAGGAATGGAGAGGGGGTGGTTTACTACCCTCCCTCAAAAGTTACATAGTGCAATTTCTGCAGTGCCGAGCCCCGAGTAGCAATGACAGAGGCTTTGTGCTCCCCGTTACAGCTCAGTGGATCATTACAGTGATTTTGGAGCTGTAACTTTAAGGTTAAAATATCACATAGTGCCCCTTTAAGCAATAGCCACTTTTCCTGTTTATTTGATGAAAGATTTAGTTCAAAACAAATGTAATAATATGGTTTGGATGAATGATCATATTAATAAAATGGTCAGTGTATTAAGATAATACAAAGTATTTGAAAACTAGGAATCATAAGGAAATAAACATCAACATAAACAAACACTAAAGAATTTGAATAATTAAGCACAGCCCAAAGGTTTTATGTCCAAGTCACAAAGAACACATTATTTATGAATTCTGGGTGAATATACTTTACTGACCTGCAGCTCCGGGGATCACCCTCTCTGGGTAAAGGTCAGTGAGGAACAGGCTGTTGATCAGAGTCGACTTTCCCAAGCCAGATTCACCTGGGATCATCAGTAAACCCATGGTTTAATTGAAAGGCTTAGTAAATGAACTACTGTGCATCAAAATAAACAGGCACACAATCACTGGCACTAGAACCTCTGGACAGTGTCACAAGGACAGCCCACCTCCCGGAACCAGACACACGGAAACTCACCACACTCCTCACAGACAGCCACTGATCCGAGGCAAATATCGTACACAGGGCGATTGATACTCATTTGCACAGTGTTCGGTAAGACAGTTCTTTCGTTATATGATAACAACTCAGATGTTGTGCACTTGGGAGTGTTTATTTATTGTCAGTGTTTATTTAAAAGCAGCAGCCTGAACTATGGCTTTAGATCCACTACAAAATTCGAAAGAGGAGAAAATACTTTAGTTTTAGGAAAAACCACGTCAGGCAACGAACTGTGCTCTCGCAAACGGGAAAGCATTTCCCAGGAGGAAAATACACTTTGAGTGAATAAAAATCCACCTTATTCAAGGACAGTCGAGAGTGTGGCATACTCACTGCTCTCAGGTTCTCCCCGCAGTGCGCATTGCTTGGCATTACTGATAATTCCAGATCGCTAGCATTTTGAGTTGTCTGCTCATTAGCGCAGACAATGTGCACTAGGCACAAGGTATCGGACGTTGGTATCAGAGCCTCATTAGCGATTACGAGTAAATGAACATGGTATGGGTATTTGCAATATTCAGGCATCTAATTTACACCTCACTGATTAGTACCTACTTGGTTGGAACCTGGCACTAGCAGGCAAAAGTGCCAAGTCGAGTTGTGTAGATTCCATGCAGTGGAAAAGCACCATAACTTAAAAGTATCTGTAGTACCACTGTGCCGCCTGCAGGTTTTCCAAAACAGTGATGTTAGTGATTAATAAGATTTTTCAAATTCTCTCTGGCTGCTGTGTTCATGCATCAGCAGGCATTTCTGAGACAGAAACAGTCACTACATTTTGATGAAAAGAAGCAGGAGTTGTGCATTTTAAATGACACAGCACAATGAGTTCCATGACAAAACACCAAGAGAAAAATTTTCCATTTTAATTTCTGCTCGTCTTTAAAGCAATACCAGGTAAGATTTGATATTTTTGCTCCTGAACTCTAATGAACTCAAGGCAGAGTTGGTTTCTTATCCTCTCCAAAAGTACATAGTGCAGTTTTGACTGTTCTGAGCCTGGAATATGGGAACAACAGAGGGTCTAGTCTCCTTATTACACGACAGTGAAGGATATATATAAATGATAATTTTAGGCTCTAAACTGCAAGACCTAAATTGTGCAAATGTCAAATAAATGTAAATGTAATTTTATATTCTAAACACTGACAAGATTTGACACCTCACTTAACACAAAAGGGAAAATATTGAAAAACTTAAGGCCTGAATTAACTAAAGTGACCATGTAGGAGTGAGGTCTGTTGACATTGTTAAATTAAATTAATATTTTATTAATCTGTTTACTTTTTCCGCATGTAGGGTCTGAGTTTGTATTTATTTAAAGATATTAAAATATGCACTGAACACGTTTTAATGTTAAGCTCAACAAAAACAATAAATCTCTGCAGAGGATGTGCACATATTTTTAAACAAAACATGTAATTTGAGCAAGGGAGGCTCAACAAAAGTGCATATGATACAGTCTTTTCTTCCCCTTTATATTCAGTGCTGACTTCTGTTCTCATTTCTCCATTCACTGTCAGTTTGCTCCACTCCTGTAGAAGACTATTGGCTGTTATATCATTGTTTGCTGTGAGCTGAAAATGGCCAATCGGCTGCTGCATTCCAGGCTGATTTATTTTAAGGCAGAGAAGCAACTCTGCAGTGAACTGAACCCTTCCCCCATTGACACAACTGAACTCAAACATTCAGAGAAACACGACGGCATGCTTCAACAGCTGAGAAACAGTGGAGAGACAGACAGCGCCGCAGACACAAAATCTTGGCAGCAGGACGGATTCCCACAGTGAATTCTACAATAAGGAAAAAGCAAGTTTCCTCCCATCAGAATTCCAGAGTCAACCCACACATCTCTCTAAAACATACTGCAACTCTTCTTTACCCTCCTCCAGCACATAATCATGGTTATGATCAACATAATAATGTGTATTAGGTGTGACAAATAACACAATAAATACTTAAAAGCATGATTTTTTTTTAAGTCTCTGTGTACTCCGTATAATACATTACTGAATATAAATATCATTATGACAAGTGATTCACACAGAAATCAGAATACATAAATACTTTGTGAAACACTAGTTTCAGACCATGACAACTCTCACACCAGAGCAGGTCAGTGTGTAAAATCAGACAATAATCAGACAATAAAATCAGCCTTTACTCACCAACGACCATGAGGGTGAACTCAAAGCCCTTTTTCACTGATTTACGGTGAACTTGGTTCGGGAGATTCGCGAAGCCCACGTATCCCGGAGTCTCAGGGTTAGTGAACTGTCCCTGCTGATGAAACCATAATAAACCAGTTCTTAAATGACATATTTAATAAAAAATACTTGATTAACCCCATCAAACCTAACTTATCACCAGTGATGCACTTGTCTTATGGGTGTTTGTGGCATCAAAGGATACATGTTTTCTATTGAAAATGCTGCACTCATGAAAAGTAAAGTTAATTTCTGAAAGGCAAATGAGGATCTCAAACATTTCCCATGAAAGTCCTTATGAATCTCAGCCTGAGAAACAGCAGACTTTCAACAGAGAGCACTGTAGAAATCTGCAGAAAATCAACAGCATTGCAGTGATTAATCGATTCAACTCATGCCCCTTTCACACACGCGCTGTAATCCAGAAATGTTCCGGAGTTTACCCGGAGGAGCTGTGTGTGAATGCGACCACCTGCAACATTCGTCCCGGACATTACCCGGACTTTATCCTCCCTGCGTCCTGGTAAAGACTCCAGGTGAAGTTTGAGTCAGCGCATATGAGAACGGAGCAGGAAATGTTAGTTTCTCCTGCACATGCTTCAGAAACTCCAGCCCCAAAACCTAAGGCACATTTTTCGTTCCTCACGGAGCAAGTGCGTCTGACGCAGAAAATCTCCCGCCGTGCATTGCATGTGTGAAAGACCGCTCCGGGACACCTCCAGATCCAACACTCTGGAGTTTCTCTAGAAATTCTCTGGAGTTAATGTGTGAAAGAGGCATTAGTTACTCAAATAAAACTGTTAATACAATGAAGTGTGTGTATGATTTGGTGACGTCTGTCCATTAATAACTATAGTTCAGAGCACCTCTAACGAAAATTCAATGTTTAGTTTTGAGTGTGTGTGTGTGGTGGTCTAAGAAACATGGATTCAGACAGACAGGCTTTCTTATGTCACACACCTTACAATCCTGTCAACCTGAGGCGGGGTTTCTCAGCTGCAGACGAGTGGCAGAGGGATGGGTAAAGATAGAGAACTAACTACATTCCTAGATATGTTCAAATTGATTGAGGAAATGTTTAGACAGTGAGAGAATGATGCTGTGGTGTTGGATCCTGGTGGTATTTTGACCAAAGCCTGTCTCATGTTTGACTAAAACCCCAGGGAACTCTTAACTTGTGGAATAGTAAGTGAATATGTCCCCTTTAATGAAGCATATATATTTTACTCATAGAAAATTCCAGCTCATTCTAAAAATACCAAGTATGGGCATGAATTCAAATGTCCTTAATGCACACACATACATTTCAACCAATTAAAACATATGTATACTTAAATGTACTTTAAAATGTGCCTAAAATAATATACATTAACCTTGGGTAACTGGAATTAATAGCACAGACATGAACAGCCACTTCTCACATGAAAGAACCGAAACTAAAGCTCTGTTGTAAAGTAGGTACATACCTTCATTTTATCAGCCTGAGACATGGTGAGCTGTGATCCAAACCTGCAAAACACACAGCAGATATGCCCCACGTTAGCTCTAGACTTCTGAAAAACACCTTAAACATCACTAGTTACTGAGAAAAATCACCAAAGCTGGAGCTGTATCGACGTTGCAATGGTCCTCAACTCACACACGCACCACAGTAAAGTAGCTTTCAGAGTCTCAGAGAACAGGAAGTCTGCACATCCTCGATTCAAAAACGCATCTAAAACCACAGAAAGTACAACCGGTACTCTTTTTTCCACCTCCTATGAGCTCAACACTGCAGTGAAGGCTGTTTACCTCATGCACAGGTTTTACAAGATAATCTTTGTTATATATTTGCTGTTCTATTCTAGCTCTCTCTGTGTGTCCATCTGCCTGTTCTGTCTGTCTATCCATTAATATACAGGGTGTCCCAAAGGTAAGGAGACAGGAAAGAAAGGAGACACCCATATTTAAATAAAAAAAGGGATCTAATACACAAGATGTAAGTGTAAGAGTAAAACCTGCTAGGCCTTGGTTGCCTCTTGCTCTACAGCTTGTGTCTAAAACCGGATCATTATCTTTTAGTGTTTCCCTTCATTCCTGTCTATTTACTTTTGGGACAACCTGTATATACACATGATAAAATTCCATAAAATAAATTATTTAAAATATCCTAAATCCTTTAGAGGTGAAGGACTTTTTGCTCCATATTTAACATTGTCCCCCTAGAGACAACATGGCAAACCTCTGATTTACATGAACAGAACTGTCTATTTTCTATATTTACTTACTTACAAATACATCTACTCTACCTGGCCAAATAGAATATTATACATTAATATAAAACATTTGGATTTTTCCAGCATGTAGTTGACATGTTAATTTGGATGGTTCCAAAAACCATGTCACTGCCCTGCCTCCAACAATGACAACAGTTAAGGAGATGAAATGCTGAAATCAGTGGAACTAGGTTCAGAAGAGTGCAGTACATTTTTAAACCCTGAATGGCCTGAAAAGCCTGAATCTATACTTGTATTTTCCTACAGTTGTATTATATTAGTTATTAAAATAATTCCAGTATATACGCTTCGCAGTGCATTAAGGAGGAAAAACTGCCTGCATCCGAGTTGTTGCTTAATGACTATTATTTTCACAAAATAACAAACAAACAAAACACACCTTACCAAATAACTCCATGGCATAAATCCCACTTAGAGCTCTCTATATAATCACAATACCAGCTTGAAGTACAGATGTTTTAGCTGCTTCCTGCCCCACAATGTGACACCCACTGCATACAACAACAGACTGATGGGCTCACGTTCATGCTCAATAAAACCAACAATGAAAAGTTTTAAAAAATGCCTTGATCTGCCCCTATACAATCCATGAAATCAGACTGGAACATCCCTAGGAAAAATGGGCTGCGTTTAATAGTGAAAAAAAAGACCTCACACACAAAATACAACTCACTAATCAATTTGTGGCCCTCTGTTTCCAGAGCCATGAAAAAAAAAGGTCATATCAGGTAAGAAGAGAACCACATGAAGGGCTGCATTAAATTCTGAGGGTGCTTCAGTCGGACAGGTCTAGGATAAGGAACATGATGTGGCAGTAAAAGGAAGTCAGCTGAACAGATCATCCCAGCAATGCAAGTCCTTCCCTAATGGCACAGACTTATTCCGGGACAACATCGAAATTCCTTGGGTGCAGACTGTGAGAGACTGGCTTTGTGAATCATTTTCACACATGAAGCATTTTGTGGCCACCAATGAGTCCTGACCTTATGACCTAAAAAGGAATGTATCTCTGGATGGACACAAATGCCATGATATTGTCTAAGATTGTGGAAGCAATGCCACGACGAATACACACTGAAATCAAATGATCTATATTTCAGACAGCCCTGGTATAATTAAATTTCCAGTTGTGGTATTAAGTGAAAAAAGGTGATCACAAAACTTTCCTACACGTTTTAATTCACAATTAATATGTATTTGCTTAATTCAGCATATTTGGAAGGATAAAATATATAATAAAACATAAAAAGGGATGTGTGCAAAAATCATTTCCCCTATCAAAATGTTAAACTCAGCAAATACATAATTACTGTGCATAAATATTTAAAGAATCATATTTATGCGTGTCTTCTAATTTGCTCTTATTTTAACCACTGGTGTTCAAGTTCTAAAGGAACTTATCCTGGTATATGGCAGAGAATTAGAAGAGTAAATGTGAATGCACAGTATGAAATTAATTTAAAACAGTTGAATATGGGAAGAGGAATCTTTCTCTTCTCTTTCAGAACAAATTCTATTTTAAATGGTTAAAAAAGATCAGTTTCACCGAATGAGCCAAAATTATTTTATTTTAAAACCAAGTTCTCGCTTACACCTGAGTCAGGAACATCTACAACCTCTAATTCGTGAAGAAATATGGTCTTAAATTTAAATTAACATGTTTAGTCTCTACTTTTTTCAGGCTCTTTTATCGAATTCCGCGTTCCACCTTAAAAGGCGCCAGAACGTAACTGCTGGGCCATTTAAGGTGGAACGGAAGGATATGTTCAGCTTCGTCTTTTCGATTGACCACGATTAATCTCACATACTATTCTGATATTGTTTATAACATTAACATAAATCAATAGACGCTGACAAACATGAATAAAAAAGAGAATGTTACATTGTCCTACCGTTTTCCTTCAGTGAAGCAGTCTCCGAATAGCTGAAATTCCTGCAGCATTAAAGGGCGGCGCCTCCACAGTCAAACACCAGGGGGCACTACAGCTGCTTTCAAAATAAAAGTCTAAGTTTAAGGCAGTACATTTTCATTTTATTTTATATGAAATATTAATGTACATTTTAAGATGTCATTTCATGGAAAACATCTTATTCAAAATTTTTATATCTCATTTTCCCCATTCCGCTTTTAAAAGAGTATAGCTACTGCACTGTTTAAGGTGGTAAATTTGGTATTTGGAGTATGAATTTACTGTTCTGGTAGAGACGATTAACCCATAGAAGGATTTTTTTTTCTTTGGCTAATATATTTATATGTTACATGTTACAATCTTGTTATATCTTTGTCATCTATATCATATTGTTTAAAGGGGAATTACACTCATATTTCTATATAAATCCCCAAAAGTGAAATGTTTATAGAGTGTGGAAAACTGAATTTCCCTTGGCATTTTAAAGACCTACTCTTTTTCTAAAAAATTAGGCATTTTGTGAATTTGCACATTAATTTATGGCTCAAGGTTCCATCAAGCCACACACTGCGAGGATAAAACTAGTCTTTCTTATTTGTTACTTTTTTCATCATACATAAGACTTTAGATTTTTCCAATCACAACACACGAATAAGAGCATTGACTTAAAATGGAGAAGAAAGAGAATGGAGCAAAAACAGCTAAAATCCAGAGCTTCTGCTCCTAGTTCCCCACTTCTGTGTGCTCGGGTCTGGGTGAACAGCGAGTGGCTCATTGTCATTTAAAGGTACAGATGCTGAAAGCAGCCATTCTAAAATGAAATAATAAGATGTTCATGTTCTATTAAGGACCAGTTTAGCTCCCATTATGGAGATTTGCTGGATGCTCACTGGCATCCACAGTTCCAATAAATTAAATTACATTTAAATGAAGAGAGGTTGGCCGGCACGGTGGCGCTCCAGGGTCCCGGGGTCCTGGGTGGGATCCTCTCTTCAGGTCGTTGTCTGTGAGGATTGTGGTGTGTTCTCCCTGTGTCTGTGTGGGTTTCCTCTGGGTGCTCCGCTTTCCTCCCACAGTCCAAACATACACGTTGTGTGAAACTGTTTAGAGCTGTGACTGTGCGTTTGCATGTGTAAATCTATCCACAAATGTGTGTGTGAAATTTTCCACAGGTGTGAGTGACTGGGTGATTATGTGAAGCTGTCCACATGTGTGAGAGTGTAAAATTGTCAGCATGTGTGAATGACTGGATGAGCGTGTGAATCTTTCAACAGTCGTGAGTGACTGGATGAATGTGAAAATCTGTCTACAGGAGTGAGTGTGTGAGTGACTGGGTAATGATTCTGGACTCATCACGACCCTGAGCTGGATAATAAACTGGATGAAGGGGATTGGTTCCAGGACCAAAATCCACAGATGATCAAGTCCTTTAATAAAATGTCAGTGTTTTTGTGTTTGAACTTAGAAAACACATCCTCTGTACACTTTCAATCATCTCATTTCAATCAACACAGTGGAAAGGCTGAATAGTTGAGTACTGTGTTTTTTATGGATCAATGACCAGAACAAATTGTCTGTACATCCTGTAAGTGTTAAAACTCTTTTAGCAGTGTTACCACTGTTACTGCTGGAAAGAAAAAGTTGAAAGTGATGAGAGAAATTAATCACACACACACACACACACACACACTAAGGGGACAGTGAGACTCAGTGATGTGTCATGCTCCAAATCTTCTTAAACTACGCTCATAATCTTCTGGATGTTTTAGTGTGAATAGGATTTAAATCTTACAGAAAGAATCTCACACTCATCCGGCAGTGTGTGTGTGTGTGTGTGCCCTTTTCACCAGCTCCCCGGCCAAACTTCCTTATAACACACCCATAACTTTTCAAATAAAACACCTCTCTCAACAAACACTGTAAGAGCAAATCACACACACACACACAAACACACACAAAAATGGCATATCCAAGACTTTAGACATAAGACTGCCCAAGAGGGGCAAAAGCAGACCCCTTACTTAGAGACAGACCAATAGGGATTATTCAAAATGTTCTATTAAAAGCCACTCAATGTTGATTGTTTATTCCTTCTTTAGAAGACTTCCTTTTTTGGAGATAAGAGGTTTTGTTATGATGGCGATGAACAGCAGAATTTCTCAGTAACTCCATAAAATTAAAGAAAACCAGTGTAAGTTATGAGCTCTTTAATGGAGAGGATTGAACATGTGGAAAAGAGCAAAGTGGGGTTATAGAGGAGAAAATGTGGGGTTTCAAACAAAGTGGCCATACAGTATAATGTTTAGAAATATTGAGGTAAATGAACAGCTGAATGCCTGATTAATTTGAACATTGTGTGTGTGTGTGTGTGTGTGTGTATATGTGTGTGTGAGACAGAGTATTATCGGTGTGTGTCTTACTGTAAAAATGTGTGCAGATTGTGCTAAATTACATAAAAACTCTTCATCGTCTGATTTCAGTCAGGTAACATGTGGATAGCTGACCACAGTTGATGAATCAGCTTCAGTGCAGTACATTTAAGCTCCATCCAACAGTGCCTAATTTACATATCACTGACATTACACACAACCAATTTCATTCAGATGTTTTGGTTGTGAGCCAATTAATGTGTTTGGAAGCTCTTAGGAGGAGTTTGGGATTGAGTAGTGAGTGACCAAACTTTATAAAGTATTAAAAGGAGGAAGTGGAGGAAATAAACATTAAAATAAACACAGTGCTGATTGGTTTTAAACAATTTTAAACATTTAAATTTCAACTGTAATTGAAATAAGCTTATAGATTAAATAAGGTATAGAGAAAAATATTTTATTTAATTATTTTACAGCTGACAATGTAAAAACTCTGATCCTGAAACTTCTGAAGCTCTGTTTTTCGTCATGTCTTGTTTATTTTCTCCAGCACGGCGTACATGCGCACAGAATTGTGGGTAACTGAGGGCCAGAAATAGCTCAGAACGTAGGCTGCATTTCTAGGCTGCACATGAAGGGTCCTTCACATTGGAACAGCCTTCTATGACAGAGTGGCCTAGGCTTTGGGACACAGCTAGTGTGGATTAGAGGCTGTTGCTCCACCTACTGTGTTTAGGGTGGAGTTTGTGGGCGGAGCTAGTTATATAAAATAAAAGCACGGTGTAATGTCTTTAAACGAAACATGGTGCGATGTGTGTTTATATCAGTGCTAATGGACTGGAGCACTGTGTGCACAGATTATTGTTATTGTTAGTTCCTGCGTCTGTTCTTATTGTTCTGGCTTTTTTTTGGGTGCTGTTCAGATTTACACACACTCAAACCAGACAGGTTTGATCAGGGAGATTTGCCAAAAGAGAAACATGATTAAGGTCCAAACTGCACTTGTTTCATGATCAGATTTCACCATATGCTGCTTTAATAAATAACTAAATAAATAAAAAAAAGTCCAAGCTGTAAATACTGAATGCACATTGCCGGGTCACTGATCCTTTCTAACATGTCTGACATTTCAGACCAGCGTAATCATCATCACATCCTCTAAGACCCAGGCTGAGCTGCTCTTAAGCATGGTTCTGCTTACCAAACACATTTCCCTTGCAAGCTGGCAGCTCATTTACTGAGAAACGTTAGGGATCTGCGGCCTGCGGAGGGCACTTTCCCTCTCTCACGTCTCTGCGAGAATTTTGCTGACCTTGTGATCCTGAGGCCTGGAGGGAAAAGGCCTGATCTGGGTTTATCTCCAAGTTTTGGGGGCATTAACGTCCCCAACCCGAGGGGAAGGTGGTGCGTGACACGTCTCAGGATTGGAACTGTCGCCTCGCACTCCTTAAACACACTTTACTAGCAATATTTCCATGAAAGGCAATTACAGTAGCTTGACTTTCTCCAAATATGATTAAAATAAGTGTGAGCTTCACCGAAATCCCAGCAGCGCAAAGCTGATCTGAAGGACTCCCTTCATAAATGTGTGTGTGTGTGAGAGAGACACCCTGCTGGGTGGACATCAGAAACCCAGAAATACAGGATGGAGAAAGTCTGAGGTGAATCTATACAATGTTAGGATACATATATAATCAAATCTAATTTATTACAACGTATTCATATTCCAAACTGGAAGACGCTTCCCTTACTTTCAGTGTTAACTAAACAAAATATATATTTGATTCCAGGACATTTATGAAGTATTTCTTTAAATCCATTCATCATGAAATTAGCATGCGGTGTAAAGTACAGATTTAAAAGTACATACACAAAGATACAACTTCTGAGACTGAACTTTTAGGGGACATGGCCTTTCTTTGAAAAGAGTGGACGCTGGAATGAAGGCATAGAGTGGACATAGTAAATATGGAAACATTTGATGTTACATTGCTTCCTTGTAGCTTTTCCTGTGTTTTGTGTTTTGCACTTAATTACTGTTTGGACTGGAAATTACATACATTAAAGATTTTGCACAGAACTGTGCCCATTAGCTAGTACGGACACCACAAAAGAGCACATGTATTTTATTTAACAAAGTGATAACGTTATTATCATGATTACTGCTAGCTCATTCAGTGAAAGGGTTTCTAATAAAGTGGCCATGGAGTTTTGAGTTGCCACCCCCCTTGTGGGAATATGGTTGTGGGGGTGGGGTGGGGATGATCTGTATGGTGTTTTCACGGATTTATTTCTGATTCTTCCTGCTGGCGCTGATATCTGTCTCCAGTCCAGCAGCAGCAGCAGCAGCAGAATAAGACATGTCCTCGGAGGAGAACAACGTGAAGTACGAACCAAATCTGTTGCGTGTTTCTTTTCGCCAGCGGACAAAGGCCAAGTGTGCGGTTTATTTTTCTGAGAGGATTGAGTGGAGAACGCACAAAGACGATTAAGCCCTCAGCACTGACTCAAAGCAGACGACACTCTCAAAGTCAAAGACCGCTGCAGCTCTACGCATGTCTGAGCTGGTTCTTTCTTTGACCCTTTAAAGGCACAATTTTATTAATAACTCCCTTGTTCAATGCATTTTAAGATTAATGTGTGGCTCTGGAGCCCACCAACCCACACAATGTAAAAGAAGACCACACAGTGAAAACGTGGGATAACACGAGACATTCTGATTCTGCTCTGCTTCTGACGTCAAGTGCAAAGACTTTAGAATCGCCCTGCCCACTCATCTGAGCATGTCCAACCACAGTGCTGGACCCACGTTTATGTGAGAGCGTAAAGACAAAGCTAAATGCAGCAAAACAGACACAATGAGCGCTGAGAAATAAGAGCACTGGGTAAAAGCTGAGAAAATGAGAACAGGGAAGGAAGAGAATCCAGCGAAAAAACAGTTAAAAAAACAGATTTTCTGCTCCTCGCTTCTCACTGCTGTGCACTTTGTTCGAGGAAACAGCAAGTGGCTCATTATCAGTTTAAAGGAACAGGTGCTGAAATTGGGCATTCTGAACAGGGCTGTTTAGACAGGGGGAGAATGCTGCTGTGGGGCAAGTGAGGTTTTGACCAAAGCAGGTCACAGACGTATCCTGAAGAACCAGAAATGTGCTCTCTCCTGGAGAAGTGTTTAAGCATATAATCACAAATACTAAATTACTAAAGTGTGATTACACAGCTACAGAAAACTTTGTTAAGAGTTATAACAAATTACCTATACATTCATATGAATACAGGAATGACAGTAAGTGTTACTGTTGTCTTTAAATCAGGAGCAATGTTCCATTTTCATCAATGTATCTTCAATAGCAGGGGTATTAAATCTCATTTTTACATTTTTCTATCAATAATCTCACATAATGTTCCCAAAATATGGCATTATTGAGACCAAGCACAGATCCTGAGGTTTGGACCATTCCAGGGATGATATTTTAGCAGCTACACTAAACTAATAGGTAACCAGTTCCATAAATATTGTTTGTTAGGTTATGGTGGTAAAAAAAAAAAAGATTAATTGCCTCTTTAATAGCTGATCACCAGAGATGAGGCTATGTTTTTTTTGTTAAATAGCTGCTTTTTATCTGGTCTCATTGTAATAGTGTGATGCTGTTGAGGCTGATTGGGTGCAAGGGGCTGAAGGGGGCTAAAGGGTGAGGCTCTCTCCTCACTCCAAAGCTTACTCTGAAACTCAGCTCCCACTCATTGCCAAATCCCCCTCACAAAGCGAGACTGAAAACGAAGGACTCTTGGCTCAGGAACACGCAGCATATTCCATACTTCCTACAGAAGAATGGACCACACAGCTTCTACCTGAACACAGCTTCACGGATCATCTCTAATATCTATATTTCTTTACTTCTGCTGACTCCAGCCTCTGTGGATCAGATAAATGCTCCTTGAGGAAGATGTCGAAGCCGGTGGATCACGTCAAGAGACCCATGAATGCCTTCATGGTGTGGTCCAGGGGCCAACGGAGACAGATGGCCATGGAGAACCCAAAGATGCACAACTCTGAGATCAGCAAGAGGCTGGGAGCCGAGTGGAAATTGCTATCTGAGGCTGAGAAGAGACCCTACATTGACGAGGCCAAAAGACTCCGAGCCCAGCACATGAAGGAACATCCCGATTACAAATACAGACCCAGGAGAAAGTCCAGAAGCTTGATGAGGAGTAACGGCTTTCCTTTCTCTCCTCCATTCCTCGGAGAGCCTCAGCAAACCAGAGAAGTTCTGTCTTTCTGCAGGGACACTCCTAGGTATCTCCATCCATCTGCATCTACCCAACCTTCTCCGTTCTTCACTGGGAGCCACTTCAGCACTCTCCAGAAGCTGAGAGAACTGCCCCATGCTCTCTACACATCCACACTGGGCTTTACACACCATAACGCACTCTGGGGGCCACTGGGGTGTCCATCACAACCGGCCAAGCCTGGCTACATTGTGCCCTGTAACTGTCCGCTCTGGACCACCTCCAGTTTACAGCCCCCTGTGGCTTATTTACTGTTTCCTGGTGTGGGGAAGACTGGACTCAGCTCAGACTGCTCAGCGAGTCTGGGATAAAGAGCGGAGGAGGACAGAGCTCTGAACCTTCTACAGTGGACCAAAGTCTGGTCAACTATGGGTTCATTAATTTCAAATTATTTGTCAAGGTTTAAGGTGTGTGTTACTGATAAGAGAGATGTTTCTGTAATGGTCCGGTCTGGTCCGGCCCGATCAGGTCTGGTCAGGTCATATGTCATTCAGAACAGGCAAAAGTTTGAGCCCACTAGAAGGAACCTGATTAGTGTAAATTCTCTGAACTTCTGAAAATATCGAACTCTCTGCAGCTTCTTATTAGGCGCTCACTAGAAGTGCAGACTTTTAACGTGGCCCCAAAAATCATCCAGTTTTTTTACACTGGGTCAAATGATGTTTGTTTGATCAAAGTGAAAATAGGTGAAACGTGGAACAGATCTGAAGTTTATCTGAGGCTAGAATTAATGTAAAATATTTTTATGTTTTGTCTTATGTTTGTATAATCTTTGTTTGGTTTATATATTTGGGTTTAATAAACCAGTTTAGACCATTTATTACCAAAATATGTTGGTAATAAATGTTTTAAAATGTTTTAAAATGTTTAGATGATTGCTACTAAACGCAAATAACACGCTCTGTTACACCCCAGGAACACAAGAACTCTATTTTTTATATTAAGACATCCATGTTCTTAAAAGTATGTTTTCAAAGTGAAAAGGGGTAAAACTGGAAGAAATCTGAAGACCTTCTGGGGTTTAAATTGCTATAAAACACTGTTTATTCTTCTTCTATACTTTACATTGTTTGATTTATTTTAATATAAAGTTTAATAAAACTAGTTCAACTATCTACTACCACATAAACCAAGAACCCAAATGTTTAAGGTGGCCTGAATTTTTTTTTCTTCAGTGCACACCAGTTAAACTGCATGTTCTTGTTGATTTTTGTGAAGTGAATATAGACTACATTGATGTTAAATGTTAATTTTGTTATTATAAATGTTGCGTTGTTTGATTTAATAAATACTGTTAAACGTTTTACTACTCCATCGACCAACCACCAATTCTTTGCTGTGAGTTTACTGCTGTGGCACCTCTTTAAAATGACATGGGCAATAGAAATCAATAAAAATTATTTTACAATTTAATACCAAATATAAAGCAAGTTTTTTCACGCAGCGTGTCAGGAGCCTGGGCATAGGTTTCCTCCCAGAGTCCAAACACATGCTGGTAGGTGGAGTGTCTGTGTGAAATAGTCCACATGATTCCGGATAGATTCTGGACTCACCAAGACCCTGAACAGGATGAAGCTGGATGAATGAATAAATGAAAATCTCAAGAACTCATTTTAGAGTCGGCTGTTTTAGAATCCTAGTTTGTGTAGGTACTTAAGTGGTTTATTTCTTGTTCAGGTGTGGGACTGGACTCAGCTCAGACTGTTCGGTCAGTTTGTGATAAAGAGCTGAGGAAGAGGAGCAGAACATAAAGAGGAGCATGTGTTTGTTCTTTTTGTCCAAACTACAGAAATAAAGAAATCCGAACCTGGAATTGTCCTTGATTTTTTTTCCATTGATGTTTTAACACTGAACAGTGACTGTGAACAGTGTAACATCACACAATGAAATCAAAATCTTGCATGAGCTGACCAAGGCAGTGCTGAAGACAGACACTGATGGAGGAATCTGGAACTGAAAGACGAGGAGTGGCCTGAATCCTCTGCCTCTTATTCCCAGCGCTCTGATTGGTGGATTTAAAAACGGCCTGCTTTATTCTCGCTGCGTCAGACGGCTGATAAGAGAGCGGCGAGTCCGTTTCACCCTTTTGTTTGATTCTAAGATATGGACAAGCATGTGATTACATACGGACTGGTTCTTTTCTTTAATTAACCCCTTAAAACCCACTCTTATTTATTCAGTGACTACTGTGAAACTAATCAGTGCCTGGCCACTTTGTACATCTACAGTTACAGATTGGAGCCCATCTGTTACTCTGCATACTTTGTAACCCCACAGCACTGCTGTGTCTGATCCACTCGTACCAGCACAGCACACACTAACACACCACCACGTCAGTGTCACTGCAGCTTTTCACAGTTTTGCCTTACATTTGATTATTTCTTACTCATGAGACAAGCGGATGAACTGTGTGGTAAGTGCAGGCTCTAAGCAATGGATCCATGCCATATTTGATTTTGCAAGTAGAGGAGGACATATTTTATTGTGATCTGAATATGATGAAATGTTACTGTAGTGACCAGAATGTAGTCAGAAATATCAACTCAAATATCCATATGAAATAAAAGTGCTACCATTAGCATAATTATGTAGATAATATGGCTAAACAATATGATGATTAACTCCAGATGTATAAGGGTTAAATCCCAAGGAAAATGCATCATGGGGCAGTGGCTGAAACTGGAGTCTAGTGTGAAGTGTTTACTCACCGAGTCAAATCTCACACAGAATACAGGACTGGTTCCTTTCACCGTTTCCAAACCACAGCTCTGTCCGCCAAACATGACGTCTCATGTGTAAAAATCAGAGACCATTCATTCATTCATTATCTGTAACAGCTTATCCAATTCAGGGTCGCGGTGGGTCCAGAGCCTACCTGGAATCATTGGGCGCAAGGCGGGGAATACACCCAGGAGGGGGCGCCAGTCCTTCACAGGGCACCACAGACACAATCACTCACACCTACGGACACTTTGGAGTCACCAATCCACCTACCAACGTGTGTTTTTGGACCGTGGGAGGAATCCCACGCGGATACAGGGAGAACACACCAACTCCTCACAGACAGTCACCCGGAGCGGGAATCGAACCCACAACCTCCAGGTCCCTGGAGCTGTGTGACTGCGACACTACCTGCTGCGCCACTCCAAATCAGACACCACACTTCATTAAATGCATTTCCAGGTTTAAATAAATCTGAGGAAATTAGACATAAAATAATAAAATAAAATACAAAGCTACAGAACAAAAACTGATTAAAAGCAGCAGACAAAGTGGAGCACATAGCAACAGTACAAGACCTGGCTGTGTCTTCACCATAGCTCTCCCTATCAAGTACTGCACTGTAAGCTTTCATTAAAGAAGAGAACATCCATCTCCACCCTCACTCGCTTCAGACCTGAACACATCCACATCTCTGTCTCCATCCTTCCGCTGTGTGAAGAATAACTCAACACTGTGGGTCTGAAAGGACTGACTAGGATCAGGAGCAGCAGAAAGCACAACAACACTCTAAGACTGAACAGTGGAAAGGTGGAAGATTGAATCATCTCTGAAGAAGGACACAGAAATGGTCAAAGTTTCTGTGTCATTTTTATGTTGAGTGTGAAGTGCTCTTGAGCAAGGCATCAAACCCTCAAAATGCTCCCCATGTGTTGGGGATGGCTGCCCACTGTTTGGGCCCTTATGGTACCTTAGTTTTCAATGTATCCACTATTTTGTTCAGTTCAATTTACTTAAAATGTTGACGTAGCATAACAAGCAGCTGGTGTTTTTGAGTCATGAGAGAAAATGAAAAATGACAGAAACAAAGATACAGAGTTTTGAACTGGCAGTGATGATACACAACTGAGTAATCAGCAAAGGGTGTGCAAAAGGTTGCCAGTCTGAAGTGTTCAGAAACACCACCAGCATCATAGAATGAAGTTTGCACTTGTGTGTCTACGTGAAAACAAACAATCAGGCTGAGATTAGAGCTAGAGACCCGCCCTGTCCGGCTTCAGTTCACTCTCCAGCCTCTCACTCACCACTTCACAGCCCCAGAGTCCAAAGAAGAAGAGGAGGAACATGGCCAACACCATCCTACAGAATGCAGGGTTTGTATTAGGGTTAATTGGAACGGCTGCCATCATTGCTGCCACAGCGATGAACAACTGGAGCACCACCGACCGCCAGGGAGACGTAGTGACCACCGTCTACACTTACAAAGGACTGTGGCAGGATTGTGAAGTGGCCAGCTCTGGATTTACAGAGTGTAGGCCAATGTACGGGCTTCTGGGATACTCAGGTCAGTCTTAGTAAACAAAAATCAAGGGCTATGGGTCATTAACCTAAAGTAGGGGATCTGAATCACAGTGCCGGGAACTCTAAGGCTGTGTCTGAAATGTCCTAAATGCTGTCTCCCGAGGCGGCACTCTGAGAAAGGAGTCTGGTCCGAATTGTGTGTTTGTATAAAATGTTTCTTGCTGAGGTTCCTACACTTGGCTGATTGTTGAAGGCAGCGTATATGTATCCTTCACTGTCTTGCATTTCCCATAATCCTGTCTGTCAGGAATCATCAGAAGAAAATCTGCAGAGCTGTGGCACACTAAGCTTCTGTACAAATGAATGTTCTAGAAACAGTTGTCTCCAAAAGTTATAATCATATCCTAGTAACGTTGTGACAGATTATGCCTTTGAAATGTGTCCCAAGGATCCAGTTTTAGGTTATTTGATGTGACCTGATGCTACTTTAACAGAACGCAATGTAATAATTTTACCTTTAAATTACAGCTTCAAAATCATTGTGATGCTCCACTGAGTTGTGATAAAGAGAATAGGGCCACTGTCGTTTCTACTCCAGACTCAGCACATTAGAAACTACACTATGTAACTTTGAGAGGAGGGCTGGATAAATGGTCAATGAGTTGAATTAGATATAATTGATGCAACTGTAAAAAAAATGAAACAGGGCCAAATGTGATTTGAGTGTCTTTTTGAGGACTGAATTGAAGTAAAATACTGATTTTGAAACCAGGGTTGCTCATTCCTGCTCCTGAAGACCTATCACCCTGCACAGTTTAGTTCAAACTCTAATCAAACACGCCTGATCCAGGTAACAGAGCCTTCAGGTACATTTGTATATTAGAGCTAATTTTGTTGGATCTTAGCTCTCCAGGACCAAGAAAGAGCAGCCCTGCTATAAACAACATCTTGTTCCTTGCATTCTTGATTCAAGTAATAATTAGAGGTAACATTGTGTAAAAACCATATATTTACAGTGTAGTGTGAGGTCACCAGGACAGGGATTGGGAACGCCTCAACAGGGACAGGAAAGAAAAACGCAGCCCTAGCACTAATCTCTGGGAAACTGCAAACTAAACTTTCAGTGAATTAAAAAATACTCCAGGAATTCACAGCTTTGTCCTTCTTCTGCTACCTGCTTTTAATTATTCAGTATTACCTATGAGTTATTCTATTATTAATTATTAAGTATCTATTAATTATTCTGTATCAGTTATCAATTATTCAGTATTATGCCTTATTTAATATAGAAATAGATTTTTTCAGTATCTTGTAAGAATTGTTCAGCATTTACTATGCCTTATTCAGCATCTATTGTGAACTATTCAGTATCTAATATGGATTATTGAGTATATATAAAGTATTACTTTATAAGTATTATTAAGTATTAATAGCCATCAAAATGATATCGTCTCTCATTTTAATTATTCATATCATTGCTTTCCAATTGAAAATGTAACTCAGTGTTTGTGGATGTTTAGTTTACTATGTAATTTGAACACACTTCACACTGTGTGAACATTTCATGATGATTGGACCAATAGAAATGCTCCAAATTTACTTTAAATAAAAGCTTATTATATCGACTTTCATTGAAAGTTAAGAAAGTTTTTTCCTTCTCCTGTAAAGTTACTGTTTTGAGAGATAGATGTTTCATTGGATATTCATTGGATAGTGCTGATATGGCCACAGGTTTAAAGTTAAATCTGCAGTGTGTAAATTTAACTTTATACCTTTTGATTTCCCCATAACAGTATTATCTATGAGCCTGAATGTCAATGCTACATTTGGAAAATTCATACTTATTTAGACAGAATCACAAAGCCCTGGTGTCCCTCTAAGTTTCAAATAAAGAGCCTGAGATGTGAATGCACAGCCGTGTCATTGTTCCTGCTGGAAGTGTACACAGAGATGATGAATACAGAACTAAACTGTAGGCCCACATTCAGTCAACACTCTTATCAGCAATCAAACAAACAAGAAACAGCAGAGAAACGGCTCAAGTTCCCATTTCAAGTTCACTCTTAGAGTCTCTAAACAGCAAAGAAATGACTTGAATATTAAATCATGTTTAGATTTACCTGCTCTCAAATGTAATAATTAATATAACATGAGTTGTGAATAGCACACATCACAGAGTTGGCTCTTTGACTCTGCTCTGCAAAGGATAGAAGGTGAAGTTCAGAAATTTCCAAATATACTTTTGGAATATGGAGATGTGATGCCCCTCATTTAACTAAACTGTAACTCACTCACTCATGTTATAGGAACTGCTCCAGGAGTGATGCTCTTCAGTGATTTACTTCAATGACACCATGTGTTTTAAATTTCTTTTGAGTAAGAGTAAAGGGACTGTTGCTTTGGGTGGCACAGTGGAGCAGCAGGTAGTGTCGCAGTCACACAGCACTGGGTGACTGTTTGTTTAGAGTTTGGTGTGTTTTGGTTGGGCGGTTTCAGACAATGAATGCATGAATATCCTGCGATTTATATTTGTATGCAATATATGCAAATTGCATATTTTGTTTTTGTATAAGAGAAAATTATTTATGCAAGCTCTGCAGAGAACAGATGCATGCACATTTTAATACACAATTACTGTATATTAACTTATTTTATATAACATATGGCCTGTTTAAAAGTTGTGGTAGATTTTTCTTTTATATTTTCTGTTTTATTTTGTGCTATGTGCTAAACTCAATAAATGATTGTACTATTACTACTACTAATAAAAAGGACTGGTGCCCCCTCCAGGGTGTGTCCCCACCTTGCGCCCAGTGGTTCCGTGTAGGCTCTGGATACACCGCGACCCTAAACTGGATAAACGGTTACAGATAATGATTAATTTTCATTCATTCATTCATTATCTGTAACCACATATCCAGTTCAGGGTCGCGGTGAGTCCAGAGCCTACCTGGAATCATTGGGCGCAAGGTGGGGACACACCCTGGAGGAGGCACCAGTCCCTCACAGGGCAACACACACACACACTCACACCTACGGACACTTTAGGGTTGCCAGTCCACCTTTGGACTGTGGGAGGAATTCAGATAATGAATGAATGAATAATAATAATACATTTATTCATTTATTGTCTGTAAACTCTTATCCAGATCAGGGTCACGTGGGTCCGGAGCCTACCCACAACCACTGTGCGCAAGGTGGAGGGAGCACTGACACTCACCGAGAACGGGGCTTGAACCCACAACCCTAGGACCCTGGAGCTGTGTGACAGAAACGCTATGTGCTGCGCCACCATGCCACCCTCTACTATAATAATAACAATAATAATAGTATTTTTTTCCTTTACCTTTATGTAGCACTTTTCATAATTCCAGTGATGCCTACAACCTGTAGTACACAGAACAAAGAGCCAAGAAAAGAAATAAAGAAACACAAAAGTACATTGAAAGTATATTAACAATCTATGAGGAGACACTTATTCTACTAAAGTGTGTTCTCTCTATATGAATTGTTGAGTTATTTTCATTTGTAAATTAATTATGTAATTATACCTGCCCATTTAGAATGGCTGTATAATGAATGTGTGTGTGTGTGTGTGTGTGTCTCAGGTCAGTTCCAGGCTGTGAGAGCACTGATGGTGGTGGGTATAGTGATGGGTGTCATCGCCACTGGGATCTCCCTGTTTTCTCTGAAATGTTTTAAAATAGGGAGCACCGAGGACACCACCAAGGCCAAGATGACCCTCACAGCGGGCATCATGTTCCTCATCGCGGGTAAACAGAGCAAAGTATATGTAAAGTACATGTCATTATTTTTACTCATGCAAACATTTCTTGGTGAATTGGCCAATGGAAATAATATAAAATACTTGCATTAAAAAGTAGTTTTAATTAAAAAAATTAGTTTTAGTAGTTTCGATTTATGTTAATAAACATGGAAAGTTTGGTTTGCATTTAAAAGAACACTACGTAATATTGTTAAATATTATAATATTCTTAAAACTATAACTTCAGAATCAATTAACTGACCTGTAATAGGGAGAATATATTGTCTGTTGGTGCTATTCTGGGCTCAGCACTGCAGAAACTATACTGTGTAACTTTAAGAGGTGGGCAGAAATTACTGTAGACAAAATGAGTCGTATGTAAATATTTTTGCAGTTGTGGTATCATAACCACGATTGATTTAATGAAAATTGTCACACTTTTTTTTTTATCTCTCATCGCTTTTTGTAGGCCTCTGCGCTGTTGTTGCAGCATCAGTGTACGCCAACCAGATAGTGGCCAGCTTCGTTTCAGCCACCTACAACTCTTATAACCCTTATAACAGTGGCATGGGAGATATGGCCATAGGCATGGGAGGAATGAGCACAGCCACTACGTAAGTCATGGAGAAAATCAACAGACTCTGGAGGTATAGCTTATTATTTAAGACCAAAATCATCTAGACATAGAAGAACCAAGTTTTCCACATTTCAGTTTGTGCTCTGAGAGACACTGGACCTTCTGAGAACATTTCATTGACCACAGCTCACTCACTCAGGACTAAATGAGATTATTATTCTCCTCAAGTTACTCTTACTGCAGCTGCTGTTGCACCCAAATAATATTTTGACAGGAGGATGGATTAAGGACACTATACACACACCTCTGAAATGTAAGTGTATCTAACTGAACACTGTGAATAATTAATTCATTCATTGTCTGTAAGCACTTATACAGTTCAGGGTCACGGTGGGTCCGGAGCCTACACAGAATCATTGGGTGCAAGGTAGGAACATACCCTGGAGGGGGCACCAGTCTGTCACAGGGCGACACACACTCACACGCTCACACTTATGGACACTTTTGTGTCATCAATCCACCTCCTAACGTGTGTTTTTGGATCGTGGGAGGAAACCGAAGCACCCAGAGAAAAACCATACAGACACGGAGAGACACACTAAACTCCTCACAGCACAGCGAATAAGCAGATCCAAATACAACTAACTCAGCACTGAAATAAAAAAACTGATATTTTTTGTCTCAAAATTCAAGCCTATTTTGGGAAGGTAATTTTAATTCATATATTATTTTCGTTCATGCGATCATTCATTGTTTGTGACAGGTTATCCAGTTCAGAGTCGGAGAGACATTATTTTAAAGGGTACCACTTTAAAATAAGAGTACATTTATAAAGGTTTACACATGGTTTAAAAGTCTTTTTATTAATGGTTATTAATTATGCTGTAAATATATTAAAAGGCATTATTAATTGATTATAACACAAAGATAGAAAGGGCAACAGCAACCTGTTGTTTGCCAAATAGTGAACCCACATCCATCTACACTGTTAGATCTGAATACTGGCCTAACTTTGTAAAATTTTGTTAAGACAGTCAGATGCATCACATATTAACCATTTATCCACCAAGTTTAATGACTTATCTACCAACAGACTGTCTTTTTCTTTTTTTAGAAAAAAGGCCTGGAGCTACAAATAAATAAATAAATAACATGTAAAACTGTACTTTTAGTATTAAACAGACAAATTAAATTTCACTGTTTTCCAAACGCTGTTCAGCCCTAGTTGTAATATGAACACATTTGCCTTCCTCCTGTTCCCTGGGGAGCAGTCACCTTACCAGGTTGTGCTGTTTGTTTATTAATGCTCAGATACACGTTCGGGACCGCCCTCTTTGTGGCCTGGGTTGGAGGAGGAGTGCTGGTGATTGGAGGGGTTCTGAAGTGTGTGGCCTTTAAAGGGATGTATGCTGAATATACACCGTAAGTGCCTGTAAACAGAGTTTGAATTACTGGGGGGATTAATATCTAATAATATTTAAATGAGAAACCACTCTTGTATGTTATGTTTACACATATTTTTTTTAAATAATTCAACTCACGTGAAATGAAAAATCTAATTTCTTGGTTGTCTTGACTGAACCTGTTTATGTTCCATAGAGTGGGTTCCAGCACAGGGGCAGCCATGTTTATAATAGGTTTAATGTCGTATCTCTGACACATGCAAGCCACTAGGTGTCAGAATAATGTTTGTTTCATAAAATGAAAAAGAAACACTGCAGTAAACATGCCCTATATTTCCCTTGCATGTTATTTTTCCATTTCATCTACATCTAGAAATAAATGGGATGCTTTTTTGCTTTGATTGGCTGTCTTGTATTTGGCTTTGTTCAAAGAGCAGTCTGTGCTGAATAACTGGAGTTACACTACTGCAGACTTGAAGAGGCGCATATATGTAAACAGACTGTTTGCTGTGACTTTCTTTATGAGAAAAACTCCACTCTGTTCAAAGTTACAGATGTCTCCTAATACTTTAGGTTTCTTAGCTGTAACTCTACGCCTCTGCTACTCTCCTGCAAATCATAAGCCCCAGCCTGTAAGCTTATGGGATTGGGTGTTTAGGTTTGTGACATCAGAAACATCAACTATCTGAATCCATGTTTTTGAGACTCTGTTTGGAATGCTGCAGTTTCCAAGTGGAAATATTCAGCCATGGCCCAGCCAATTATTTACTCAGGGTACACCTTCAAGCATAAATACCACCACATGCACATGCTAAACAAGGCTAAATAACACTGCACATGGTAAATAAGGCTAAGCTATTAATATATATTCAATTCTAATTGAACACTTCATGAATCGCCGTTAGTAGAATCATTAACTGACATAAAATTATAACAACAAAAATAAGCAAAAAAGTGTGCTAAACTTATTCAAATACTTTTTAAATGTTTTATTATACATATAAATGTTTTTTTAACCTTTAATTTAACCAGGCAAGTCATTAAGAACATATTCTTATTTACAACAGTAGCCTGGCAAGCAGCAAGGGCTACTTGAGGAAAGAAGGGTTAAAAGAGGATATATATATATATATATATATATATATATATATATATATATATATATATATATATATATAAAAAGAAAAGGAAAAAAGATAAAGTAAGTTTGCTTACAGGAGTTATATTAATTCATTCATTCATTATCTGTAACCGCTTATCCAGTTCAGGGTCACGGTGGGTCTGGAGCTTACCAGGAATCACTGGGCACAAGGCAGGAATACATCCTGGAGGGGGCGCCAGTCCTTCACAGGGTGACACACACACACACACACACACACATACACACACACACACACAAATTCACTCACACCAAACTCCTCACAGTCATCCGGAGCAGGACTTGAACCCACAACCTCCAGGTGCCTGGAGCTGTGTGGCTGCGACACCGTGCCGCCCATGGGTTAAATTAATAAACAAAATTTTAAGTTCAAATAGCAGAAAAGTAGGTATTTGTATCAGTAATAACTTTTCTGATGTAATTTTTGAAAGCTGATTCACATAAAAGTCTTTTGGGGCAGATGGCTGGAATGATGCAAAGCCAAAAGTGGAATTTGTCTTAGGGACTTTTAGTTGAGAACTGTATCATCTGCATATAAAGAATTACTTGCAGCAAAAGGAATACTGTTGAAATATGCAAATCTACATTTCAAATAAATATATAACTATTCCTGCAAATCTTCATCTCTTTCTGCTTTGTTTTGTAGCACCTACAAAGCTGTCGCATACAAAGTTCCTGCTCAGTCCGCTGATGGGGGCAGTGAGAAGAAAACGAGGGAGCAGAAATATGTGTAAAGTGTGCCTTTATTTCTGCGGATGCTTGCGCTTCAGTTTTTTTGCCGTGTGAGATATACAAGAAATTTACTCTAAAAAATAATCTCCATTAACTCCTGGTGTTTTTAATAGTCTCTCATTATTGTTTATGATGTTTGAGATGTGGAGAATGCTACTCACCCACTCCCCTTTCCCCAAAGATACCAGTTAATCAATATAACATTTGCCATTTTTTAACAATAAACCAAACTGATAAATACTGATCTGATCATTCTCTTATTACAGCCCACTACGAGACTAAATAAACACAAAAACAGCGTATGTATCAGGTGTAAATAGAACAGTGGCCAATAAAGTGATTCTAATTTAATTCGATTCATCATTGCATTAAAAATCCAAAAAAGCATATGTGTTGTGTTGCATATGTTGTAAAACATTGAGCGTGTTATTGGGGTTTTAATGTGATTTATTTCCACAAGCCTAAATATGTAGAATTAAACGGCACCAAACTGATTTCTTTTATTGTAAACGAAAAGCTTTTATTAACTTTAAAAAATGAAAATACATTTATTTATTTTTTATTATTATATGTTATATTATAATATAATGATATATTATATTCTAATATTTTATTTGTATTATATTATAATTATTCTTTTTTAGCTTTTATTATTACATAAAAGGGCAGCACGGTGTCGCAGCAGGTAGTGTCGCAGTCACACAGCTCCAGGGGCCTGGAGGTTGTGGGTTCGATTCCCGCTCCGGGTGACTGTCTGTGAGGAGTTGGTGTGTTCTCCTCTTGTCCGCGTGGGTTACCTCCCACAGTCCAAAATAAACGTTGGTAGGTGGATTGGCGACTAAAAAGTGTGAGCGTGTGAGTGAATGTGTATCTGTGTGTCTGTGTTGGCCTGTGAAGGACTGGCGCCCCCTCCAGGGTGTATTCCCGCCTTGCGCCCAATGATTCCAGGTAGGCTCTGGAACCACCGCGACCCTGGACTGGATAAGCGGTTACAGATAATGAATGAATGAATGAATGAATGAATATTACATATAACAACATATATGTTTTCTAATATCTAATTTCAAGCATAAATGTCTCTTAAGAGAAAACACTTAAATGAAGAAGCCATAACATATCAATTAAGAGCATGTATACAATACACGTGTATAATGAATTATCAATTTATAAACAGAGGAATAACATTCATAAGATTTCAGATTTAAATGTTTATGAACAACCATAAGACAATCTAGAAAATTCCATCAAAAATACCTAGGAACATGTTCACCTCTTTGGTCTGTTCTGTTTCCTCCCTGTAAACAGGAATAATCAGTCATTTCGTTAACATGTCAATAAATAACTTATTTATAATAAAATAAAAGCATGCTTTTCACACAGCTGACAGGATGTGTCATGCTCTTGCCCTGTCTCGTGCTGTCCTACTCTGTTTTATGTCTGCCATGTGCTCTGTGCTCTTTTAGCACATGGCTCTGTGTTTCTTTTGGTCCCTTGTCTCCGCCCTCTCATTAGTGTTTCCACCTGTGTCTCCTTTGCTGATACGCCCTCTCGTTATCTCCCCCAGGTGTTCCTAGTCTGTACTCCTTGTATATATAGTCCCTTTGTTTCAGTTCTCCCTTGTCTGGTCTTGTGTGTAGATGTTTGTTTCTATTTCCCAGTGTTTTACTTCTGTCTACACCAGTTCACAGCTGTTTCTTGTTTGTTCCTGTTCTGTTCTGTTTGGTTTGTTTTCTGGCTCTCCTGCTTGTGTTTATTTTCATATTGTGTTTTTGTTTTGTATATAAAGTTACTCCTTGCATGTACGTCTGCTTCCACATCTACCTACAGCCATGACAGAAAACAAACCAAACAGAACTAAAAAGACATAAACAGGAAACTGCCGTGAACCGGTGTAGACATAAGTAAAACATTGGGAGACAGAAACAAACATCTAGACACAAGAACAGACAAGGGAGCACTGAAACAAAGGTATTATAAATATATAAACACACAAGGAGTAAAGACTAGGAACACCTGGGAGAGATAATGAGAGGGCGTAACAACAAAGGAGACACAGGTGGAAACACTAACGAGAGGGCGGAGCTAAGGTGGAGACAAGGGACCAAAACAAACACAGAGCCATGTACTAAAAGAGCACATGGCAGAGAAACAGACATAAAACAGTGTAGGACAGCAGGAGACAGGGCAAGAGCATGACAGATTATTAGTCCATTGCTGTTTAGTGATTGTTGTATGTGATGTCTAAGTCTGTAAGCTACTGAGACCTTGAATTTCCCCTGGGGATCAATAAAGTATCTATCTATCTAGATAAAAGAGCACATGGCAGAGAAACAGACATAAAACGCATTAGTACAGCACGAGACAGGGCAAGAGCATGACAGGATGATGTTTTCTTACCGGACAGAACACTTTTGTTCTGTGTTTGATGAATCTCTCTTTGTGAAGATGTTAAATCGTCCTCCAAGTGACATATTTCTGGCCTCGTTCAGTTTTGGTTTTAGACTTTCGATTGTGTTTGTAGATAAAACAGGACTTAATCTCTGTCAGACACATATAAAATCACTCTGTGGGGTGCAGACATTTCTGTTCTAGTCTTTTCTTATTTACTCCCCTTCTGCTTTTTTCATTTTTATCATTTTCCATTGTTCACACTAGCTGAGAATGGCAGCTGTTTCCAGTGTTCTTGAAAAAACTGACCAGAAAAATGTTAAAAAAAGACTACAATCTCATTACATTAACTTTCTGATTTGCTGATTGGTGATGATAACTAATAATCTGTAAATCCTAATTTAATTAGTGATATTGAACCTACTGTAAGCTTTGGGCTGGACTGTAACCACAAGATTAATACACATAGTCACAGTAATGAGGAGTGTATTAAGGTGTGTTAAAGCAGGGAAAATATGTATTATATTATCATGAGGGATACCACTGGGCTTTTTGGGCTACCACAGACCTGCAGAGCCCAAAGTTGACTCCTAAAAGTTGAAAACTCTAAAGGTAGGAACTTCTGGTGACAGGAAACGCTGATTCAGAGAAACAGAGCCTTGCCCTTAAGTGAGTTACTGCCTGAGGAACCCTAACCTGCTGTCTCAAGAGTCAACCATCACCTAACTACAGGTGGGATACGATCAGTTTTGTTACATTGCTTTGTACAAACGGATTTCAAAGAAGGTCAAAATAGGCAAAGAAGCATTATAACCAATTATTAATTTTTAGTGTGTGATCTGGGAATACTAACCAATCACAGATGGTTCAGGTGAGTGTTTCTATTGGTGTTTAGATGATTCAGAACTTTCCTATTACCCTTAAACATTTGGGTAAAAAATTATGCTATTCAATATTGAATGATTTTGAGGGTTCCTGAATGAAGTATATTGGAATCAGGGTCTTTAATAATATGCTGAAATATGAAGTCTTGTCCACAATGTGATTTAGGGGTCAGTTGCCTGGACATGAATTCAATCTAATCTTAAACTAAAGTGCAATGTCAAAGAAGATTTACCACTGAAATACATTTTAAGTCTAGATTAAGGTTACTTTATGGAACTACTATCCTGAGTCTAATTGGAAAACTCACAGTCACTGAGGCTGAAGCTGAAGATCCAACCCTGAAAATAAAAGTGTATTTATATATTATGAAGTGTAATATCGGAAAAATAAAGCAACAGAACAAAAGTCAGAAGTTTGCTGACTGACCTCAGTGTTGTGTTGGATGTAAATGACCCTGGTTCTGCACAGACAGGATGAACTGAATTGCCACAACCTAAAACAATAAACAAAATGCCAGGTTTCAGAGAACAGTGAGAAAGAGGGCTCCAGGTCCCTATGACACTCACAAACATTTTTCAGAGACTCTGCGTGTCAAAAGATGAATTTAATATTCTGGTATACAAAAAATAAAATAAGCATTACCTGAATTAGCGGTTAGGGTGTGTTTTACATTGTCAAGCCCTAACCACCCTATAGGAAGAGAGGTTTAAAGGAGAATATTAAAATTAAATCACTTGTTTCAGTAACTTTTGTTGCATATTATGTCCTATTTCTTTTGAAAATTTGTGTACTACTCTACAGTTTTTTGTGTGAGTGTGTGAATATGCGGCATGTATCTTACCCAGGCCAATTATTATTATGCTTTATGATTGTGCTATAAATTGGGCAGAAGTGTGTTCCCAGTAAGGATTTGTGTTCAGTTCATGTTATTTATTCATTCAATCATTATCTGTAATCACTTATCCAGTTCAGGGTCGCAGTGGGTCCAGAGCCTACCAGGAATCATTGGGCGCAAGGCAGGAATACAGCCTGGAGGGGGCGCCAGTCCTTCATAGAGCAACACAGACACACACACACACAAACGGACACATTTGAGTAGCCAATCCACTTACTGACGTGTGTTTTTGGACCATGGGAGGAAACCAGAGCACCCGGAGGAAACCCATGTAGACACGGAGAGAACACACCACCTCCTCACAGACAGTCACCGGGAGCAGGAATTAAACCCACAACCTCCGGGTCCCTGGAGCTGTGTGACTGCGACACCTGCTGCACCACCGTGCCACCAAACTTTGAGCTCTCTGTTGAGTCCTCATTTTCATTCTTAAGAAAATATACAAATTAATAAAAATAAAAAATCAACACCTGCTGTTTGGCCAAACTGGGTCTGTTGGTTTTCTGTGTATGAAACATCGCTGGCAAGCACCAAGTTTGCATCATCAATATCATCCCACTCATCCAGGGTTAGGTCAAAGTTCACATTTAGAGAATCTGATGAGAAGCTGCTGTCCGCGCTGTGGTCTAGCAGTGAGTTGGTTGAGGGAATTCTGGTTCTATTCACAGGTGTTTGGTTCATGTGTCTCTCTGAGTTGTTTCCCCTCATGTATGGATCTGAAACAGCAAATATGAGTATTAGTTATCCACTTGTTCATTTTCCATCCCAGGACCTAGAGACCTAATAATGATATTTACAGCTGCAGCCCTGGGCATAAAATACTGTTATCCCACAGACCTTTAAATACCTTAGAATTTCTATTTTTATATTTTCTTTGTTCTTCTTAATTTATTTAATTCTGTTCTCTTTAGCAGCTAATGTTCTGTCTACCTTTATTTATGTGAATCATACTGAATTTCCCTTGTGTATGAAACATGCTCCATAAATATACAGGGGATCCCAAAAGTAAGGAGACAAAAAAGAAAGAAAAACACCCATATAAATAGATGTTGATCCAATTTTAGAAACGAGCTGTGGAGCAAGGGGAACCAACAGGCCTTGCTGTTCCATTACATATTTTGTCTAAAATTGGATCCAAATTTATATTTTTTATTTAATTATTCATTTAATTTATTTCTTGCCTTATATTATATCCTCGCTAGTATATAATTTTTATGTATTGTTTATGGAAAGTTGTAGTTTACTTGTAATTATGTGGTTATGAAAAACAAAATTATAATATATATATATATATATAACAAAAGTAAGCCATACTTTGAAGTGTACTGGTAGGAGCAGATGTCTTGAACATTTTTTTCTGCACAGTGTTCTCCATTTTGGAATAAAATTCTTCTGGATATTCTCTGTAATCTGTAAATTGAAAACATGTTTTTATTTTGCTGGCCTGGTCAGATGGAAGTTCAGTGCTTCCTCATACAAACTGTTTCATGTTAAATTATTCTGGAGAAGTTTGGCATATGTGCTGTACTTGTGTTTCAATGTTTAAAGGCTTTTCCCATTCTCTCCACTTCAATTTACTTTGCACTTAAGTTGCTGAACACTAAAAGGACAAACATTATAATGTTTATGCTTGTCCTGTCAGTGTACTCTCTCCTGTGGCATGTTTTGGTGGTATCCTGGAAAATGTTTGTGCTTTTAACATGAAAATGCAGAGACACTTTGAGACTGAAAGACACAGTGAGTTCACAGATCAATGTCAAAATGTTGGACTATTTTCTAGGCAGTTTAATTTATTGTTTAAATATATGTTGATTACCATAGGTCAAAATGTATGTGTGTAAGATATCTCCCTTTGAGACCCTTATGTATTATCAGTTACATTATAGTATAACTCAGTGCTGTTCTAAAAGCGTTGTTGAATTTGTTTAAAGACAATTGGTAAAGCTGTTCTGATGTAATCAGGCCAAGGCCTAAGGGTTAAATAAGCAGGCTTGGAACTCAAAGGCAGCTAGTTCAAGCCCTTGAACTGGCAGAAAAAATGGGGTTGGGGGAGTTAAGGAACAGTCATTCAACATCCAACTGCTCCATCAACATCCATGGCTGAAATGTCCTTGAGTAAGACACTTTCCCCCCAACTGCTCCCCAGGCTCTGTGGCTGACTCCCCACCAGTCTGGGTGTGTATGTGCTTACTGACCCAAGTGTGTGTGCTGAAATTGTTCACTTGTGTGTTTGATCGTGTGCTCTCTGCCACAGACTGGATAAAATGGGAGTTACATGTTTATTGTATGGTTGTTCAATAATAACTAAAGTATGTTTCAAAAATCAGGTCATGACTGCGTTACAGAAATCCATTTATAAATCAGTATCTAACTGAAAATATAAGAATAATAGAATAAAGCTTTATTGTCCTACCAAAGCCAAACGATTTTCTTTGGTTTCACCACAATCACAATACAACACAAAACAGACATAATTCAATAAACAGAAAAGATAGTAAGGGTTAAAAAACAACAACAACAACATACACAATTATTTTTCCTGCCACCTTTATCAATCTAGCCATTTTACTTTTACTTAGTAAAAGTCTAATGCCCATACCAGACAGAGATATTAAACACCAGTACACTCTCTATCAGGCTGACACCTTTTCCATGATTTTATTGTCAACCCCTAACTCCTGATCAGTCTCTGACTGACTTTCTTGCATACACTTTCCACATGGTCTGTAAAACGTAGCTGGTAATCCAAATGTATTCCCAAATACCTGAAACACCTCACACTTTCCACAGATTGGTTATACAGTGTAAATTGTGGGAGAACGTGTATGATTTAAAATAAGCTCCTTTGTTTTTGCGACATTAATTAACAAAGAGCTAGATTTACACCACTGTTCTAACATTAGGACCTGAGCAAGATAGTAAGAAAAAGTTCCTCATAGAAAATAAATGTGCAATTGCTCAGTTTTCAAAAACAATCATCTACTACATTTTTTCCTGTTTGGAAAAATAGTTGCTTGTACAGGAAATGGCCCCTTCTCCTACATTCTAACCAAAGCGCACTAACTGATCTTGAATTACAGTGCCATCTGCTGGACACAGCTTTAGATGTGCTGGTTTATTTCTCTCTCTGTTGTAAAGAGACTCCACTTGTACTAATATCTAATTCTGGCTTTGCTAAATATGTGAAAACATTGAATATTAGTCCTTACCATCATATGACATCTCTGTAGATGTGGTATAAATCTGCTCTGGCTCAATGCTGTGAGACACAATTTGAGGATAATTCTGGCATTCCTCAACCCTTTGGGGAAAAAAAGCATAGTAGACGGCATAAACGCTAAAACCAATACTATTACTACTACTACTATTACTACTACTAAAACACTACTAATATAGGAGATGTAGTAATAATAAACCATAAATGTCTTCTAAAGACATCAGACTTCGCTTCAAATTATTCTGGATATTAAGCAACTGAATTACCCCCAAACTATTAGCTGTCTCCAATTCCACTTATCAGTAAGCCTTCCCCAACTGCACACAGTGCCAACAGCCTCAGGAGGATGGAGACAAACATGTGCTTCCTCCAAGAAGCCAACCCACCAATACTTTTTGAACACAAAGCCACAGAACAGCTAAATGCGCTGAAGGAGAACGCAAACTTCACAGACCTGTCACATCAGCTAAACAGGCCCTCATGCTATCCAGCACTGCAGGCAAAGAATGGCGGCGAGGTGGCTCTCCTACCCACCCAGATAATGAGGCCAATTTTGATCTTAGTGTCAGATGGCTGACGTAACCATCTGTTGATTTTTTGTTCTGAGTTGTAAAAGTCTTTATCGACTGTGAATCACCTTGTGTGAGCTGGAATTGTCTCTTTGGGTTTGTAAGAGAACTGCTGCATGTTTCTTCTCTCTGACTCAGCATTCATCCGCATCTGCGGAAAAAGACACATTAAAATCTAAATTCATTCATTCATTATCTGTAACCGCTTATCCAGTTCAGGGTCGCGGTGGGTCCAGAGCCTACCTGGAATCATTGGTCGCAAGGCAGGAATACACCCTGGAGGGGGCGCCAGTCGTTCACAGGGCAACACAGACACACACACACATTCACCTTTGAGTCGCCAATCCACCGTTTATTTTGGACTGTGGGAGGAAACCGGAGCACCAGGAGGAAACCCACGCGGACACGGGGAGAACACACCAACTCCTCACAGACAGTCACCCGGAGCGGGAATCAAACCCACAACCTCCAGGCCCCTGGAGCTGTGTGATTATGACACAACCTGCTGCGCCACCGTGCCGACCGATACATTAAACTGACTAACTGAAAAGTTAAAAAAAGATATGCCAGTGTTTTTTTTAAGTCTAAACTTAAAGAAAGGACACAGCTAAATCTGCAATGTAAAAGAAAATGTATTTCTAGTTGCAACAGGTATTGTCTCTGTCACACAGCTCCAAGGTCTTGGGGTTATGGGTTCAAGTCCCGCTCCGGGTGATTGTCTGTGAGGAGCTTGGTGTGTTCTCCCCGTGTCCATGTAGGTTTCCTCCAGGTGCCTCCCACGGTATCCTCCCACGGTCCAAAAACACACGTTGGTAGGTGGATTGGTGACTCAAACATGTCCAAAGGTGTGGGTGTGTGAGTGAATGTGTGAGTGTGTGTCGCCCTGCGAAGGACTCGTGCCCCCTCCAGGGTGTGAACTGGATAAGCGCTTACAGACAATGAATGAATAAATTAATAATTTCTAGTTGATGATGACAATTAACATCTAAAATTATATTTTTAAAAAACATTCTATTTTTCTATTAAAATTCAATTTAATTTTAGAGGAAGGTCAGATGGTAAGATACAGATTCTAAATAATAAATTATATTCTGATTACAGCTGCATATTCAAACTCAATTTTCATTCTCCTATGTTTGATAATATGCTGACCTGCCATAACATTAAAGCCACTACACTCACTGTCCATTCTCTCAGCTCCAGTGACCACACAGGTCACGCCGTAGTTTTACAGTTACAGAACATAGTCCTTCTATTGCTTTGCATACTGTCTTAGCCCCATTTATCCCCCCCTCACAGAACAGTTATGATGATTCTGAGCACTGCAGCGATACTGATGTGGTGGTGGTATTAGTGTGTGTTGAGCTGGAGCATACACAACACACACACACCAAACCCCTCCCAGGGGATTAAACCTGGAGCTAAGTGATAGCTACACCACCTGTGTATATTCCTATTCCTTTTACTAACTTTTACAGTCTTTGTAATTTTGTAATAGACAGTAACATGGTGACACGACGTAAGACGCAGAGGTTTACCTTTAAGCGTTTGACAGGCGTCTCTAGGAGCTTCTCATTCCTCATCTTTAGATCTTGGAGATACGATGAGAAACTAGACTCTGGATTCAGAGGCCTTTTCATCCCCATCTGCACTCCAATTTTACCTAAAACAACAACGTCTCATCACATCTCTGATTATGCATATTCATCATTATCCAGAGTCACCCATATTTCTGCTGCTCTGCCACTCACAGCAGTCGTGACCACAGAACTCCTTGTTTTTACAAAGATGATTACACTCCCTTTTTCCAGGTTCTGTCTGAACAGGATCTGCAGCGAAGAGAACAAAATTAATTCAGTAAGGAAATGTCATTATGTATTATATGGCCAAAGGTTTGTGGACACCTGCTCATTTAACTTCTGAAATGATAACTTTTAATCAGGAGTTTGTTCCTTTTATACTTGAGCACTGTTATACTTGACAATAGAAAATTGCAGTTCTTTTTATACTTGAGTGCTTTTATACTTGAAGATAGAAAACTGCTGTGAGGAGTATGTTGCATTCAGGTACTTGAATGCAACTCAGATGCAGCTATTGAGAGCTTCCCACTTAATTTCATGCATTCTCTGAAGCTGAATTCACTAATTAAATACCAGAGAGCAGACAAATGGCAAGTATTGTATGGACCAGATGTGACACCAGACATCTTGCCAGTTTAAGGTGGATCTGTGGCTGAGTCAATGCAACTCACCTGACTCACCCTGAGTCAACACTCATTCATGGTCAAACGTGGACCATAAGATAACTGCAGATGTGCCACATTTGGCCCAAATATTCATTGTTATCTGAGAAGTGATGTGTAAAACGTGTTGGACATTTAGTGCACCTATAGCAAATACAGACTGAGCACTGTGTGTGGTTTTGGGGATGTGTTCCATTATTTTTACTAGGAAATCCACAAAGCCTGCTGTTTTACAGTACCTCTGCAATCAGACAGGAATGAGGACTGATTTCTCTGTGCAGCTGTGTAAGATTTCAGCTCTGAAGTCGAGGCTCTCTGTGATGCGTGCTGGAATTTCTGAAGTTTAGATTCTGAAGTCTCCACTCGGTACGTCTCGGCTCTGAATGTCTTTGCTCCATAGTAGAAGGCACTGAATTTCTGCTGGATGTCCAGTCCCACTGCACAACATATACACAAACGCAGGAAAAATAAATCATCACAATATTTGAAGGTGTTTTAAACAAACAAACAAACAAACAAAAAAAACAATAAAAAATAAATAAATCTGTGGTGCCTCATTTAAAAATTATAGTCTGAAGCTGGGATTCTCTTCAGCACTGAAGTGAATTAAACAGAAATGTTAATGTTCTCTTTCAGATGAAACATGTCATGTAGTTTTCTTTACCTACTGACCATATGATATCCTAAGAAAAACTCTTGCCACAATCTTTTACAATAATATTTTTTCTTTTTTTTAGTATTTAGTTTATAATATCTCTGTAAAGTATTTTGTGAACGTAAAGCTGCTATATACAAACCCATTTCCAGAAAAGTTTGGACAGAGTGTAAACTGCAGTAGAAATATGAATCTGTGATGTGTTAATGTCCTTGAAGCTTTTTTAAATAAATTTAAAAAAAAGCACTGAAAAAAAATGTCCAATGTTGCCACTGAACAACAGGTTTGTATCTTGCAAATGTAAAAATGTTAACAATTTATTTTTATTTATTTGATTATTTTTACTGCATTTTACAAATATCCTAACAAATCTGGACATGTGCAGGGCTTGCAATAAATCAAACGTTCATCTTAAATCACTGAAAAATTATATGCAAATTGCTGACGGACATTGAATCCATCTCACCGTATTCAGAGCTTATTAAATTGATGCTGATCTCATCAGCCTGCGATGGTCTTGTGACCTCAATCTTCCTGGACCAGCTCCCAGATCTCAGAAGTAAAGTATCTCTGTTAAGTAAAATTAATTATTTCATTCATTCATTGTCTGTAACCACTTATCCAGTTCAGGGTCGCGGTGGGTCCAGGGCCTACCCGGAATCACTGGGTGCAAGGCAGGAACACACCCTGGAGGGGGCACCACAGTTAAGTAAAATTGGACATCTATATTATAGTTTCTGGATCATTAATAACAAATAAAAATTTTTTAATGCACATTGAATATTTATCTCTGGTTTCACCTTTAACTCTGGCTGCACAGAGGTTAGAAAAGTAAAAAATACTCCTGATCCCAGAAAAAAAAAACAAAAATCACAAAATTGCCATCTGGGTAATAATCCATTAGAACTTCATCAGAGAAATCGCATAAGGAATAAAACAATGCTTAAAGTTCCTACAGTTGTTTTCTTAAGAGAGCAAACCCTAAGGTTTACTTAAAACAAACATTCATTCATTGTCTGTAACCGTTTCTATAGTTCAGGGATGCGGTAGATCCAGAGCCTTCCTGGAATCACTGGGTGCCAGGAACACACCCAGGAGGGGGCACCTGTCCATTGCAGGGGAATACACACTCACACATTCTTATAACAAACAGCCTTTTAAAGATAAAATTTTGAGACAAAAGAATGGGGATCTCACGAGATCTTTTGCTGAAAGACAACGTTGTTGTCAGAATCCCCGATGAGGAGAGAGGTGTAATGATGATCAGGAGCGGTTCTTTTGATTAGAAGCTGCTCAAAGTTCTTCAGGTTCACTGTAACCTGGATCTCTGCTGTGGAGACGCTGTATCTTGGAAGCTGAGGAATTAGATTAAATAGAGACCGTTTAATGTAAAATTGCTCATGATCCCCACCATAAAGGGTACCTACACCCTAAGATTTTTATTTTGCCTTAACTACTGTTAAAAATACAATAAACTGTTCATGCCTTAAATATAAAAATGAATTTATAAACTCTCAATATAACTTGTTTATTGTGGTCAATTATGGGTCTGCAGCACCCCCTTCAGGATCAAATCTGCTATAGGCAAAAACAATGTTGATCTGAACCATGGTATGATGATATATTTCATTATGCATAGTAGTCTGCCAACATTCCCGCCCCCTGATGATCCTATTTTCATGCCTTGCTCATACTGGGGGAAAAGTGGTATGCATCCAGTGGTATGGTAAGTGCCTTTTCTTGCTGCACTTGTCTCTTGACTGTAAACGACATAAACAACACAGGAGTCCCCCAGCCCCATCTAGAGTGTCCCTCACATTCTTCAAAGTTTAGCCATAGGAAAAAGATCTAGGGGGTGTAGTTACCCTTAAAGGAGCGAGCAATTATTCTCTCCAATGATTCTCTTTCAAATTATGTAACATCCGTTATACTGACACTTCGTGGCAGGGATGTATTAAAGATTCAACATTAAACCTGTTCGCCATCTTGTGGGGAACCCACTCTGTGCAGCATGAACTGGTTCTTTTTTATCCCTTTTTGAAATCCCTGTCTGCAGACCATTTTTACCATTTTACATTTACATTTATGCATTTGGCAGACGCTTTTATCCAAAGCGACTTACAAAAGACGATCTAACATTCGAACTACAGCACAAATTATACAAAATACCTTACATTAAGTGCAATATGCCAGGAAGTAATAAGTGCATTAAAGAAAGACATTCAGTGCAAAAGATACTCTCAGAAGAGCTGGGTTTTCAAGGATTTCTTGAATGCGGAGAGGGTTCCTGTTGCTCTGATAGTGCTTGGAAGCTCGTTCCACCAGCATGGTACCAGAGATGAGAATAGCCTCAACTGAGGGCGGGCGCTAACGTATGGTTTTAAGAGTCTATTGAGGTAGATGGGAGCAGAACCAGTGAATACTCTGAAGGCCATCATTAGTGATTTAAATTTGATGCGAGCAGCTAAGGGTAGCCAATGCAGCTCAACTAATAGGGGCGTGATGTGTGCTCTTTTAGGTTGGTTGAAGACCAGGCGTGCTGCAGCATTCTGGATCATCTGTAGCGGTCTCACAGCACAGGCCGGAAGACCTGTCAGGAGGGCGTTGCAATAGTCTAGACGGGAGATTACTAACATCTGAACAAGGAGCTGTGTGGCATGTTGAGTTAGGTATGGCCTAATCTTCCTTATGTTGAATAGGGAGAAGCGGCACGATCGAGCTACAGCGGTAACGTGATCTGCGAAGGTCAGCTGGTCATCAACCATGACACCTAGGTTTCTTACAACCTTGGTGGGAGCCACTGATAGGGACTTTAGCTTGATCCTGATGTTGTGGAGAATAGCTTGCTTGGCTGGGAGGACCAGTAGTTCAGTTTTGGATAAATTCAATTGGAGGTGATGTTCCTTCAACCATGTAGATATGTCAGAGAGACAGTCAGAGATTCGAGTTGCCACTGAAGTGTCTCCTGGAGGAAAGGATAAATAGAGCTGTGTGTCATCTGCATAGCAGTGATAGGAGAAGCCGTGCGAATATATGATTGGGCCTAGAGAGGTGGTGTACAAGGCAAAGAGGAGGGGTCCCAGCACTGAGCCTTGGGGCACACCTGTGTTGAGGTGGTGTCGTGCTGATGTTTGTCCAAGCCATGACACATTGAAGGATCGATGAAGGATTTTTTTTACCAAAAATATATACGTTCCAGAACCCCAACAGCTCAGTGACAATATCCATTGGCATGTCAAGTTGTAGAGGAAAGAAAAATGAACACCCTCGGAGTATGTGCAGAAACTGAAAAGGCAGTTTAGTTTATTTAGTCCACCATCTTATTACTGCTGTTTACTACAACCCCAATTCCAATGAATTGGGTTTGTGTCCCAACTATTTTGGAATGTGTTGCAGGCCTCAAATTTAAAATGAGTGAATATTTGCAAAAAAAAAAAAAACAATGTTTATCAGTTTGAACATTAAATATCTTGTCTTTGTAGTGTTTTCAATTGAATATAGATTGAAAAGGATTTGCAAATCATCGTATTCTGTTTTTATTTATGTTTTACACAACTTCATAACTTCATTGGAATTGGGGTTGTACAACTGCAGGTTGTGCAACATCCTCCACTGATGACACATACTGCATTTCCCTCATAACTGGTGCAAATGTAGGGGTTTTTGCTGGGCATCCAGTTGACTTGGTTGTATAAGCTGATCAGAAAGCCTTTAGATTCTTTTGCTCATGTGAGCAGAAATGTATAGAACAGGTGTCAATAATAAATGATAATTTGCTACTGTTTGGTTGTAAAAATAACTGACTGCTCCTTTAACTCAAATATAACATCAGCTTCCAACATGTCTGTAGTTCAAAGCTTAAACCCCACCAGATGGCATTCAAGGGGAATGCCAAAGCCTGATTTTCACCTCTGAGAAGATCCATGTAAACAAGAGTTTACAAGTTTAAACACCACTGGTCAAATAAAGTTTTTGATGAACACATGCTCTACAGAACACATGCTCACATGGTTTATTTTATTTTTATAGTAAAAGTCAACATTAGTTTCAGGTGAAGTTTGTTGTTTGGTGGAAAGTTCTCTATAAACTGCCAATTATAGGCCCTGCAGAAATAAGTTTTACAAAAAGCACAATTTAATATGGATTTTTTCTGTAAAACATTAAATTCAACTAATAAAGGTCATCATCATCATCATCTTCTTTGCCACTTAATCCATTTCATGATACTAATAAAAGTGACTTTATTTAATAATGCAGAAATGTGGTCTCTGTAGATTTTACTTATTTTTACTCAGAAAATCAACAAATCATATTATATAACCAGGACTGACTTTTACATCTGAGTGTATTTTAAAATGAATTGACGAAATATGTCACCTGCTCCAGAATAATTTCATATTTTGGAAGATTGCTGACTGACTCTTTGATCTGGTTTCCAAAAGGAGGGTGTCGATTCACAATCTGGACAAAAGAGATATAATCAGAATTTTTTTTGATTATTAGGACACTTAACAGAACAAAGCAGGGCACTTGATAAATCAGAATTATTTTGAATATGCATTGCATTTTCCATAGAGATTGCAGGATTGGCACGTTTTATTTATTTATTTATTTATTTATTTATTTTTATACTGAAATCTTTTAATATTTGCTGATACCAGTACCAGTGTAATTTTTTTCTTTAAATGTTGCTAATCTTTTTTATAATTCAAGCTATTTTCAGTTCAAGCACTAAATTGCTTAGATTATATGAGGCTCACAAGTGTGGAAAAAATAGTATAACCAGGCATTTTTTAGTAACTATTCAATGGAAGCTCCAAACTGTTGCTATATTTCTGTCCTATTCCTTGTTTTCCTTCACTAACAAGTGTGGTGTTTTCTCCTGTTATCTGATCAGGGCAATCTCTTATATTAATAGTGAATATGCTTTTATCAACATGTACCAGCTCGAGTTCTCTGGCATTAGTGATTTCAATCTTGTTGAAAGATGTCAGTCCTGCGTTCACCATAGCAGTCGCTAAGGACAACCCTGGAAAAAGTGAGGACATCAAATTAACTGGTTTTAATTTGTGATTATCATCTGTACATTAGAACCAGGGGTGTTGAAATATTTTGATACAATTCTATTTAAAAAGTTAGACACTATAAACAAAATGATTTTCAATGTAAACAAATACAACTAATTTCTTTCTCTTTAAGGGGTGTGGAAATAGTTTAGAAAGTGATCCCACCAATCTTATCCAGCTGCTTGGAGACATATGGGGAGTTTTCCCACAGCTTGGCTCTGAAACACTTGGCCAAAATCAGGGCATTGAGCTGAGCGGAGAAATTCTTTTTGGAGTGGTGACTAAGAAACTCGGACAGGCCTAAAAATGCAGATAAAATACATCAATGAAATATAGATGATACGGGGAAGATTGATACAGTAATATACATACTAATATACTAATACAATACATTCACAATAATCCCTTCCTGGATCAGGGCCTTGTTGTGGCGGAAGGGCTAATGACTTCCAGGGCTATGTTGTCGGGAGCTGTTAGCTCCCAGTAGGGTCTCCCATGGCGAGACAAACATCCAGACAAACATGATCCAAGAAGCATCCCTATGACTACAACATTTAAAACTAAGTGTACCCTGCCTGGGAGAGGGTTACCAGGAGCCAGGCCTGGGGATAGTGTCCGATAGCGATCACCTGGTTGCCTGGCCAGTCGGGTTCAGCCCGAAAAAGCAATCATGTGGGCTCACCACCTGCAAAATCCAGAGTAGGGGTGCGGTGCAATGTCCAATGGGCACAGAGCGAGGGCAAAGGGGCCCCTGTCAGCAGAAACTGGTTCTTGGCACATGGAATGTAACCTCATTGAGGGGGAAGGAGCCGGAGCTGGTGTGGGAGATTGAGAGATACCAGCTAGATATAGTTGGACTCATCTCTACATACAGTGGGCTCCGGAACCAAACTCCTCGAAAGGGGGTTGGTCACTCTCCTACTCAGTACTTGCACAGGGTGAGAAGCGCTGGGTGGGTGTGGGGATACTCACAGGTTCCCGGCTGGTAGCCGTACAGGGTTTGTCCCGGTAAATGAGAGGAACACCAGAATGCAGCTCCGGCTTCCAGAGAGGAAAACTTTGACTGTTGTGTGTCCATATGCACTGAACAGCAGCACAAATTATTTTGCCTTCATGGAGGTAGTGAGTGGCGTTCTAGAGAGGATTTCATGCACTGACTCTATTGTTTTGCTGAGACTTCAACGCTCACATTGGCAATGGCTGGGAAACCTGGAGAGGAGTGATTGATCTGAACCAGAGTGGTGTGATGTTATTGGACTTCTGTGCTAATAATTGTTTGTCCATAATGAACACCATGTTCGAACACAAGGTGGCTCATAAGTGTACTTGGTATCAGATCACCTTGGGCCAAAGGTCACAACTTTGTGGTTGTGTCTTCTGATCTGATATGGTCTTCTGATATGTTTTGGACACATCAGGTAAGGAGAGGGGCTGAACTGTCAACTGATCACCATCTGGTGGTGAGTCGGATCCGATAGTGGGGAAATCTGCTGAACAGACCTGGTAAGCCCTGGTATAGTGAGGGTGTACTGGGAAAAGCTGGCAGAGGACTGGATTTCAACTCTCATCTTTTCACATGTTCCAGAGAAGGTAGGGGGAATGGAGTCTGAACGGACCCTGTTCCGGACCATTGTGGAAGTGGCTGCATATAGCTGTGGTCAAAAGCTTGTTGGTGCCTGTTATGGTGGCAACCCAAGAACCCGTTGGTGGACACCAGGGGTGAGGGAAGCTCTCAAGTGGAAGAAAGAGGCCTTTTGAGTTTGGCTGGCTCGGGGAACTCCCGATTCTGCAGATGAGTACTGGCAGGCGAAAAAGGCTGCAGCTGTGGCAGTTGCTGAAGCAAAATCCAGAGCATGGGAGAAGTTTGGAGAAGCCAAGGAGAATGACTTCCAGGTACCCTCAAAGAGGTTTTGGAAAACACTCCAACAGCTCAGAAGGGGGTGGGGGTACACTGTCCAAGCTGTGCTCAGTAAGGATGGTGAAACTCTAAACGACTGAGTGTATTGTTGGGCATTGGAAGGAGTACTTTGAGGAACTCCTAAACCTGAGAAACATGCCTCTTGTGCAGGAGGTAGGACCAGAAGTGTCTGGGGTGTCAGATTCCATTTCCTTGGCTGAAGTCACTGAGGTGGTGAAAAGGGGTGCCTTTGAAAATGTGCCTTTGGATTGGCGGGGCGGCGGCTCCCATTTTTAAAAAAGGGGACCGGAGAAAGTGTGCCAATTATCGTGGCATCACACTTCTCAGCCTCCCTGGGAAATTCTATGCCAAGGTGCTGGAGAGGAGAATCCCTCCGATAGTCAAACGTAGGATTTTGGAGGAACAATGCTGATTTCGTCTTGGCCATGGAACTATGGACCAACTCTACTTTTTCACAGATGATTGAAGGGGTGTGGAAGTTTGCTACTTCACTCTACACATGCTTTGTGGGTTTGGAGAAGGCGTATGACCGTTGTGATGGAAATTTGTTTATATAAATGATTTATAATCAATAGAGATATTTAATCAGCAATGGCCACGCATGCTTGTGTAAACTGAAATTGTTTTATTCCTAATTCTCTGTGTGAGACAGCAGACTTATGTGTGTGTGTGTTTCAAATAACATATTGACACTTTCCGTTCAATCAACTCCCTATGTCTCCAGACCAAGGAGGTAGAGGGGGAGGCACAGGCCACGTCTGGAAAAGTGTTAGAAATACAGGAGACAGGGGAAAACAAATGGTGGGAAACTCAGAGTTTTGGGAACAGGATACAGTGAAAGATGACTGAAATGTAAAAGAGTGAACAGATGGTGTACTTCAAAGGGTTTTCCATGTATAAAAAGACGCTGATCAAAAATGGTCAGCAGAGAGGTGAAAAACAGCGTTACGCGCACGTCCCTCTCTCACGTTGATTAATAAATGCTGTCTTACTTGATGCCGACTCAGAGACTAAAGAGCTGTCTTATTTTCTGTCATGATTTTCCACCACACCGTGTTCCCAGAGAGATTCTGTGGGAGGTGGTTTGTGAGTATGGGGTGCCAGGGTCGCTCCGGCGAGCCATGCGGTCCTTGTACTCTCAGAGTTTGAGTTGTATTCGCATCCTCGGCAGTAAGTCAAGCTTGTTCAATGTGGGCATTGGACTCCGTCAGAGCTGTGCCTTGTCTCCACTCCTGTTCCTGATGTTCATGGACAGGGTGGCGAGGCACAGATTGGGACAGGAAGGCTTCAATCGAGGAATTTGGGAGGTGGCAAATCTGCTGTTTGCAGATGATGTTGTTCTTCTGGCTTCTTCGCAAGGAGGCCTCCAGCCTCCAACCTCGACTTGAGCAGTTTGCAGCCGAGTGTGAAGCGGTCGGTATGCGGATCAGCACCTCCAGATCTGAGGCTATGGTTATCTACTGGAAATAGATGGCATGCTCTCTTCAGGTAGAGGATGAGAACATATCCCAAGTGAAGGAGTTCAAATATCTCGGATTCTTGTTCACGAGTAATGGGAAGGGGGATCGTGAGATTGACTGTAGGTTAGGTGCTGCGTCTGCAGTAATGCGGTTACTGAACCGGACCATCGTGGTGAAGAGAGAGCTGAACCATAAAACAAAGCTCTCAATTTAACGGTCGGTCTACGTACCCACCCTCACCTATGGTCATGCGCAGAGGACTAAATAACAGTGCAAGCATTTATGTTTTAACTTAAAAACTGCCTTATTAGATATACATAAATTACTAATAAGTTGACAGAGTGAAAGCCTCACCAGAAGATGATGCTTCTGTCAACTTTCATTCCACTTGAAGTTGCCCCCATCTTCAAGGGACTTTATTTTTATTATTTATATACATAGATTAAAGCTGCTCCATATATACCACCCCCACCCATCCTAATACTATGACAAGATACAGACTACCAGAGGGGCAGGGGACAGATCACCTATGACACTATGACTGGCCAGATGTACAGGACACAGAAAATTTTGAAAGGATTCTTCTGTCAATTTAATATTAGATATTTAATTACTACAAAATTTAAAGCAGCCTTTATAACTAACTGAAACCTGAGATAACAGCTGATAAGGTGTCACCAACAAGATAAATATAATAAAGACATTATGACACTTAAGTCATCACGAGCTAAATAGAAGACTAGGAGAGTAAAGGAGAGTAAATTCTTGATATGTAAAAAAGCCATGTGACAAGTGAAAGAACAGCGCTGTCTCCTCACTCATCGTCCAAGGCTTATCTGTCATTGAGCAAAAACCTAAACCCTCGGTGGTTGCTGGGTTGATTTCCTGCTGCTCTGGATGAGTGTGTGAGTGTGTGTGTGTGTGTGTGTGTGTGGGGACAGGTTAATTGCAGAGGTACAATTTTGTTTTACTGCTATACAGTGACAAAATATCGATATAAAATCAATAAAATCAATATATTAAATTTCATTTAAAAACACTAGTTATCACTCCAATGGATTACATTTGCTAACTCTGACTCCATTCCTGAAAATCTTCCCTGTGTCCTGTGTGAGTCCAAACTCCTGAATTGGGATACAGCCCAGCTGAGCCTGGATCAGACTGTGGTAAGAAACAATAAATACACACACTAAAAACAATAATAACACAGGTTATTCTGCATTTTTGTTCATCTTACTTAACAATTGTGAAATTGTTTTAGTTACATTTAAGATAATATTGTTATTATTTACATTTATTTTGTCTTTCCTGTTTTGTGCAGAAAGACTGAATTATAGTTTCATAAAAACACTTAAATTATAAGTGAACAGTGTAACACATTGATAATAGTTCTGACAATTCACTATTAACAGTTTAATCAGACAAGAAACATGTTTTTTAAGTTAACTGACTGTACTATACAATTACAATTAAACACTAACATTACAGTGTCACAAACCAGTTAACTTTCATGTCGTTGCTTTTGATCTTCCCTTCCATGGGATACCTAAGAATAAATGTAGAATTTGTCTCACTTAGATGATGATCAAAAAATAATAAATATATATTTGTATATTTCTATTTATAAATATATATTATCACCACAACCCTGAAATAGACAAGTGGAAAAGATAATGATGATGATGATGATATATATTATGCAATATAGCGTGTTTATAAATATTTTGGACCTGATGGTGGCCCTGTTCTTGTCTTTGTTCAGTGTGTTCAGTGTCCTCTTCTCATTCATTCTCAGCTGCACATCACTAAACTCCTTCCCCTTGGAAATCAAATCAATCTAAAAGAGAAAATATCACAATACAAAATTGCATATATTTTTTTGTGAATTATAAAAGGTTGGGAAAATAGCTGTGGTAAAAAATATATATATTTGCCTCTTGAAGAATGAAAAATATCCCAATGAGGCAGATGTCCTCATCCAGTGAACTATATTTTATATTATGTTACAATTGTAGGTTAGTGCCATGTACAGTTCTACCCTCCTCCAAAAGTTACACAGTGCAGTTTCTGCTGTGCTGAGCCCAGAGTAGCAATGATAGAGGCACTATTCTTCCAATAACAGATCACCGAAGCATTTTGAAAATATTACATAGCGTTTCTTTAATCTAGATAGTAATTGTTCCTTTTCCAAGTTCTCCTGAAGGAAGCACAGTATTTAAAGTTATCATCCAATCCCTAGTTTATCTGTATAATCCTTCTGTTGTTAAATGTTGTTAAATTATTTCAAGTGAAATGCTCATTAAATGAACCTGAATTAATTCTGAGATGACTGGAGCATCACAGAAAAATCTGAAACTAAACTTGTTCTTCTAATTTGCTACTTTATTAATGATAGAATTCTTGCTACTTTTTCGTTACAGTATGATGTCTGCTTGGTCGTTGGACTACTGTCAGTCCTGCAGTGACACTAAAGAGTGGAAAAACTTCAGCAGCGCTGCTGTGTCTGATCCACTTGTACCAAAACAACACACACTAACAAACCACCACCACGTCAGTGTCACTGCAGTGCTGAGAATGATCCATAAGCAAATCATACCTGCTCTGTGGAGGTCCTGAACATTTAAGAACAGGGGGAAATGGAGCAAAAGCCACAGATAGACTGAAACTGTCTAAAACTGTAGAACTACAACGTGCACCTTTGGTTCAGTAGAGCAATTAATGTAGAAACAAGGAGGTGGCTTTAATATTATGGTAAACTGAAGTATATTTGTTTGCATTTATAATATAAATATATCAAATATTTACTGGCAACATCACACTGCCAAGACACGTGATTTTGAGAGAAGAAAGAGAGTGACGCTTACCAAATCCGACAATGTTTCTAAACCCGTCACTTTACTGAACTGCATCATGGTATCAAAGGCAACATAGTACCGCGCCATGAGCTTCCCACTCTCTGTGAACAAGAATAAAACAAAACCACGATTGTGTTCTCAGTTAAGTTAAGTGGCATATCCTTCAGAGATCCAGGGAGCACACTTCTGCATGTTTTAACTGTATTTTCCTTATTTAAAGGTGTAAAATATTGTATGTGTAAAGGTTATAATTAGTGCTCTCAGCGGTAATGAGAGGAGTGACTTTTTCACTTAGAAAATCAACAAAATCATTAACATTGACCAGGGATGACCAAAATTTGTATAAGCCTATCCTTAGACAAATAAATGAGATAATGAACAGAATGTGAAACAGAGAACAATGAAAGAATATTTTCAAGACTTAAAGAAATTACATTTAATACAAGACAAATGTGAAATTTTATTTTAAATAAAACCAGAGTACAATTCATCACCCGTTGGCTTGATATTTATGTCTTCGTCCATTGTGATCAACTGAAATGAGGCCAGGGAGTTCAGATTTCTTAAACAGAGCTCTAAAAACAACAAACAAAATGAATCAGTCATTATTTTAGTGACTAAAGTCAGCAACTTTAGAGGAGTAAATGTAAATATGTGCCTGACCTACCCTGCAGTTTAGTCTCGATTCCACATTTGTCAAGATCAGCAGAAAAACCTGAGACATATGTAAACTGATTTCAGACTAAAGTGGTTTGTTTTGATGTTGAGGCTGAAACTTTGAACAAAAGTTGTTTTCTTTAAAAATACCACACTTTAAAATTAGCTGTTTTTCATATAAAAAAAACAAAACAAAAAACATCAGCACCACACTTGTTTCAGATCTGAAAAAATCTACAAGGGTTTGTTTCAATCCTCCTTCTGAGCTCAGCAGTGCAGCACTAGGGGTGTGAAAGGATGTGGATATGGAGGAAATGTAATAAGAGGCATGCTAACTACAAGAAAAATATAATACAATAAAATCAGGCCCATTTTTGCTATAGAAATGGTTCAGATAAATTATTTATTTCTTCAACATTGAGTATTTGCTCTGGTGACTTGGGCTAAGCCAACACGGGCATATTTAGGTCCAGAGAGTAAAAATCCTTCCTTGTTTCAAATAAGGCCAGTTAGAGAGGTCTCCTTACTTTTGGGACAGCCTGTAGTAAACCAAACAGAAGATTTTTATTGTTGGAACCTGCTGACACGCCTCCACTTTAGTCTGTCCTCCAGGTTTGGATGTGTATCACTGTTGATTATAGTGCTGAAGTAGCACTAGTATTGAAAGGTGTAGCTGTGTTTCTCAATGTTGTGTTTCCTGAACAAGTTCCTCCTGGTGAAGAATGAGCTGTAGTGTCAGCCTATCGTGGAAACTGGTGACAAGCTCAACATCACACCCTTCACAAAATCACATTTTAGTCTTCATGTCTTCTCACTTCCAATCAACTCTGCACTTTCCAATTCTTTGCATTTATTGTAGTGTGAATAAAATGTGAAATGTGAAATGACATGGCCACGAAACCCTGGGCAATTGGAAATATTGCCCCCTGTTTAACCTTTGCTAGTTGTCAATTCAATGTGAAAGACTGTGAGCAGCAGTTACCATAATGTGTGGGATTCTTCAAGGCTCGAATATAGAGGAAAGTGGAACGAATCCAATCCAGTGCCATGTTAACATCAGAGATAGTGTGAAGGACAATCTCAGCATTCAAATGCTCCACCAGGTTTGCGTGTAAGCTGAAAAAAGAGACTGATTTAAACTCTAATAAATTAATCATTAAACACCATTCAATTCAATACTGAGGTCACCCAAGCTTTAAAGGAGGCATATGAAAAACTGATGAGCCTACCAACCAACAAACTGTGAAATAAACAAACTAGTCCTTATGATGTGGGCTGCCTAAGTCAGTAAACATGGGATATAACAGGCTTATTTTATGCTGCTTCCTAAGTAGAGTGCAGATTTTATCACTGTCCTGGAAATATTGTGTATGTTTATGTGAGAGAGCAAAGCTGATGTTAAACGCAGCAAAGTAGGCACAACGAGTGTGGAGCAATAAGCGCATTGAGTAAAAACTGAAAAAAAAATCATCATTATCATTTAAAGGAACAAATGCTGAACAGGGCTGTTTAGACAGGAGGAGAACGCTGCTGTGGGGTTTTGACCATATTAAAAACCAGAACTGTGTCCCCTCTGGAAATAAGGGGTCTAAGATGTCCCGTTTAAAAGTTGTTATTATAAAAATTGCCATTACACAATCCACATGGCATCATACCTGCTCTCTATGGTCTCAGAACCACTCAGTAACTGCAAATATTTATCTCTGGTCTGAGAACGGGTCATAATCACAGCAGTTGCTGATGTATCGAACTAAAGAAAATGTAAAAACCTGTTAGTTGTCTATGGACAAGTATCCTCTCATAAAAACCATCAGATCATCTACTACAGCACCAAATGGTCAATGATTTATATGCACCTCTTCTATGAAGCTACTTTAAGCTGCAACCACTGTTGAAAATTTTCAGTTGTACACAATTTGTACTCTACATTGTCTATACAAAAGCACTGTGAACAGAATGGGAAGCCCTGGAGCAGCTGTACATGAACCTAATTTCACCATTCCCAATCCCAAATGTGGGATATGGCGGTATAACCTCACCCAGCATTTGAATGTAAAGAAACTATTAAACTATGTTAAACTATGTTCCTTGGAGTGATGAAAAGGACCTTTGGCACCATAGGCTTTAGTTCAATACTACATGTTCTGGTCCTGTGCTTTAGTTAGGTACCTGTGGCCTGCCTGCTCTACCAATCATTTGAAGCATGTCTGCCTCGCTGTACTCTTCACATGATCCAGCGACATAGTGCATCGTAGATTTGATCACCACCAGGTGAGCTGGTAGGTTCACACCCATCGCCAATGTGCTGGTGGTAACTGTGCACATAAAAAATACATTTATAAATCCTTTAGTTGTATTAGTTCCTATTTACAAAGGAAAACACAGCACAGGCACAGCACAGAGTGGAAAATACCCTTAACTGTGGTAATGCAGCCCTGAATGGCTTAATGTTCAGCATTATATAACATTAACAAATACAACAATACACAAAATATTAATGTGTAATATTTAAAGAACCACTTTTAAACCTGTTATACACAGTCCCAAAATGGTAGTAAACTTTCAACTATTCCAAACTTTTGTGAAACGTGTCGCAGGCATAAAACCTTCAAGAAAGTGCACTGAATATTGTGTTTCTGTACAATTTAATAAATTGCCCTCAGGAGTGAGTGTGTGAGTGACTGGATGAGTGTGTGAAATAGTCCACAGGTGTGTGTGAGTGACTGGGTGGGTGTGTCAAAAATGAATGAAGCACTCACAGAGGACGGGTAAGTCACCGACTGTAAAAGCATCTTCAATTACTTTCCTGTCTGACGCGCTGAGGCCCGCGTGGTGAAATCCAACACCACACAAAATCAGATCTTAATGAATACAGACAGAAAAACACTATCACTTTACAAAACAAGCTGATCTCTAGGACCCTCATTTAAAGGGGACATATTATAAAAAAAATCCCTTGTTCAGTGCAATTTCACATTAATGTGTGAATCTGGAATCCACCAAACCACTCACTGTGAAACAAGACCACCCATTCAGTTTTCTGTGTGCTGTTTGAGTCAGAAATCATGGGGGTAAAACGAGCTGTTCTAATTCTGCTCTGCTTCTGACATTAAGAGCAGAGACTTAAGGATTGCCCCGCCCCCTCGTCTGAGACTGTCCAATCACAGCGCTAGACCAGCATTTATGTAAGACGAGGTAAAACGCAGCAAAACAGACACGAGAGCAGAGAATAAGAGTACAGAATCGCTCCTCACTGCTATGCGCTCTGGTCGGGGTAAACAGGGAGCGGCTCATTATCATTTAAAGGAACAGGTGCTGAAAGCGGGCGTTCTGAACAGGGCTATTTACACAGGGGGAGACCGATGCTGTGGGGCTTGTGGGGTTTTAACCAAAGCAGTTCACAGACATTTCATTAAGAACCAGAACTGTGTTCTACTGTGGAGAAGTCATAGAATATGTCCCCTTTATTGCAGGTACACACTGTGATTACTGTCAGGATAATTGTAGATTACATAAAAAATGTTTGGTCATGTGGTTATCAGGAATTCAGGAAACAAATAAAAGAGGTGTACATACCTCTGAGTTTTGAATCAAGAACAGAGCTGGCATATTTCATCAACCTATAAGTCAAGAAAATGAGCCACATTCACCTTGAATTTACAAATATAATACATTTCTCTATAAGAGAAAGAAAAAATAAGAACATAAGCATACCTATGTCTGTGATCAATGCTCAGAATGAATTTGGCATCCTTGGCGAGCACTGCAGCAGACTGTTGAACTCCTTTCCTTGTGGAGCAAAACTTGTACAAAAGAACTTTTTTAAATCAATAGCAATCAAAGAAATGCAAGAAATCAGTGAATCTCACTAATTAATAAAGCATTGAATGAAATAGAGCAAAAACTAACCTGCGATTATTTACCATCTGTCTTTATACCAGATGATTTAATTCTTCATTTTGTCTACAATGGCCCATCAACAGAGGACATATTGTGCAGTCATACTCACCACCAGTGTAGGCTTTTGGTCAGAGTAGGTCTGAATGATGCTGGCCATTTTGTAGTTGAGTGAGAGGTCAAATCTGAATTCATTCTGGTTGCTTCCAAAAGGAAATCCCAGCACTACTTTCCTCAGTTTCACAGGCCTGTGACTCTCATCCATCTCCAGACAAGTGGCGGGGCCCTGATCATCTGACAGCCAATCAGCTATCTGTAAAATGACAGAAATGACTTCAGAAAATCCCACAAATAATCCCAGAGTCCTGGGTGACTAGGGTGACTGTGTGAATTTGTGATATAATCCCACCAGCATGTCCTGGGCCTATCCCAGGGCCCCCTTCCAGTTGGATGTGCCTGATGTACCTCCAGTAGGAGGCATCAAGAGGCAACTTTATCAGATGCCTGAACCACCTCAACTGAATCCTCTCAACACCAAGGGGCAGCGAATCTACTCCAAACTATGCCCTATGATCAAGGAGAGTACACCCAGCAACCCGTCGCAGAAAACTCATCTCGTCATTACCCAGAGCTCATGTCCATAAATGAGAGTGGGGAGGTAGACTGACTGGTAAATTGATAGCTTTGCTTTTTGGCTCAGCTCTCTTCACCATGATGGTCCGGTACAGTGACCGCATTACTGCAGACACTGCACCTAACCTACAGTCAACCCCACGATCACTTTTCCCATCACTCATGAACAAAAACCAAGATATTGGAACTCCTTCACTTGGGGTAGGTTCTCATCCCCTACCTGAAGAGAGCATGCCATATGTTTCCGGGAGATAACCATGACATCAGACTTGGAGGTGGTGATCCACATACAGACCGCTTCACACTCAGTTGCAAACTGCTCAAGTGAACACTGGAGGCCTCCGTGTGAAGAAGCCAGAAGAACAATATCGTCCGCAAATATCAGAAATGCCACCTCCTGAGCCCCTTGACGGAAGCCTTCCTTTCCCAGCCTCCAGCTCGCCACCATGTCCATGAATATCAGGAAGAGGGGTGGAGACAAGGCACATCCATGACGAGATGCAATGACCACATTGAACAACTCTGAGAGTACAAGGACCATATGGCTCACCAGAGCAACTCTGGCACCCCATACTCATGAACCTCATCCCACAGAATCTCTCGGGAAACACAGAATCTCTTGGGAATCCACAAAGCATGTGTAGAGTGGAGTAGCAAACTATCTATGCCCCCTCATGTCTGTCAAAGTCTGAAAAGGAAAAACCTGCCCTGTGGAATTTATGACTTGATAACTGCAGGGGTTCAAGTAGACAATCTGGGTTTACATTGCTCTCTGCAGGGGTCAAAGAGACCATGAGAGCAGTGCAGAGTCAGTGCACAGTTAGTGCATGCCTTTAATGTAAAGGATCTATAGTTTACTCACGTGAATGGTGAAATTTGGTGTAGAAAACATCTTTAAAAAATATATTAATGGGAAAGTGTCATTGATAGGTAATAGTAAGGCACATTTTGGATGGTTTGTCCTGTTCAAAGTGTGTCCAGAATTGGGAAAAGGGAAACTCCAACCTGGAGGAACAGGAGGGCCTTGCCCTTAAGTGAGGTACCTGTCTTTTACAAACTCCTGACGGCTATACTAACAGCCTTTAGCTTGACTTTTTAACCTCCAAGTGAGGATGAAGGCTTCAGTTCCTCACGTTATAACTACAGAACTTATAAAATTGTAGTTATTCACAGCAGTAACGTTACAAAAATCAATTCCCACTCTATAAAATCTATTCAATTAACAGGATTTTTGTTTTGCTGTTACATATTTTTGGCCATAACAAGTGTATTTGTGATCCACTCTATGAATTAATACGCAGACAACACGTTTAAGGGGTAGATCTGTAGATGTCTATGTGGCACAAAATTGAATTTCCTCACATCACAAATGTTAGGGATGGTGGCAGAGACTGCAACAAATCTCATGCTTCTTTTAGAATCTGGATTTTCAGTCAGGCAGAAGTGTATGGCTTTCATTCTGCTCACCACAACCTCAAGAGTGGGCCCTCGGCTCGAGTCTTTCACCACGTGGACCTACAGCAAAGTGAGAAAGGAATGAAAAGGCTAAAAAGATCTAACACTGACTCTAAATCACTGCCTCTGCCCTTTCAGGAAGACCTAATAATAATAATAATCATCATCATCATCATCATCATCACCATCATCATACACACCTCATCAATGAGGAACAGCTTGACAGAGTGCAACAGACAGTTGTCCCTCCATTTTCTTGTCATACTGTCCCATTTTTCCTTTGAAAGGAAGCATTATCGTTAACAAAACAGTTAAAGTCTATTTAAGTTCAGTCTGGTGCTGAATGATTTTGGGACATATATTAATAATGTGACTATGTTTTAAATGTATTCCCTATCAAATGTTTGTGATTCAAAGCACTGAACACAATATGACAGATGGCCTTTTATCTAAGTTGTGAAGTCACAAATCATAAGTGCTTGCTTGCTTCTGATTGGTCACACTCATCTAGAGCTCTGTGCTAATATCACTCTTTATAACTTGTAGACTTTAAAAACAACCGCAGCAGTTCGTAATTTAAAATTGTGAATTTGATATAAAGTTTAGTAAAATTTGGAATTTGATGTTCCATCAAAAACACAGGAGCCCTGGGTATAACTTACAGGTGTGGTCAAGATAAGATGAGAATCCTGGATTTCAAAGAAGTCGTCAATCTCAGTGTCTCCAGTCAGTTCTTTGCAATTCAGTCCAAGAGGTCCAAACTTCAGCTTCCAGTTGTCATATCTCTGAGTGCAAAGGGCTTTAATTGGTGCCACTGAGGAGAAAGAAGAAGCATCACAGATGTTTGGTTTAAACAGTGATGTAAGAGAAGACAGTTTCACTCTCTGTACAATACAAATTAAGATTAAATTATCTTTATTAAAATGCAAAAATACATGTAAAATTCACAGTGTATAAATGAAATATATAGGATTTTATGTTGAGTCTATGTCAGAAGTCGTCATCCTTTCTTGAGGACTTTGAGGGGATTTAATAACATATGTAGTCCAAAATATGCATGTTTTTAATTAAATAAGAGGTTGGTGGATGCCTTTCTGGCAGGTCCAAGTAAGTGGCATACTAACAACAATTTTGCACTATATTTGTGCAGTGTGGGGCAGCCATGCTGCAGACTAGGCCCCAAATCCCTGTTGAGGAAACAAAAATGTTATACGAGAGGAGGAGCTAAGCCTGAGGTCTTAGGCTCACTGAGGCATGACTGGCTCCGTCCACTCCCCCTCCAGAAGTTCAAGAAGTTTATTGTCATTTCAGCAGTATACGGTGTTTACAGTTCACAGTGAAACGAAATAGCGTTCCTCCAGGACCAAGGTGCTACATAAGACAATACGCAACATTAAAGTGTATAAAGTGCAAAGCTAGTGCAAACATAAAACAGTGCACACACAATAAAGTGCAAAGGACATAGAACACAAAACAATACACAACATTAAAGTGCAACTAGTACAATCTAGTGCAACATAAAACAGTGCATACACGTTAAAGTGCAAAAGATATGGCTAAGAAAAATACAAAACAATGTCCCTACAGTACAATACAATACAATGTAATACAAGACAAGGCAAAAACCATAAGTACGGAGGGGGTGAGGGAGAGAGACACTGCAATTTAAAGTGTATTTGTGCTGTAAACGGTAACTGGATGTAAACATGATGTAAACCGGATATGTGTAAACAGTACACTCATTTACAGTCCAACAGACCAGTGTTTGCGTGAAGAAGTGTGTGTGTGTGTGTGTGTGTGTGTGTGTGTGTGTGTGTGCTTCTTCAGTCCAGTCTCAGTCTCTAGGTGTTTAGGAGTCTGATAGCATGTGGGAAGAAGCTGTTACGGAGTCTGGATGTGAGGGCTCGAATGCTTCGATACCTTTTTCAGGCCAAAATTTAAATTTTGTACACATTTAGTATCAAAATAAGTTCCTTCTATTAAAATGCATCATAAATCAACTTTTTAAAAGGCAAATTCCCTAATCATGCATTTAAGTTCATTTGTAAATTAGTGTAAAAAAGATCTTCTGTAACATAATGTAAGAGGTCTGCCTGGGGCTGGGGCGAGGCTGCCTGCTAAGCCACCTCCAGTCACTAGAGGGAGACAGAGACACTCTTAATTTGAAGCAATTAGTTCCACCTGGGCTACTCCTATTACTCCTACTCCTGGAAGCCAACACACACCTCAGTGCTCACTCTTGGGTTTCTCTTTTCAGAGTGCTGTGCAAGCCTGGCTGGTAATTTGGTAAAGGCTCTTGAGTTTTCTCCTGGGTCTCTATCTTCTGTTTCTCCACCAGAGCGTTCTCTCTGAGTTTCTCTGGTTTCCCTTGGGATTAAATATTTTCTTTTCTTTACCATTTTTGGTATAAATAAATAATTAGATATAAAATAAGTTGTGTTCTATCCAGAGGCGATTGCTCTAAGACTGCAAGGGAAGCTCGGCTTCCCCTAAAATGTCAAAAAACAAGTGATCAAATATATACTGTTGTGTGTACATGTCATTGAATAAATATGCACTACAACGCGCTCAACTTTTGTTCAGAATCAGCTTCTTATCACTGGTAAAGACGCGGTTTTCCTCTCAATCACTCCCGCACTTCACAGTGATTTAAACAGTGCGGACGCTGAGCGACCACAGAGTTCAATAGCGAAGCAGAGACGTGCAGCGAAACGAGACGAGTCATTGGATAAATGCTGGGCTTTGTCCCGCCCATCGGACGCTCAGCGTCTCTGGGGGTCTATGGGGCAGTGGGCTGGCCTCGGCTGGTCCGGACGCTCAGCTTCTGCATGATGATTGGATGATCTGTCTGAGGCTGAATCCCTTTTTGATTGACAGCGAAATGAGCGAATCAGCGATCCTTTGGTGTAAAGATCCGTGGGAGCATTACATTTTCATTCTGTTCTGAGTTGAACCGGAGATTTTCCGAAACCTCTTAGCGGCATTTTCTTTGTTAAAAACGACTAGCGACAAATCGAGCTTCTATTTCTGGTGGGTTTTTCGTAGCTGCTTGTGTTTGGAGACTGATTTCTATCGCAGTTTCTGTCCAGCGGGTGCTGCTGAGCCCCACCACCGTCACAAAGCACTCACAGGCGGACACACTTCACATGGGCCAAGGCCGTTTTAAGCAGCCTAGCTCTGCTGGCCTTTGAGAGGACATTAGTCAAGGCGAAAAAACGCCTTGTTGGTACGACAGGGTCACAGATTATTTTCTTGAAAAGGACCGGAGGGTAGAATTTACGTATAAATAAACCGATATATTTTATGATGTAGGCCGAAATTAAGCTTCCCCTCCTTGAAAGACCAGCATCCGCCACTGGTTCTATCTTTAATTTGTTTTGTCTCATCTTGTCCTTCCCTTTTGTTTTGGGAAACTCTCTTGCCTTTGTTTTGTTTTGCTCAATTTTGAGCTGATCAGTTTTCCCCTAATATCTTAAATTTTCCTCTCGTGTTTCATTTTTTTCCCAAGCACTCAACATCCAGAGGGGTTGTTTGTGTGTTTCTGCACTTGAGGCCTATTTCTCTAGTGCTCTGTTGGTGGCTTGCCCTGTTCCAATCCACCCCTGGGTGAGCTGCCACATTACACATAAAGCTTCCTCCTTCGGCTGTTCTGATCAGAGGTCACCACAGTGGATCATCCGATTCACATCATCAATTTGGAACAGTTTTAAGCCGTATACTCTTCCTGACACTACCCTCCCTATTTAACCGGACTGGTGCTATAACGCAATGTATTCCAGTGGCTAGGTACACACACTTACACCTGTTGACAATTCTCAAGAGTTGCCAATCCACCTACCAATGTGTGTTTTTGAATTGTGGGAAGAAACTGGAGCACTTGGAGGAAACCCACGCAGATACGAGGAGAAACACCAAACTCCTCACAGACAGTCACCCTGAGTAGGGCTTGAACTCACAACTCCAGCATACTGGAGCTGTGTGACAGAGACACTACCTACCGCGCCACCTTGTAACATAGGGCACATAATGAATCTAAAAACTAAACTATTCAATAAAAGATTTAACTTTTTACAATAAGGGTATATTAATGATACTTAAGGTCTGTAATAAGCCTTACCTAACGGTCAGGTAATTTAACAAATGATCACTAAGTAATGATAAAAAAGAACTAGCATTTCTTTTATATATAATACTAAAATGTTCATTCTTGTTCTATTATTACTTAATGATTAATTGTGATTTTACTTCATTGTTTAGTAATGCTTTTATGTAGCATTAATTACATAAAAGCATTACAAAACATATTAAGCATTTATATTTAATTATGTAATTAGCCCTATCAATTAAAGTTTCCCATTATTGTAAACTGTTACCAAATTATTTTAACTTACTATAAACAGCTTTGACACTGTTCCAAGGTTCGTTGTTCTCCATGAGCAGTCGAATAATGGCCAATTCAAAGAGCACGGTTTTCCCTGAGCCTGTGGGGGCACATGCTACAAAGTTCTTGCTGGTGTAAAGGACCTGAAACACAGCAGTAATTCAGAAAATCAGCTAATTTAAAAAGTGTTATACATTGTAATGAAGTGTGAAAGTATTTAGGTGTGGGTAGTATGACAGCTTTCTATCTTTATTATAATAGTTTTAGGCATTTCCAAACTTTCAGACAGCTGAAATCTGTACCCATCATACAAATATCTAAACTTATCACAAAAAGTAAATAATTTTGTTTTTAGTAGATTATTTCTTTGTTGTAAAAATGCTTCTTGGCAATAAATCTTATACTGTTGGAAAGCCTGTTAATCTCTAATCTCTAATTTCGCTTTTAAATGGTGCCACATTTGTAAGAACATGCATTTATGGGATGAGCAGGAGAGCTGAGTATGTGGGTTGCGTCCATGAAAAATTGGCCAAATCCTCTCTGCCAAAGCTAAACAGCTTATTCTGCCATTGACTCGTTTGGTGGACTGCATGATTGAAGTATATACTGAGACATATTGGCAATTTAAATTTTTTTTTTTCATTTAACAAACAGGAGCCTCATCAGCATGTGGAAGAACCATACACAGCAGCCTGGCACCACCACCTCATGCTGGTCACCAGCCTGGTCACACACTGCTGTGGGATGGCATCCCATTCTTCAACCCGCATTTGACACAAGTCAGCCAACGTGGTTGTTGGTCACTCTGGCACGAAAGAGCACGCCCAAGCTGATCCCACAAGTGTTCGATGGGGTTGAGGTCAGGACACTGGCAGGCCATTCCATCCTCCCCACTCCCAAATTCTGGAGGTAGTCTCTGATAAACCCCGCTCTGTGGGGGAGAGAGTTGTCATCTTGGAGGTACCAGACTGTGGAGATTGCCACTGGTTGCTGAATTTCATCTTGATATCTCTCTGCATTGAGACTACCTCCAATAATGACAAGCCTTGTTTTTCCAGTGCCTGCCTCCACCAAAAGATGTTACTCTATTGGTGCAGCAATTAGCATAGCATTCTCCACGTCTTCTCCACCCTATGATCCAACTGCCATAGGCTGAATCTAGACTCATTGCTGAACATAATTCACATGTTCAGGTTCAAGTGCATGTATTGCCGACACCAGCGCAAACAGGCCTGATGGTGAAGGGCAGTCATAGCAGGCCTCCTGGCAGCCCTATCCAGATCAGTCAAACGTGGCATGCCGACTCTTGGAGCAGATACCTACTGACCACTATAGCAGGGCCCATGCTCACAAGTGTCAAAACATGTGTCAATAGCAACATAATAAGCTGTTTGGCAATGGCAGAAAAGATTTGGCTACAACCCACATACTCAGCTCTACGGCTCATCCCACAAACCCATATTCCTTACAAATGTGGGACCATTTTGTAAGAGGTCAGCCTGGGGCTGGGGCGAGGCTGCCTGCTAACCCCCCCCCAGTCACTAGAGGGAGACAAAGACACTCTTAATTTGAGGCAATTAGTTCCACCTGGGATACTCCTATTTAAGGGATGCCAACACACACCTCAGTGCTCAGTTTTGGGTTTCTCTTTTCAGAGTGCTGTGCAAGCCTGGCTGGTAATTTGGTAAAGGCTCTTGAGTTTTCTCCTGGGTCTCTATCTTCTGTTTCTCCACCAGAGCGTTCTCTCTGAGTTTCTCTGGTTTCCCTTGGGATTCAATATTTTCTTTTCTTTACCATTTTTGGTATAAATAAAGAATTAGAAATAAAATAAGTTGTGTTCTATCTTTAATTTCTTTTGTCTCGTCTTGTCCCTCCCTTTTGTTTTGTGGAACTCTCTTGCCTTTGTTTTCTTTTGCTCAGTTTTGAGCTGATCAGTTTTCCTCTCCTGTTTCATTTTTTCTTAGCACTCTTAACATCCAGAGAGGTTGTTTGTGCGTCTCTGCACTTGAGGCCTATTTCTCTAGTGCTCTGTTGGTGGCTTGTCCTGTTCTAATCCACCCCTGGGTGAGCTGCCACATTACACATTTAATAGGGAAATTAACAGGCTTTCCAATTTATTTATTTATTTTTTCCCAAAAAGCATTGTTACAGGAAACAATCTACCAAATGCAAGTTTCCTTACTTTTCCTTAATTTGACTGAATATCAATCAGCTATGATGTCATTTGATTTTTACCATTTGGATTTTTCCTTTGCATGTTATTTAATACATTTTTGTACACACTGGTTAACAATCCTTTCACTCTCCTTCCTGTTCACTGCAAATTGTTCTCCAACTCCAGAAAAGCTAAATATCATTATTATATATTGTGAAAATGTCTTTATGTAACCGCGACCCTGAACTGGATAAGCGGTTACAGAGAATGAATGAATGTCTTTACGTACTGAACATTATGAATGGTACTTACATCATCTAGTGCTTTAGACTGCACATAGTTGAAGTAGGGGAACTCTTCAAAGACACTCCTAAATTTAGCAGCTGCATACACATCATTAAGGTAATCATGGAGCAAGGCAATATTAATACTCTAAACCTACAGCTGTGTGAGGATACGAATCTCAGAGACAGAACGAAGGCCTTCTGGTCCAGATGATCCTTAAATCACAAAGAAAAATACTTTGATTTATATTTCTTTAATAATTTTCTTTTAAGTGTTTACCTTTTTGTTTTATATATGAATCAAGATATTCATGCAAAACACCCAGGAGAAGTTTAAACTCTAGGGGGCGCTGCTAGTTCCCATTGCTGCATGCACCTTGTACTCCATTAACAAAAAAGGGTATGTGATTATTAATCTGTGTTGGCTATATTTCAGAAACCACTGGATGCTATGTGAGGAGTCATCAGCAGGCGGTTCCTAAATCAGGAGCTTGTGTCTGATTGGCTCAGTTGGACCTTACACGGGGAGTCAGTGAGGCGTTCCTAAATTGGGAGCCTATGTCTGATTGGCTCAGTTGGACATTATGGAAGGTGTCTGTGAGGCATTCCTAAATCAGGAGCTTGTGTCTGATTGTAGATGTTTCTCTTCTGCAGATTCTTTCCTGACCTCAGGGCTCATATGGACTAATCTACCTTATATCGTCGTTGTTCAAAGAAAAACATTTCTGTAAATAGAAATGCTCCAAAATGACTTGGAATAAAATATTTTTACATTTACATATACTTATGTATGGACAGTGAAGAATGTGACAGCCATTATTAGTGCTCTGTACTACCTTGAATATCAATGGGCTGTGCAGTCAGGGGGATTACTGTTGCTTTTCTTGCACTGATGTCTAGTCTTTGTTGTGGAGAACGGTGTCCCTCTGTATGACCCGGCTCTATGAAGGGGCTACAGGTAGCTACAGTGTGCACTGGGGGAGGATGCTCAGTTGCCATAGTGACATGACTGAGACTGAGGTCATGTGTAGGGGATCTCTCTGGACCCGACACACTAAAGCTCTTTCTCATCGGAGCTTTGAACAGCCTAGAAATTGGAAATAATACAGAGAATCACATTATCAGCTGATGATTTATTGCACTGTCAAATCTGTGCGAACACAATAACACGAGCTTCATAAAAGGTTCTTTTGTGCATGTAGATGTTTCATAAACACTGATCAGCCATAACATTATAACCACCTCCTTTTCCTTACACACATATACAACAAACAACTTCTATAGACTTACTGCCTTAACATATTTACTACATATTTTCTAACTGACATTTACCACACTTAAATATGATTAAGTGTTACAATGATATAACTCAATGTTATAATACTTTAAAAATGTTAAATAATATCTCCCATGAAAAATGTTACCCCCATCAAATGTTTTATTCTGCAAAAAACTGTAAATATGTATTAAAATGTGCAGAAGTGTGTTTAGTGTAAAGTATGTGACTTAATGTAGTCATGAGATTTAAAACCACACAAATTTAACCCATTAATTACTGCGTGTACCGTGTTCTGAAATGAGAGCTGGGTTGCAAAGTCCTATTTTCCACAAAAGTATCAAAATTCATCTGAGAACCAGGGCAGGCTTTATCACTGATGTTCAGAGAGTGGTTTCTGTTTAAAGGGGTTCCAGAAGCCTGTACACCAAACATCTGCTCATCTGCTTTATCGTTTTTTCTCTGGACTCTCTTCAAGGTGCTGAAAACAGGTCTCTGGAAAGGCGGCAAAAACTTCTTCACCTTCTGAGAGTAAGCTTTGTGAAAAGGAGAGATGTTTAAATGACTTAGAATTATAAAGACACATTCGTAATCAGTAATATTAAAATGTATTGATTAGAACATTCAAAAATTAAGATTCAAGAGTGCATTTAATGCAATGTAGATTAAAATTTATCTTAAGTGGAAAGTAAAGAAAGTAAAAACCATAAGTGAATCTCGAGACCTAAAACTGCTGCAATGCTTAAGGTTTAATTCTAAGATCAAAGTTTTAGAAATTTGTACAACTGTAATTTCTTGTGGAAATGGTTGAAAATGGTTCTAGGTGTTAGAATCAAAGTCATTGGTCAGAATGTAACTGCTGCATGATTTTAAGGAACTTAAATTAAATTAAGAAACTTATGTATTTATATAGGAGCAAGGATTTTTTTCCAGTTTTTTTGGATTGAACAGTGTCCTGGGTTTTGCTTTCTTATATTGTTTTTCCATATTATATGAAAACTATTTTTATTTATATATATTATATAGGCATTTCTGTCACTCTAAGGGTGACAGTTATGTGACATTTTGTTGTTATTATTGCATTATTTACTTGCAATGGGGAAGAAATATGGGTGATGGTTTCTGTATCTTAGTGTTTACTATCATTATGGTACTCAGGTGTGTGTGATCTCTCGTGCTTCCTTGTTTTGTTTTTTCTTTTCTTCTTAGACATTTTTTTTTTTTTTAACTAGGGCCTGCAGAGTTCAGTGTTTGCAGTAGGGGGCGCTCTAGCTACAAAAGGGCTGAGATTAATGCATGCGTGAAGGGGGCTATTTCAGTTCTTCACACCTGTGCCATGACAATGTAGCTTGTGTGTTAGCAATCACTGATGCATAAACCAGACTAAGGAAATGTAAATGATTATCTTACTTACTACAAGCAGAACGTGAGTGTCCTCTTTTAAATTAGTTTGGGTTTTTGGTTTGGGGAATATATTTGAGCTCACTTCTGAAGCAATTACATCCTCACTGTTACAGCTGGGTTTAACTTCATTAGTTTTTTTGTACCACCGCTATCTTCTAAATTTGCTACCTAAAGTGGGTGATATAAAATTATATACATACATCTTCTTCTTTTCTGCTTCTCCATTTAAGGGTCGCGGTGGCAACAGCCCAGCAAAGAAGCCCAGACGTCTCTGTCCCTTGCAACATCCACCAATTCCTCCTGGGGGATCCCAAGGCGTTCCCAGGCCAGCCGGGAGATATTATCCCTCCAGCGTGTCCTGGGTCTACCCTGGGGCCTCCTTCCAGTTGGACGTGCCTGGTATACCTCCAGTGGAAGAGCAGCAACTCTACTCCGAGCTCCTCACCCACCATGGAGAGTGGTGACCCGTCGGACCCGTCGGAGAAAGCTCATTTCGGCCGCTTTTATCTGCGATCTTGTTCTTTCGGTCATTACCCAGAGACTGACCGGTAAATTGAGAGCTTTGCTTTATGGCTCAGCTCTCTCTTCACCACAACGGTGCGGTACAGTGACCGCATTACTGCAGACGCTGCACCTATCCTACGGTCAATCTCACCATCCCTCTTCCCATCACTTGTGAACAAGAACCCGAGATACTTGAACTCCTTCACTTGGGGCAGGTTCGCACCCCTTACCTGAAGGGAGCATGGCGAACAGGTCTGGACTGAAGATCCAGACAAACATGATCCAAAAGCATCCCTATGAGTAAACCCATTCAAATTCAGTGTACCCTACCCGGGAGAGGTTTACCGGGACCTACCCCTGGAGCCAGGCCTGGGGGTAGTGTCTGACGGCAAGCGCCTGGTGGCCGGACAGCCCACGTAACCCGGCTCAGCCTGAAATGGCAACATGGCAGGATCATGTGGGCTCACCACCCGCAAGATCCAGAGTAGGGGTGCGGTGCAATGCCCATCGGGCACAGAACGGGGGCTAAGGGGCCCCTGGCGTCGTGGAACTTGTCAGCGGAAACTGGTTCTTGGTATGTGGATATAAAATTACCTAAAATTAAAAGAAATGAAATGTAACATTTTCCCGTCTTAGTTGGGCTGGCGGTTGGGCTGGCATTGGCCTATTTTTATGTACAGCCTTGTTTTTTAGATCATAACTATTGTATTGATTCTATTGTATTAAATGCGTCAAATGTCTATATACAGAAAAGTGTAAAAGAATAAGAGTGTAAAAAAATTGGCCACACCACATTGCCAAAAGTCTGAGGACATTCCTTATATACTGAACTCATTTACATTAACCGGCTCTCACTGTGTACATAGATGTTTGTTAGCTATATTTGTATAATCCCCATACAACACTTGCAAATAGTACACTCTGAAGCAGCTGGACATGAGCCTCAGGTCGCTGGGATAAAGACAGTCTAGAAAAGTATAAAGACATTGGCATTTGGCTGTGGAGTGATAGAAATGTATTTTCCGCATATATGCACCTCAGTTCAATATATTGTATTTCGCTATCAACACGTTACGTGATTTTAAATTCTTAAGTGAGTTTGTACATAATTTTGAACTTAGATGTTACTACGTGGATCATTTTCACTCACTTGCTGAAGAAAGAGTGTCTGTCTCTTTCTGAATCTCTTGAGTCGTTGGGATTTCTGAAACTGATGGTGCTGCGCCCAGCTTCCAGGCATTTTGCTCCTGATATAATGGGTTCCTATGAAGATTAGGTAGGTAGATGGTTATAATGTAATATGACTATACTATATATCAGATTTGGTCAGTCTTATCAGCAAAGAGCTGGTGTGGCTGCTGGTTTTTGTTCTAAATAACCAGGAGGTCACATGATCAGTTTTTTTTACTGAGACCAACTAATCAAAGGAGTGAAATCAGGTGTGCTCTGGCCTGAATAGATTAAAATCCAGCTGCCATACCGGCCCTTTGAAGATACGATTGCCCATCCCTGCTATATATACTTTAAGATCTGATTGTTAATGTGCTGTCTCATATTAAGCCTGTAACAATAATTTCATAATTGATTTATTGTGCAATATACAGACATTAGCTCAATAATTTCTGTTGACCTCAGTATTGCCCCTTGTGTTTACTAGTGTTTGTTTACATAAGAATTAAGGACACAAGTATTTCAGCCCCTTGCTTTGTTTTGTTCTCTGGTTTTCTCTGGTCTCTCGGTTCTGTATCTGTTATGTGGATTTGTTTAAAAACAGTGGTTTTATTTCTATTTATTTACTATATTTAAACATGTACTTATATTCAAGTTCCAATGTCAGTATATTCTTAGAAACTAAGTTTTTGATCAAATGCACAGCTCTTTAAAGTGGTGTAACTGCAGTACTATGCTATTAGGCTATTTTTAAACAAGTGGCATGAAATGGTACTAAAATGACATGAACAATGTTTATTGTAATTATTTCTAGGATAATATATTTATCTACCACCACATAATGATTATTGTGACAGGTGTACCTAATCCCCGGCTCAACAGAGGCCACTGTAACCAGATCATCAATGTTATTCATTTCACCACTCAACTTACACTTTATGTACCACTGGTCTGTCAAAAAACAGGCTGTCCAAGGATAAGCTGAATTCTTCAGGCTCTGACATCCTCTGCATTTAACTGAACACAACCTAGAGACAGGATCTGTAAGAAAAACAAAAGAAGGGATCCAATCTGATTTAAAGAGACCATGTTGGATGACTGTCGAGATCCTCCTCCACGCTTCAGATTAGCTGCCCACGCTCCTGCAACCACCAAGTGCCTTGAAGCTGCCCCTACACTGAAGTTCTCACGGACTACTAACTATTATCACCAGTAGATTGACCAGAGGAGGATGGGTCACCCCTTGTGAGCCTTGGTTCCTCCCAAGGTTTCTTCCTCAGCTGGGGGAGTTTTTCCTTGCCACTGTCGCCCCTGGCTTGCTCACTTGAGGGTTTTACAATTTGTTTTTACATTTCATGTCAAATCTTGTCTTACTGGAATTCTGTGAAGCCGCTTTGTGAAAACATCAGTTGTGAAAAGCGCTATATAAATAAATTTGATTTGATGTTTAATATTGTTTCCAGTTTTAAACTTGTAAATAAACAGTAATTACATGCTACAGTTAAACAAGTGCAGAAATGTGTTATCTGTAGAGGTTGTGTTCACTTAACAACATTTCAAGAAAAGCTGGGACATCGTAAGTAAAAAATAATCATGTTAAAATATAATTTAAAAATGTGATGTTATTTCTTATTTAACTGACATTTTTAATGTTGTCACTGACTAACCCAAATGTATTTGATCAATGTAAAACATTTTAAAATGTTATGCTTAAAAGTTGGCACAGGGCAAAATAAGAGTTAAAGATTTATAAAATATTCAATTTTCACCATTTTGTATCAGTTCACAATAAACAGGCGAATATGAAGGTTATAAAAGGAGCATCCACCAAAATCTCAGTCTCTGCATCAAAGAAGGGCTGTCATCACTTTATGCCAAATGTTATGAGCGAATTGTCAGAGTATAGATCATTTTTCAGGGCAATATTGTAAAGATTTTGATCTTTCAGCATCTATCATAAATGATCCTTTGAGAAATTCTAGAAAAATGCAGTCTGTTGGGCAAAGCCAGGCACCACTGCCCTCAGACAGTTCAGCCCTCAAACAGTACTGCAGGAGAAAATGTCCACCTACTGTGATACATCTAGCAACATGGGACCTGGAGGACTTTGAAAATCTCTTACATAATAGAACGCTATACACCACCTGTATAGTGAAACTCTGCAGAATTCCCTGGACCTGAAGGTCATCTCATATGGTCCAAAAGAAAAAAAAAATTCATCAGACTTTGAAGTAACAGATCACCTATTCCTATTAGCTTACAAAAAATCCTAACATCTGTAAATAGAATTAAATGTTCACTTTAAAATTGTATCACTAGCTATCTGAGTAACGTTTTATGAATGCAGACAATGCTGGGACTTATCACATCCACTTATATTATTATTTTATGGCACTAATGTTACGGAATAACTTGCAAAGAACAGAATAAATGTCAAATTTAAAAACAACCGTATCGTCCTGGCCTAAAATAAGTCGAGCAATCGAACACAACCTAGCTAGTGATAGATTGTGGTGAGGTAAATAGCTATTATATATCAACTTCAGAATGGAATCAGGTCCTTGTTTGTATAAGACAGAATATTATTGCTACCTCTGAGAGATTGTACGCTGTTGTGGTATGTTTAAAGCCATAAAAAGGTTTCATTTATTTATTTATTTTTTGCCTGAGGCGTATAAGACATATAGCTGATAACATTACTTAGCCAACCTTTAGTAAAACCGTTCTCGCGCCACAGTTTGAATGTGTTACCGTTTGAAGTAACATTTAATTTATTTTAAGATTTTTTAAAATGTATTTAAACGTTTTTGACTCGACTTTATCATTTCAATATATCTTAGGACGCTATATTTAAATGTTGTGACTATGAGAATAGCAACGACTGAAATATTAGTAAAATCGGAAAATGTTCTCTTAGCTAACAAAAACTCGTTGACACGAAAGGGTGAATCTGATCAACTGATTTTTCAGTCGGTTCACAATGAAGAGTCGGTTCTTTGTAATCACAAGCAGCGTTTGAGGGATTATTCATGTGGATTTGAGTCAAAGAGATCATTTGAAAGATCCAATTCAAAGAGCCGACACTCTACTAGTGAACTCCAGCGCCTGTGTTGCAGCGTTTTCGAAAAACAGTGAAATATACAATGTTTAAGGCCGGTTAATCGGTCAAAACAAGATCCGTAACAGTGTTGTGTGTAAAAATATACAGGCTGTGTGGTGCTATATTGATTTTATTCCTTGGTTGTGTCATAAACAACCGAATGTGCACCCGGTTTAAATGTGTGTATAAGCCGGCTGGTCATATTAGAGACTCCGGCGAGTTCAGTGTCGTTTATTTTCACAGGATAGAGTAGTAAAACTGGATGTTGTTGGCTGTTTACGATCAGATAAGAATATATATATATCACGAGTAAACCAAAACACGTGGAATTAAAGTGTTTGATGTGTTTTTAAGTCACTGTAAACCGCTTTTGTCGCCTTTCTTGCTCGTCTTCTTTACTGCTTTCCGAGTAGGGTGTTTTATGCCACCTATTTGGAATGTACCACTCCGTTTGTGGGGGACGCTATTTATAAGATTGGGGTGAAATGATATAATTTAATCAGATTTACAATACTACAAAGTGGTTGCTTAATATTATAAGACTTATATATTTAAATTCAAATTATTTTTGTCGTATGTAGGCCCTTTATGAAATGTTTTTATAAATACTTCTCTCTGCGTCCCCCCAAAGTGATGTCATGGTGTTATCCATGGACCATCGCAAGACATGGCGGCTTGGCAATGGATGGAAGGCTTGGGCTTCAGCGAGGAAAAATGAAATGATTTCACTTCAATATTGTTGTTCTCGGTCTCAGCAGCGGAAAGGTATGACCTTAATGTGTCTGTGTGTAATGTTTATGGGCTTAAGGCAGCCTCTTCCATGTACATTTTGTGTTTCCAGGCTTGATAGGGAGCATAATAGGCAATGATTGCTGCCTTTGCTCTCATACTCACAGCATGCACCATACAAGAAGAATAAGGTGAAAAGCAAAGGCAGTGTTTAAGATGCCATTAAGACAGACAAGATACCTTTTAACACCCTTGGCACTGGCTAAAATTTCAGGTTTGAACATGCAGTTGACTGTAAGTCAGACTGCTTTGATAGGAATTGGTCAACAACACATAGCAACTGATTGGGATATGATCATGCCTCCTAATAATTGAACTGAACTGGTGTTTGGTGTCAGCTGGTTTGTGATCTGTTCATCTTTTTCTTATTTCTAACAAGTTAAATACACCCTGGGGCATGTGTGGTCTATGCCACTGGACCCAAACTTTTTCCTTGCAGCGCTTCATATATTTCAGTCCATAACAAAATCACATAAGCTCTATTTAAACCGTTACCCACTTAGCTGAAATCAAATAACTAGACTGCAGTAGTAATGGTAATAGATCATATATTCAACAATAACACATGACATGATGCAAGAGAGACCGTTCTAATACCTAAAATGGATTTATTTTTATTCTGTGAGGGGTCATTTTCACATTCATCATCAACCACATTTATAAATCAGTAATATAAAATTATGTATCTGTATACCAGTTGCATGTACATTGTAATTGTTAGCCCCCCATGATACAAGCAAGCGAACCTTTTAATCAGTCGCTGAATATTTTTACAGTCTGCGCTAAGCGTTCTGACCAGTCCCAAATGATTGTTATTTAGATTAATTAGTGCACACATAACAACAAACAATATCACATATGGGGTTCAAAAAGGTGTTTCTTCTACACCAGAAGCTACAGCCCCATGCATCCACATATATAGCAATATAATTTTGATTAAATAAACAAACATCCCTCATTGCTGCCCTCTAAAGGTGATATTAACGCACAACATATAAACAAACATTACATGCAACTATCCCGTAAATGTTTATTAGCAAAAATTATATATATAACCTATACTCACTGCTGCCCTCTAAAGGTTACATTCAAGTTTCATTTATCCACACGAAAAGCCAGGTGTAAACACCACCAAAACCCTCTGTAATCTGTTTACGATTGGATCACTTGGAGGTGCTCAGAGACAGATCTCACATTTAAAATAAGTGTAAACAGAATGTGTTTTCTGTGTCTGGAGAGAAGCACATGAGCGGAAACACGTCATTTGAGAGGAGGAATATCGCCAAGAGTGTGTTTTTCTGGAGATCACTGGACTGATTTTTTTTCTCAGACGAACTTGAACATCCATTGTCGTAGGTGAAGGAACGACAGGAATTCTGTGTCCATTAAATCGAACACAATTCTTTCGCCAGTCTTGAAATTATGAATGCTGTGATGTGTTTTTACACAGGAAAATAAAATCGGATCTTATCTGGTCAGACTGGGTACACATTTTAATGACTAGTGTAAACAAAGTCTGGTCAGAGTAAATCCAGATATTATCTTGATACAAACAAAATATAAATACCATGTTATAAACAAGCCCTAAAAGTGTTATTAATATACAAATAAATATTACCCAGCTGTTCATTAAATGTTTTATTAGCAAATGTTCAAATAACATTACACACTGCTGCCCTCTAAAGGTATTAACAAAAATTAAATGCCATGTCTGTTAATAGTGTTAATAGTAAACATGAAGTAAACAAACATTGCTCAATACCACCCTGTAAAAATGTTATTAACAAACATTGTATAAGTCTCAATATATAATTATTACCACTGCCATCTAATGGCATAATTAAAAATCAAATTAACTAACATTACTCACCTCCTATCTGGGATACTGGGCCTTTGTCATACCTGTGGTTGCTTTACAATCAGAGGGATTAACAAAACAAACACAGTATTACCTGGAGAAGTATATAAATAAAATAAAAGTAACTTCAAATTTTTGTGATCAAGCACTGTATGTAAAAACCTTTAGAGAGCAGTATTTGTTTATTTTATTGGACTAAAGATAAACTGTGATCAAACCATAAGACACAAGACTAAAAAAATAAGAACGTGATTAAAATGTAAGATCTAAACTATCACTGCCCTCTAGTGGAGCTATCGCATGGTTCTTAAATATGGCAAAGTATAATGATAGGGAGAAACTCATTTATGAGATACACAGAATTTCTTAGTGTAATCCACTGTTTCCTGTTGTAGCATTGTTTTTTTGATGGTCACCTTTCCATAAGCATCAGAAAAATAGTCTGTGGTTAGTGGTTTCACATGTCAGTTAATGTTCCTTTCCTGTTTCATGGCAAGACTGTGACTCAAGCAGCCAGACTCTGTGAAGGTAGCAATAGTAGCCTAGCAAAGTTAATCTGCAATATTAAAATAGTAATTTACTAAAAAAAACAAACAAACAAACAAAAAAAACAGGACATTCATAGTGATAACACTGTTTGTTGCAGTCAATCAATAATAAAATAAGATTTTCCAAAATTTGAATCTAGCTGCAGTTTTTGAATTTTGAGCCTAGACCATATGAAGGATAAATGGATAGGATAAATGAATGAATGGCTGAGGTGAGTGGTGGATCTTAACCGCTTCTGTGAGGCGACTCTAGAGGGGACAACTTAGACACAGAAAAACTGGACAATGACTGTGTTTTGTTTAGGAAAGAAATATTAATTCGAAACTTAGAAGAGCTGTGCAGAAATGTAGATGTTACTATATTAGTGTTAGATGACTTTCGAAACATCTCTTGTGAACGATTTCGGACACTACCTCATGCAAGTTTTTACCAAACAATGCTGTGTATTATGGGTATATTTTGTCCGCTAGGGTACAATGCAGACACCACAGACACCACATTGCAATGTGGTGTCTGTTTTTTGGACACCACTACAAAATGATGAAACCCTAAAATAGTGCACTATATAGTAAATAGGGCACTGTTTCAGACACAGCAACAGTAGTCCATCTGTTCCACTGCATATTTTGTTTGCCCCTTTCACCCTGTTCTTCAATGCTCAGGATACCCATAGAGCAGTTATGATTTGGGTGGTGGGTCAATCTCAGTACTGCAGTGTTAGTGTGCGTTGTGCTGGTACTAGTGGTATATTACAACAGCAGTGCTGTTGGAGTATAAACATGCAGTGTCACTGCTGGACTGAGAATAGTCCACCAACAAAAATATCAAGTCAGCAGCATCCTGTGGGCTGCTTCCTTTGACCATTGATAAGGATGAGAGGATGACTAGTTTTGGCAGGTTGCATCCTCCATAGGGCTAAAGAGCTAATTATTTTTGTATTTTGTAATGTTTCTAGCCAAAAACAAATTCCAATATCAGATCAGTAATGACTCATTCCTTTTCATATTCTTATCTTTATTTTATTTTTTTTACATTTTCTAGACACAGTTTGGAGGTATGTCTGCTCTGATGGAGATCACTAAGAGAGAGGAAAATGACAACTCCATGACGGAGTTAAGCAACCAGACATTCTCTCTTGGAGGAAGTGTGTTAGAACCACGTGAGAACATGACGACAAACAGTGACCAAGCAGATCTCCTGACGCACGTTCGCTTTATAGAGTCCATCTGTTCCGAGGGGCCGGCCAAAGCTGCCTACGTCAATGGTTCAAGTTCGCCCAATATTTCAGATGAAATCCTGTTGGATATCTCCAAAAACGTACCAGGATTCCTTCCTAAATCTCTGCATGCACAAAACTCGACTGTCACAGCCAGCGTCCAATTTGAAGAGTGCGATCCACTCAGGAAAGACGGAGAAATGACGATAAGACAGATGCTGACTGCTGAAGATGTTGAAAACCGGGGCATATGGGGGTTTGATGAAGAATCTCCAGAGGACTCGATGGACTGTTATGATGACAGTGAGGACATAGGCTGGAACCCACAGAAGGAGTTCATGAAGTTCCTAATGGAGGATAATGATCGTTCTGAAACAGAGGAGAAAATTCCCTCTATCCCTTCCACCACTAACCAGAGGAGAAGGAAGCGTAAAATGGACATTGTGGTGAAGGTAGATCCTTCCGAGGAGCTTAGCACTGATTTGGCACTGGGCGAAGGCAGTCAAGTACACCACAATCCTGTCAGTAAAGGAGATCTTCAGAGGAAACGCCCAAGATCCTTTTCATCAGTTTCTAAAAACACAAAGTACTCAAATGGAACTACAGAGGCCTTGAAACGCTTTATCCCTAAACAAGCAAAAAATACAAAGTATCCCACTCCGGGTTTTGTCAGGAAAGACCCAAACTCAGAGGACGAACCTGAAGTTTTTCGAAGCAATAACAAATTTAAAGTGAAATCTCACTCAGTGAGACCCACAAAAAATCATTCATATACTCCAGATCGGAAGCCATTCGTATGCAAAGAGTGTGGAAAATCATTTTCTGATCACAACTCACTTTTAAAACACATAACTATTCATAAGAAGAAGAGACAGAAGGTTAAAGGAGCAGATGGACCTAAAGACGAGGGCAAGGATGCAAGGTTACAGTGTCCCCAGTGCACGTTTGGAACTAACTGCCCCAACTCGTTCGTCCAGCATGCAAAAACCCACGAGAAGGATAAACGGTATTATCGCTGTCAGAAGTGTCATTTCGTGGCAATGAATGAATCTGAGCTGAGAGGTCATATGCTTTGCAAACATCGAGTCTCAGATTTTCAGGTTACAATGATGGGGAAACAAGATGGGATGCAGGAACAGAAAGTTCGTGCATCTGAGAGCAATGCAACAACTCCATATCCAGTGTCATTCTCCTGCAAACTGTGCTCGTTTAAAACGAAAAACAAGAACATCCTTAGGAACCATTTTGAGATGTTACATCCACATGCTTTTAATGAAAATTTGATAGAAGGCTTGCATTTCATGCGCATTTTGGAAAACAGCGACCATCCTACATCTCTGTGCAAATTGCCCACTGTAAGTTCACAGTCACCAGGGAGGAAACCTAAACAAGTCCTTTCTGAGGAAACAAGGAAAAAAGAAAGCCCCAAGTCTAAGGAGGTTCCCAGTATAATAAAAGCAGAGAAAGCAAAACGAAATGATAAATCGGTCAAAAATCAGTCTAAACTTCTCAAATCGCTTAACACGCTGTTGTCCCAGAAAAGACGCAAGGCCTCTGAAAACGACACTAATCAGAAAACTGACAAAAAGAGAGTTAAGATTCTGGATGTTGAGAAATGCAATGAAGATTCCCTTGATCCAGAATCCATTGTGTCTGGGAAAGAGAGGCTGAAATCCCCTTCCAAGTGCAAGGGGAACCTGTTAGCACTTAAGGAAAGGAGTTCAGCTAGCGCTTTAAAAACTGATGTTAGCAATAATGATGATGGTTCCCAAGTAGAGAAGTCAGGCTCTAAGTATAAACATTTAACACTGGTGAAGCCGTCTTTAAAGAAATCTCCTTCCAAAAGAAAAATGTCCACCCCGTTCCATAACATGCAAGGCCAAGACATACTGATAAACTTTCCCAAATGTCGGCAAACTTTGAAAAATATGGATGTAACTGTCAAGTGTCATGAAAAGGACAATGTGAATAACGAGGATGGCCTTATGTATGACTCCAGCGTCCACCCTACTAAAAAATGTGATGTCAAAGACGGTTTATACGCCAACAGCCAGTTATTACGCAGACGTTTGTCTCTTAAGAAGGGAAGCCCAGGCAGTAAGTCAAAACAAGACATGGGTCAGACTTTTTCGATCAAAGAAGAATGCACGGAAACTGAAGTGTTTTGCAATACTTCTCAGTCAAGTTTAGCTTCGGAAGATGAGCTCAGCACAGGCTGTGGCACAGACCTGAAGTCTTGCCCCTACTGTCCAGCTGAATTTGAGTCTGGGATTAGCCTCTCCAACCACATAAGAGGGCATATGCACAGAAAAAGGGTTGGATTGGACTACGTTGAACATCACAATGAATCCCCCAATAAAGTGCCTCAGGTTAAGCGAAGAACAACTGCAGCGTCTCAAGTTAAAAGAGGTGACAGTTAAATTTTTCTCTTTTGATTGTGTTATCCAGGCATTTCTGGACCTTGTGTATGTGGGTTTATTTCTTGCCATTGTTTCTCTTCTGAGCCCTTGCATTTATTTCAAATACAGAATTGTGTTTGTTTTTAATGCAGTGCGGTCTGAGGGCTGGAAGACCACGGCCATGCATTTTTGGTTTTGGGCCTTGTTTCTTTTGTATAGAGGTTTCTCCTGATTCTCTTAATTGTTTATTATTTATCATACAGTCTTAAAAATTATGGTTCTTCAAGAGCTTTTTATTTAAAAAGGCTCTATATAGAACACTGCACTTGAAGAAATTTTCTTTGCATCATGAAGGTGTTCTTCAGATTGTTGGAAAATGTCCTATGGTTGATTCTGTATAGAACCTTTTAGTAAAGGGTTTTATATGGCACCAAAAATGGTTCTTCTTTTGTTACAATGTCAAGACTGTTCCAGCAGAAGAAACATTTTTGGTGCCATATAGAATCCTTTTCTGAAAGGCACAGCTGGCCAGCTAAAAGACACTTGTATTTTAGCACACCACAGCAGATGGTTTTCCAGCAAGCAGAGGCTCAAATCACACACATTTAGAGATGCATGTCTCTTTTATCCCAAACTCAGCTCTAAACTCACAACTGTGGTGGGTTACTGGGCTTGTGCCCCCCCCCCCCCCCCCACAGCCCGTTTTCAGAGTGTGACATGAGCAGTCAGTGAGAGCCCATAACTCTCCCTCCCTGTAGATCTCTTAAATGCACACAAATGAATGTATTTAAACACCACACACACAACGTAAAAACTGCCCTCATTTTGAGATACCATCCACATTTTTAAATGCTCCATCAATTTGAAGAACCCCATTCACAATGCAAAGAACATTTTAAACAAGCAAATATATCTCCACGTTCAGGTTTCTATATAGAACCATTTTCTTTACTGACCCTTGTAGAACCATAATTTTTGTGTTTAGAGGATGAAATCTCCAGGATATTGGCGTTTTTAAGTTGAAGAATGTTATTCTTTAATGTTTGAACTGTTTACCCACGCAGTCTTTCTATGAGCAATGAAACCCTCTTCATCTTTATTTCTGAAAGACTCATCGTCTCTGGGATACTCTTCTCATGCAATCATGTTACTGAGCTGTAGCCAATGAACATGATTATTTGTTAGATGTTTTTACATTTTATCATTAGACAACTTTGTCACATTTTTGCCTTAATTTAATGCTGTTTCTCCTTGTATCAACACCCCACATTTAGTTGGCTGCCTTAAAATACCATTTAAATAATTTGCACATCATTGCATTATATTAATTTATATTTTGCACAGAATACCAACTTTTTTGGCAATGGTGTTTTATTTCAGGTTTCCATTTCATCTGGGTCATTATCTATATTATGGGAATATCACTAATTTCCTTTTGCCTTGCATTAGATGTCTGAAGTAAGTCTTGAAATAATTATTTAAGGTCCACCCATTAAAAATGTTCACAAAATGAAATAGTTAAAATGTGAAGTCAATTAGAGAGGTTTGGTGTGAAATGCTATGTTTTAAAGAAGTCAGAATTGTTCAGTGGTGGTGGTGATAAGGACTAGGCGCCTGAAGAGTTTATTATTTCTAAAAGATCACTTAACTGAAAGACTGAGTTGTTTAAAAAAACAGTGGTGTGTTGATGGGGGCAGCACGGTGGCGCAGCAGGTAGTGTTGCTGTCACACAGCTCCAGGGTCCTTCGGGTTGTGGGTTTGAGTCCTACTCCGGCTGACTGTCTGTGAGGAGACTTGGTGTGTTCTACCCGGGTTTTCTTCCGGGTGCTCTGGTTTCCTCCCATGGTCCAAAAACACAGGTTGATAGGTGGATTGGCTACTCAAAATGTCCATAGGTGTGAGTGAATGTGTGTGTGTGTGTCACCCTGTGAAGGAGGTCCTTGCACACAGTGATTCCAGGTAGGCTCCAGCCCCACTGCAACCCTGAACTGGATAAATGATTTCAGACAATGAATGAATGGTGTGTTGATGCTGTTCCCAGACTCTCAGGGGAAGGAAATTCTTATATATTCCCAGGATATTCTCTTATTTATACTGTTCAGCTCTCCTGCTCATGAGAAAGGAAAGCAGGCCAGTGTTGGCAGAATAAAGTAGTTTTTATGTCTACCCTGAGTTGATCCTTTTTGTCCTATCCTTTTTGTAACAGAGGAGGACTTGCAACAGATGGCAAAGTCGTCCAAGGAGAAGTTCACCTGCCCAATGTGTAGGGAATGGTTCGACAACAGGAAAGGATTAACCAATCACGTTCGGGGGCATCTGAAAAGACTTGGAAAAGTATCTGCAGCTGCGAACAGATCACCTGTAAATACACTTAAGGAAATGATGCGTGACAAGAAGCAGTTCCTCTTGAAATTACAGGCCCTGGAAAAGAAGTGTCGTGCCACAAATAAATTATATCCCTTCGTAGTAAATAACGGCCTCATCTACTCCACTGCTAAAGTGCAGCGTTTCGGACAAAGTGTGAAACGCTCTGGACAGAATTCTTCTCAGTCCAGAGAGGAAAAGAAAAGGACAGAGGTTAAAGATGCGATGAAAGGCTCACCGTCAAGTGATCTAATAGGAATCCTGAAGAAGAGGAGAGCACACGAAGAGGCCAAAGCCAAGAGCACGTTCTACACTGCAAGGAAATCTCTTCTTGTTTCTCCAGTTAAAGAGTGTGGTCCAGCACTACAGCAGTGTAAAGCACTACACAACGCAATATCAGGTAACTTTAACCTGCTTTTTTTTGTTGATGGACACATTTCTTCTGAAACACACAGTATTTCTGTGAGGATTCGATGGAATTTAGCTTTGAGAACCATAATGAGGTAAGGTGCTGATGCCGAATGAATTGTCTTGGATCCCAAACCACACTCCAACTTAATTTCATCACATTTTATACAGACTCTGTGTGTGTGTGTGTCTGAAGGGTATAGGCACCACAAAAAAAAAATTAAACCAATCACAGACATCATCTCAATTGAGAGAGGATGATGAGAGTGCTAATACATTCTTTAAGGAAAGAAAGTCTGGAAAATTAACAGCAGAATTAGTGCTGCAAAAAGGGGGTGCAGATAGTTTCTGAGAAATATTTTTGGAAGAGTTATGGAAGGAGGATGCATAAGAGAATGAGGTATTGTGCAGGACCTGCCTTGCCAAAGTTGGGACACAGAAAGGCAGGACATCCAACCTTTTTCATCACCTCAAGCAAAACCACAAGACGCTGTATGAAGAGTGCCTTGCAGCAAAGTCATAGACTAGGTCTCAGACATCATGTGCCAAGTCTAAGCAGGCGTTAGTTTGTTCTAAAATAAGTATGCTATATATAAACATCACTTCAAAAATCAAGTGGAAAATGTGTATGTGTTAAGAACAGTAAAATGTGGAGAGTGTGCCTCTATTCCATTCTGTTCTGTAGAAATGAAACCAGAAATGTGTCAAATTTGAAACCAGAGTGCGCAGTTGGCAGAGACCAGATGCTGAGACAGACACTTATCCTCATTTGAGCGAACCCGCCCCCTTCTCACAGAGCCCAGTCTCAGACACACACCATTATAATAATAATCACTTATAATCCTGGGTTTTTTTAAGCCCCTCCCACCCTTGATAGTGAAAATAGTGACCTAATACTAATGTGCAGCTGCTTCATTTTATTTAATACTTTTTAGTGATTATATAGGCTGTGTGTGCAATGAAGTGTGAAAATCCAGTGTTTAGTCTTGTTTGTGTGTGTGTGTTTGTGTGTGGTATTTAGTTTTGCTAGTGTGTGTGTATGTGTGTGTGTGTGTGTGGTATTTAGTCTTGTTAGCATGTGTGTGTGTTGTGCTTAGTCATGTTAGTGTGCGTATGGTGTGTATTAGTCTTGTTAGTGTGTGTTTGGTATTTAGTTTTGCTAGCATGTGTGTGTTGTGCTTATTCATAACAAGGTTTCCTACCTCACTCACCTAAGGAATGAATCCCATCAACTCAGGGCAGGGCTTTCCAGCTGCAGGCGAGCAGTGGAGGTGTGCATGGAGATAGAGGTGGGGACATTCATTGTTCTAAAAAATGTTGTTCTTCTCTTTTTCAGACAAAAATGACCACAACAGAAAAGTCTGTGCTCACTGTAACACCGCTTTCCACAGTGGCATTAGCCTGTCCAATCATTTGCGAGCATATGCGCGTAGAAAAAGAAATGCACTGATGGAAGGGACAAGTAAGTATCTTACTATTTCTGAATAAATGAAACTAGAGTGTGAGTTGGGAGTGTAATCAAAGGGAAACTGTGTTGTCCGTTTGACAATGTGTCTTGATACCTGTGAATTATTGTGAGCGGTTATGCTGGGATCAGACTGCATTAAATTTTCTGAAAGTTTTGTATAGGGATATCGGACGTCTGACCAGAATATAATAAATAGAAGTGAGGAATTGGTTGTGTAATGTGACACAATTATAGAACAGTGTCTTGGATGCCCTACAACACCCTGACAAAAACTCTTTTTGCCTAGATTTTCTGCTATCTGCTCCTTGACACTGGCCAACAGAAGGGCAGATTGCACTCTGGCACACATGTAAAAATGGAAAAGAGAGGGAGGGATGCTGCTGCTGCAGCTGTGAAGTAGATCTGTGAAACTGAGAAAAAGAGGAATATATTTTTCCATTTATGTAATATACCTTACATTAACACAGTACCTCAAATTTTCTTTGAGGGTTTGATAGCTCATACCGTTCTCTTCATGACACTGTGGTCCACAGTTGCTTTTCCTTCTTCTTTTACTTTTTGCAACACAAAACAGATCAGACATGATCGACAGCTTCTTGGACCACCTCCACGATTACCTGTAAACTCACACAAGAACGTAAACTATGATGGTCAATGTCAGATGCATAGTGTTGCCAGTTTCCTGTCCAAAATATGGCACAAATTTATGACATTAATCTGACATGGCACCCATTGGGAAAGATAAAAATATCTGTGTCCGATCCTGGCATTTTTCCTGACCTAGTGTGATTTACTAGGAACTTTCATTCTGCTGATTAAGTGTTTTAATTACTAAAAAATATTTTTAAAATGTGTTTTAAAATCTTCACCCAATCTTTCGTCATTTTCGATTCCACACCAGGTTCACGCTGAACAATTTTAGTCACCAATTGCTCTTGGAGATCATGACAAATCCTCAGGCCACAGGCAAAACTGAATTGTCTGCACACTGTGTTTTGTACTGCACCATGGTCCTGGAGAAATACCGCTTCCACTGTGTACTCATATATAACTGAAGTTAAAATAAAACGTCTTGAGCTTGTAATATTTTTGATAAGTTCTATTTTGTAAGTTCTATAATACTGCATGTTAATATACACTGGCTTCTCAGTAATACGAACAGTCAGCTGCAAAATATGTAATTACCTCCAACTCTCTGCAGAGCAAATGATTCCAGCTGCCCATGTTTCCTTATGAGTTTTATAATCTGTATGCTTTTCTTCATCATACGTGTGCGTTTGCGGCAAATCAACACAAAAACAACATATTGCTTGTTTCTGTGCATCATTTCCGACGAAAAAGGTACCTCATGCTTGACTTAACATCACTTCTTCTGTGTTCTTGTGACCTCCTGGTGAAAGATGGTGTAACTGATAACCCAGTGCCACTGAACAGTTGTGTAATGTAAAAACAGTTAAAGGTTACAAGAAAACACATCATGTAGTGTGAAGAGTGCAGCGATCTGATGACTTTGAAAGTCATGTACACAGCAAATTCACCAGTGTTAATCACTGAGAGTGTAAATATGTAACATTCGCCAACACTCCCAGTGTTGATATAACACTGGTGAATTTGCTGTGTAGTGTGTAGGTGGCATTAGCTATTATCTGAGCACTCTCCGTCACACACAATGCTCCCAGCACTGGGAGGGTGAAAACAAGCATGTGTTTCCTCCGAGACACTGCCGCCTCTTCTGAACTGCTGCTAATATGTCAGGGTACCGTCAAACTAATGCTCTCTCGCTGATTGGCCATGTACCACTTGGGAGACCCTGTTATGAGTGCTGACAGAATTAATATTAATTGTTATTTATCTGATATATAGAGAGTCCTGTATGCGGCTAGTTTGGGTGTTTGTAACGAGATTAGAAACACAGGCAGAAGCAGAAGTGATTCTGCTACTCACTGAAATCACTGAAATCAGGCAGAAAATCAGCATCACATTTGGATTCACAGCAAGTTTTACTTCAAGCTGGAACACATTTACTATTTTTACCCTTAATTCTGAGGCCCCATCCACACAGATTCATTTATTTTTAAAATGTATTTTCCTATCTCATTTTTAAAAAATATCACCATCTGACGAATACCGCTGTGTTATCATATCAGTCCAGTAGGGGGCCATAGTACCTCTTGGAGAGAGGCACCAAAACACCACTACGCATTTCAGAAGTTTAAGCCCAAATCACTCCATACTCCCCATGTAGTGCACTATGTAGTCTAAATCTTAACAGTGCATTATATATTTCTAATACAACATCATTTATTATTTATTCATATGTGTGAATCTGAAATCTAGTGTTGTCTGTGTGTGTACAGTGTAGTTTATGACTTATGTACTTCACTATGTAGGGAAGTAAGGAGCTATTTGTGTTTCAGTCAGAGACAGAACGCTGTGTGACGTCAGTGTTTCTGAAAATATCCATTTACCTTCCATGAAAACGAGAACAGTGACAAGGGTGTTTTCAAATATATCTACCTTGGAGAGTGTTTTCGAAAACCTCCATTTTCAGTGACCTACAACACCATTTTCATGTGGACAGGAGGCCAAAACACAGACAAAAATGGGGCCTGATTTTGTGGGAGCCATTTCAGTGCCTCTCTGTAAAGCAGCCAATCAGAGTTCCTCAAATTAATAAACCCCACTGAGAAAGTAAATAACAGCTTGTTCCATTCAGGTTCAATTGAAAGACTAAATAAATGCTTTTGAATAAGGCATCTCATAACAACGTATGACAATATATAACAATAGTAGCCTGACTGTTTAACTTTTGTAATAGTTGTGTAAATTTGTCAAATTTTTTGCAGCTTATGACTGTAAGACGAGGAAGCAGAGATCAAGGCCATGGTCAAAGAAGAAGGCTTATCCCCTGCTACATGCTCCAGAGGAAATATACAGACTCACATGCAGGTACCTCATCCCTGTTGTATTACTCACACTTGCAGCCTATGGTGAACACTTCACATGCCCTTCTTGTAAGTGTGCATCCAAACACACTGTTACCCACAGTTCACTGCGGTTCTGTCAAATTTCACTCCCAAATCAACTAGAAAACAGATTGGTGAATAATATACTCAAACTTTGTCTTTGTTAAAGAAATAGGTTTGTGAAAATCAAATGATATTACACAGTACTATTACACAGTGCACCCTTCAAGTGCATTATAGTTATTAAAATCACCACGGTGTAGCTCCTTGACACTGAATATCTCACATTAAGAAAGAAACTTACTGCATCCAAGCTCTGATGCTTATTATTTTTTTATAACAAATTAAACAATAGGAGTCTCCACAAACAGCTTGTATAAATTCCACCTTGTGCAGGAAGTGGAAACGTGATGACGCCTGACTGCGGTGGCCAGCAGAGTCAAATCACAACAACATTTACAAAGTGTGATAAATTTAAGAAACACCGGTGCTAGAGGGAATATTCACATTGGTCACAACCGGCTCGAGGAGGAGTAGGGAGTGTAAGCTTCCTCTTAAGAGGCACGGACTTAAGATTGAGCTCTAGAAAGCCGATGCAGATCAGTAAAATAATGCTGTGATCTGCCCCGATACCAATCTTTGAGATTGAATTGGAGAATCCCTAATGCTTACAAAGCATTATTACTTAGTTACCTAGTTATAACTAGTAAAATAAATAGTTTTTCCAGTGTGAGTGTTCCACGTCTGTTGTCAACTGCCTGATGTCTTGAATGCAAGTAATTAAAGTGTTTTGTGCTTGTTTCTGTGCAGGTTTTGTGATCTAGTCTTCCAGGGCCCTCTCTCGGTGCAGGAGGACTGGGTGAAGCACTTGCAGAGACATATCATGAACACTGCTGTACCGCACACTGGAGCTGGGATGGTGGAGGTCACCTGTTTCCCCAAAGAAGAGAGCTCCGATACGGAAACACAGGCCAAACCCTGCTCCTGAGCCCCGCAAACACACTCACACACACACCATACACACCACACGCAGCTCCCTACATGCTGTGAAACCTGACGTATTTGTAAATTATTTTCCCTGCTCCCTCTGCAGTTTCTCTGGTTTTAAATATGAGGGAAAATTTGGATTTTCACGCTTGTACGCACAGCTACATTCAGCCCTCAACACAACCCTTTTTTATAGTCCTTACGTCATCATCCTGGTGTTTTATACAAAACTCATTATAAAATGATTAATAAAGCTCATGGTGGCTGAGATTTCATCAGAGACCAACACCAAAAGACAACTGTTTACCTCAAGACACTTCACAGACCTTCTCCGGGTGGCTCGTATTTAAAGAAGCCTCTGCAAACTCTGAAATAATACTGTATACCTTTTATTACCGTTTTTAACGGCTTTTTCCTTGTTGTTTTATAAATCAATTTCCAACCCAGTTATACCTTTATGTCCACACTCATATATGGTGCAAATGTATAGGAAAAGAAAAGTAGATATATTTACTTATTCAGTTTTTTTGGATCCATAATGTACGACTTGTGTTAAACCAAACAGGTCCATCACTATTAGAGACTTCAACTGATTTCTGTAGTCCACGTGTCATGACTTCATTGTTACTACACCGCTCATTGTTGCCTCGTTTTAACCGTCATTCACAAAAAAATGTAAGGGTTAAAGTCATTCTTGCTGGAAAAATAAGGAAGAACCATTAACTGTTACTTTATATTTGCAGTTATTTTTACTGTTATTTTTGTTATAAACATTTTTAAATAATTTATGTCCAAATGTAAATCTTGAAAGATTTTTTTTTGTCGTGCACAATAAAAAGGTTCTTTTTTTTTCTTTTTTTTTTTCTGGGATGTCTAACCCTTTGGAGTATGGATACTAATATTAAGCCGTGAATGTACTGTTGTCACACTGTGTGTGTGTTAAATGTTTATTATGTATGTGCCACGTTTCTCACTCTTGCCAAGGGCAACATCTTTTTCTTACATAAAACTGGAGAGCAAGCGTGGGGTAATATGGTTTTTGTTTTATAAATCATCTGCTATACTGTGCTAAAATACTAACTTTAAATGATTATAAGCCGCTCGCTCTTCACCTGGGCACAAAGCAGTGAGGAGCGAGAAGCTAAAGCTGTTTTTTAGCCATTTTCTCTCGGTTCTCTTTCTTCGTTCTTGTTTTCTGTTTTTACTCAGTGCTCTTATTACTTTACGCTCATTGTGTCTGTTTTAGTGCGTTTAACCTCTGATTAAGGTTTATGCTGTGATTGGACAGGCGACAGGGTGGTACAATTATAAAGTCTCTGCACTTAACGTCAGAAGTGGAGCAGAATCGGAGCGGCTCGTTTTATCACATGATTTCTGACACCATAATGTGAACATGGACTGAACAAGTGATTTCTGCATAATACGTCCCCTTAAAAGTGCAGTGTGTAAGATTGAGGGATCTGTTTAACATGAATGGATTATTTTATACAAACCCATATTTTCATTAGGCATTTGTAAGTGAATTGGGTTTATTTATTTGCTTATTTAATAATTTTGCTTAAAATGAGCCCTTCATATATCTACACTGCAAACGGGTTAACTTCCAGAGGCTGCCATGTTGTAGCCTTGTTTTCCAGTAGCCCAAGACAAACAAACTAACTGGGTCTAGAGAGTGCCTTTAATGTTTGTATGCTGAAGTTGCAGCTTGGAAGAAGATTGTTGGGTTATTCTATTAGTTGCAGTCTGCTAGAGGACACTATATCTTATACACTGCACCTTTATATGACAGCAAAAGGAAGCTAACATTTTGAATGTTGTGAAAGGGGAATTTCTCCCAGTTAATTCATTAGTTGAGCTGTCAACTCAGTGATGGAGAGTGTTTTTCTTATGTGAACAGAGAGAGAAAGAAAGCCTAGCATACTAGACACTTTGTTTTTTATTCATTTACAGACAACGGGGCTTCGTAAACACATTAGACCAGTTTCCAGCGCAAACTGACTGGAGAGCAGAAAATGGAGAGGAAACATCCTCAGTTTTATTAAAAGGGTTTTTTTTTTAATAATACAGGTCACCATTTTTACACCTCAAAAACACAATGGGAATAGTGCTAAAGATAATGTCCCTCTTGCAAAGGTTTATTCGTTTATAAATACATTATCTAACATAAGTCTAGAGAAATTGTGCATTAATAGATTAATTTAATGCCATGCAGATATGTGATCTCTGTAGAGGGCATGTTCATACATTTTCAAAACATGTCTTTTCACCAGACTGTGTGAAAAGTGTGAAACTGTCCACAGGTGTGAGTGACAGGGTGAGTGTGTGATGTAGTCGTGTCCAGGGTGTGTTCTTGGCTTGCCCACAGATCCCAGGTAAGCTCTGGAGTCGCCACATCCCTTATCAAGGTGAAGCGGTTATTTTAAAAATTGGATGATTTAATCTTTTGATTAGGGGTGTTCAGATTTTTATTTTACTTTATTTATTTAGAACTGTATGCATTTAGTGATTTTTGAAAAATGCAGCACTCATTGGCTTAGAGATGGTTAACACCACCCCCTGGTGGACATCATTGCACAGAGCAGCTTAAAATGGCTGAATCCTAAATGGCACCTTGCTCACTAAGAAGGGTACATTATGTCGGGATTGAAACCCTGACTTCAATTCATTGTGCTGGTAAAACCGTAAAAGACTGGATTAGCCTTTACACGCATTCATTTTTAACAAACTATTGTTAAATAGTTAGTTATTGTTAGCGAATCTTGCCAATAACGAGGTAACGAGCCGAGGTACATACACGAGCACATATTTTGTGGAAATAGCCCCGAAAATGGCGTTTGTTTATCATAGTGTGATATTTAAATGAATAACACGTATATATTTACTGCTTTTTTTTCTTTTGTCCTAAAATCTTATTATTTTAGTATCTTAGCATTTAGAATTTAGAATTCTAGTCTCTCACACTTTCTCCCCACAAGTGTTTGCACAGCCCCAAATGATAGTTCCATTCTACAGCACGTTTCTACATCTGCAAAACGCTTTGAGTCTTTAGGATATTAGTTACCTCCATCACACTCTTCGTTTAGTACATTGCCCGTCACTGTATTCAGACATTGGGATCCACACAGACCACGGGGACAGCGCCCCCTGTTGGCCACAACAGCACCACCAACACCACCACCACTAGGAGCCACCCAAGATTTCCTAGGATGAGGTCTCCATCTTGACTGAGACCTGATTAACTTCAGTGGATCTATTTTCTGGTGATAATGGCTAATCTCAATAAAATGCACAGAAGTGTGTTCTCTATAGAAGATGTTACTTATTTTAGCTCAATACCTTGAGTATCAGTAAGGTGTAGTTCACGATTGTAATCAAAATACAGTTTTTATAAATTTCAGAAGATGTTTCCTCTCCATTTGCTGCTCTCCTGTCGGGTTGTGCTGGAAACCAGTCTAATGTGTTTATGAAGCCCCGGTGTCTGTAAATGGGTAAAAAAAGCAACCTGTTTTGGTCCAGTATGCTAGGTATTCTCTCTCTCTTTTTTATGTGTCATTTTAATGTGTCATTTTTTAACCCTCAGACACATTGTTCCACCTTAAAGCAGAGCTTCTGAACATAAAACAGAAAGAACTGCAGTTCCTCACATTTGTAGAAGTTCTCTTTAAGTAATATTAGGTAAGATTTTTTTTTTTTCTAACCATAGCATTGTCCTAAAATCAAGGGGGAAGTAGAGGGTTGGTTTGTACCTTCCTCCAAAAATTACATAATGCAGATTCTGCAGTGCTGAGCTCGGAGTAGAAAAGACAGAGGCTCTATTCTCCCTATTACAGATCAGTGGCGCATCACAATGATTTTAAAACTGTAATGTTAAAGTAAAAATTTTGCCTAGTGATACTACGTAAGTATTAGCCCTTTGATTTCTGTCCTAAATGAGGTTTTCCTGCTTATTCATGGTATCTATGTAGATACAGCTAAGCTTCTCTCTCATTGTCAAGACTTCAGGAGCCAGACTGAATGCATTAAAAGTAACTTATCCTCCTTATGTTCTGAGTAAGATGTGGTCAGTAGAAAGTTCTCAGAAAGTCCAGTGTCTCTCAGCACAGGAAGTGACCACTCGGTTCTTCTCTTTCTTGATCATTCTGGTCTGAAATAAAAAGCTGAAGCTCCAAAACCAGTGGAGCGCCCTGATCACAAAGCAGCATGGTAACAACATACCATCACGCTACATACAACACACACACTATCACATTACATACAACAACACACACGCAAACCATCACACAAAAGTAATTTATCCTCAGAATGTGTACAAATGTTAGGCTGGAACTCTATAAAGAAACATTAGAGCCCATATTATTAAGAAAAAATGCATTTTCCTTGATGTTATAAAACATATATTATGATGTGATGTGTAAATATAGTTTAATAACATACCTTACATTCCCCAGTCCATATATGGAAAAGGCTATTTTGTTATGTCACAAAACCACATTTACATATATTGGTCTGTCCAGCCATACAGCAGTTGATCCGCATTAGTTTTAGAAGGTGTCTGTGCCTGCAGTGCTTTTTGAATTTGGGCCTCCCCCCGGGTTTAATCACCCCAGGGTAACTCACAGAGTGGAGTTTAATCACCCCAGGGTAATTCACAGAGTGGAGTTTAATCACCCCAGGGTAACTCACACAGTGGGCTGAGTGGAGTTTAATCACCCCAGGGTAACTCACACAGTGGGCTGAGTGGAGTTTAATCACCCCAGGGTAACTCACACAGTGGGCTGAGTGGAGTTTAATCACCCCAGGGTAACTCACAGAGTGGAGTTTAATCACCCCAGGGTAACTCACACAGTGGGCTGAGTGGAGTTTAATCACTCCAGGGTTACTCACAGTAACACTGAGATGATTAAATAAAATTGTATTGTGGGTTTGTCTTGTACACTTTTTAGTATTGTGTGTGTGTGTGTGTAGTACTGTGTAGTGTTGTGTAATCTTATGCAGTGCCAAAAATGTCTTGCATGTAGAGTTTTGTAATGTTGCGTAGCATTGTGTAGTGTATAGTGTTGTGAAGTTTTGGAAAAATGTCTTGAAATACAATGGCTTTACATTTACATCTCCTGTGACGCTGGAGATATGTGTGTGTTTCTGCACAGTGATGATACACACCTCTGTAGACAGTCAGTAACTGCACTGCTGCAGCAGGGCGTGGGTCTGCCTTCTCACACATGATATCATCCTTATCAGCAACACTCCAACGGCCAGAGGAACTCTGACATAATGTCCGTCTCTACCTCAGAGTCAACGGCTTCTTCACAGAACACAGCATTTCAGCAGTTTGTCTGAGAGCAAATGTTTACACCCACTTCAAGACCTCTGCTCCTAAACACCACACACCATCACAGATACCCCACTGTGCATACATCAGATAATTTCTTTAATTTCCATTTAAAACATCCTTTAAATGACACATAGTCTCCCTCTTTTGCACAGTGGAATACAGTTCTGGTTCTTAATAAAACGCATTTAACCAGCTTTGCTCAACACCCCACAAACCCCACAGCAACAATCTCCCAATGTCTAAACAGCCCTATTCAGAACACCAGCTTTTAGCCCCTGTTCCTTTAAATGATAATGAGCTGCTCGTTGTTCACCCTGACCCAAACGCACAGCAGTGAGGAGCAGTAGTTATGTTTTTTGATACATATTCATTTGGTTCTCTTTCTTCTCTGTTCTCGTTTTCTCTGTTTTTCCTTAGTGCTTAGTGCTCTTATTTCTCCATGCTCGTTGAGCTATGTTTAACCTTGTCTTAGGTTAAGTAGTAGCTGTGTGTGTGTGTGTGTGTGTGTGTGTATATATATATATATATATATATATTCACACACACAATATTATGCTCACTGGAGTAATGTTATATAAATGTATTAATCTAATATTAGGCTTTTGGTTTTTTGTTTATTTTTCTCATTTTCTCAGGTGCCTAAAATGTATGCACAGTGCTGTATATCAGCTGTTGGTGCAAGGAATAGTTGGAGAAGCATGAAATGGGGTCCCCAAGTCTGGAGTTGAGAACCACAGCTTTAGTACAATACCTTGGAAATCTGTTAATTCAGGTGTTTCAAAAAAAGGACTGTGGTTCGACTTAAACTGTTTGAACTTAGTTCTGGACTGCATCTTCCTTTCAATGGAAATTCAAAATGCTCTGTTGTCCTGGACTAAGCCTAATCTCTCTCTGGGAAACCACCCCATAGTCTCCTACTGACGTACATAACAAATAAGTTGCAAAGGGCAGGCTGTGTCTCCCATAAACACATGGGGAAGTGATCTGGCGGACAGGCACCAACATCCACCATGGTAAATTTACACTTGGCATTACATGCTGCCAACAGCACAAAGGAATGTGTGACTTTGTATATAAAATAATCACAACCAGTTCCTGGTGTGGCTCTAATCGGCACATGCTCACCATCAACCGACCTGATTCAGATTGGGAAATTCCATACACTCCCAGACTCTCAGGCTGCATCCAGGGGCATAAAGTTCATATCAATGTTTTGAGGACGACAGGGAGAAAATAAAACCAGGCAAAATGTCTGTATGGGCCTAGAGACGAACAGATTCTTCATGGTTTTTCAAACCTTTTACTGTTTATTATTTTAAATGGTATAGTGATTTTTCCCCAGGAAGTGGGGATGTGTCCCCCTTGTCCCCCATGGGATTTCCGCCTCTGGCTATATCCGTCCACTGTGTCATCTTGGGAAACTCCACAAAATCTTCAAGAGCACGGCAAATAGCTTTGCACACATCAGAATCGACAGCACAGTACAGTCACTGATCCAAGCTTGTAGCTTTCTGTTGCACATTGCTGAGCTCAGCCACTGGCAAAATTTTAGTCACGTCCAGTCTTCCTGCCAGGTCTACAGGGGATCCGGGTTCCTGCATGTTTTACACAGGGAGCAAGTCTACAGTCAGCTATAAACTGAACTAAGAAACGTGTCTCTCTTTGTCAGCATACCTAGAGTTTTAGTAACACCTAAACTCACCATCCTCAGCCCTGGGTCTGCTTAAAATGTCCTTCCAGTTTTCTTTTTCTCCTTGTAAAGACAAAGCAAAACAGCTCATCCTCGCTTTGTAGCATTTGTTTATGTGTTTATTAGCATCTTATCTAGAGCCATGATTAAGGTTTACAGATAGTAAGGGACATTTTTGAGTTTATAAGATTGCAAAATGTTTGTGCAACATTCAGAAAGCAAAAAGACATGTCGCCCTAAAACTTCACCCTACACACCTATCCCTACAAGAACCCCCCACCTGTAGGAAAAATAGAGGAGTAAGGCTAAGTGGTTGGGCTGTTATGATGAACATTTTTTGAGGTCAATGTATTGTCCCAGAAATAATTGTAATATTGCCATTTTAATTAAATAATATGCAACGGATATTATGAAAATATAATATAATAATAATGCAATTACAGCAAAAGCATAATTAAGAATAATCAGACAATGGAATTTAATTATAAAATTATTTAAATATCCTGAATAAATAAAACAATTGAAATAAAAAACAAAAGCTAAAAAAAATCTTAAATAAACTGAAATCTACATGAATGCACAGCAAATTTGCCAAATCGACACTATTAGTGCTCCATTATAATAGCTGAGAGTTAGTGTGTTTAATTTCAACACTCACAGGGTTAATTCAACAGAGTATCGGTTGACAGAACATAGCGAGCTACTAAATGTTTATGAAAACAAACATGCAAATAAAACAACCAGCGATATTGAGGAAATTAAGGCTGGACAATAATTCAACCTTAATATATATGGCAATATAAAATGTTTCAATAAAAATGATATGATTTTTAAACACATATTCAATATTTCAATATACATTATTTACAGCATCTGTCACTGACTGACAGTCATTACAGGGGTATTCCCTGTTCACTGCCCTCAAATTTAAAGTTAGTTTAAAAATATTAATATTGACAAAGCCAATAGGTTTCTTGTTGTTATTTTTTTTTGGCAGTTTTCTGTTTTCTTTTCTGTTGTATAGATTGAATCATATAGATTGAAATTTTGGAGTAGTATAAGTCGATAATGTAATTACTGTGACATACCTAATGAATGGTAGGGGCCAGGGGTGAAATAGGACTGATCCTGAAAGATCCTTGTAGTGAATGGTTTGTGTACGGCTGTGTATAAGATTCCACATTGCACTGTAGATAGAACCACACTCATTCTCACATTTTTGCAGGTATATCTCAGTATGACCTTTCTCTTTTCCTACATGTTTGGTCCTATTCTGTAAAGGTTAGTTTGGGCGCCTTAGCACATTCACTGAAGTGGGGATTACTTTGAATTTACACACTAGGTCAGGGGCAGGGGACACTGATGCATATTTGGTTTGTTTAGTTGTAGTGGCATGGTTTGGTACAGGGTTTTGTGAGAAAAAAAAAATTGCAAAAGTGTCCTTAGCTGTGTGTGTGTTTTCCTGCAAAGTACTGGCACCCCCCCTCTACAGAGTAAATTCACCAGTGTTAAATCAACACTTTTAGTGTTAAATTAACACTGCTGGTGTAATAAATTAACACTCTCAGTTTTAAGGTGACACTAATAGTGTTGATTTAACACTGGTGAATTTACTGTGTAAGGTGTTCAGAGTAAATTCCAGGTAGGCTCTAGACCCACCATGACCCTGAACTGGATAAGTGCTTACAGACAATGAATGAATACATAAATAGATTATTATATCTTACTGTCACATGCTGAATTGTTACTTCTACTCTTACGCATCAGAGAGGGGGAAGTGAAGGCATAACATCAACTACAGAATAGTGCATGACTACAGTGGTCGATTGGTGTTATTTGGAGTTTGAATCTATATAAATCTTGTTTCAATTTATTATGAGAAAAAACAAAACCTGGAGATTTCAAATCTTTATTGCGGAAATGAACATTGAAGATTGTCACGCCCTCGTCTCGTCGTGTCTGTTTTCCCCGGTCATGTGCTCTTTCTCAGCACATGGCTAGGTTTTGTTTATGTTCTTGTCTCCGCCCTTGTCCCGCCTCTGTTCCGCCTCCTCGTCTGTGTCATTTGTTAACCCGTCCTCCTCGTTATCTGTCCAGGTGTGTCTCATTTATGTCTTGTATTTAAGCCCTCTTGTCTCACGTCCTGTTTGTCGAACATTTCTCATTTCTCCGTTGTCTTCAGTCCTGTCGGTCATGTTATCTGTCTGTCTCCGTAGTTTTCCCCGTCGTTGTTTCATTTCCTATTGTCGTCGTTTCGCTTTGTTGTCCGTCTGTCCCGTTTACCCTGTTTATTTCTTTGTCTCCAGTTTGGCTTGTTTACCTTCCGTTGAAAGTCTCTGTTTTGTTATTTTTCCGTGAATAAACGTTTACTGTGTTTTAGCGAATGCGTCCGCCCTCAGTCAGTCCGCTCCTTGATCCTGACACAATGTTCGACCCTTACATGGACGCAGCTAGCACGGACTATTATCTCAAGGGGTGTGCCATTTGCCGGACTCCATTCCGTACAGGCCCCAAAGATCCTGTGAGGGAGGTTTTAAAAGCGGCCTCGGAATGGAGTCGACTGCTCCAGCTCATGCCTGGCGAGGTTCCTGATCCCCTACCAGAGGAGTCGATGATTAGATCGAGTGATTACTCCAGCGGGATGCGAAAGAATCGCCGAAAGAAACGTGCTGGAGTCACCCCCTCGATGGTCGATTACCCCCTCAGGTCTGGGGAAATTTTTTTGGGGGGGGTTAAGGGTAGGGGCTGTTAGTCTCCATCCTCAGGACTACGGAGGTGGGGCTAACAGGGGCGCACCTCTGAGGGATCTAATGGGTGCGCCTGTGAAACCCCCTAAACCAGGAGGCAGGGCCTCCTGTCTCCGTGATGGCGGCACCCGCCGCTCCTGTCTTCGTGAAGGCGGCTCCCTCAGCCGCTCCTGTCTCCGTGATGGCGGCAACTGCCGCTCCTGTCTCCGTGAGCGCGGCTCCCTCAGCCGCTCCTGTCTCCGTGAGCGCGGCTCCCTCAGCCGCTCCTGTCTCCGTGAGCGCGGCTCCCTCAGCCGCTCCTGTCTCCGTGAGCGCGGCTCCCTCAGCCGCTCCTGTCTCCGTGAGCGCGGCTCCCTCAGCCGCTCCTGTCTCCGTGAGCGCGGCTCCCTCAGCCGCTCCTGTCTCCGTGAGCGCGGCTCCCTCAGCCGCTCCTGTCTCCGTGAGCGCGGCTCCCTCAGCCGCTCCTGTCTCCGTGAGCGCGGCTCCCTCAGCCGCTCCTGTCTCCGTGAGCGCGGCTCCCTCAGCTGTTCCTGTCTCCGTGAGCGCGGCTCCCTCAGCCGCTCCTGTCCTAGTGACTATGGCTTCGGCCATTTCGCCACCTGTGACTGTGGCCCCGGCCGCTCCTGGTCGTGTCCGAGGGACGGTCCCAAGGACTACGGGGCCGATCCCCAGAACGGTGCCCAGGCTGGTTCCTCAGACTGCCCCACAGACATTTGCCAGTCCTGGGCACCCCCCTGTTATATTGGTTCCCCTGTCTGTCCCTGTTCTGGTTCCTGTCTCTGTCCTTGTCCCTGTGTCTGCCTTTGTCTCTGTCCCAGTCCCTGTCACTGTATTCGTGTCCCCTGTTAGTCCTGTCCAGTCCCCATTTCAACCCTCTGTCTTGTCTCATGTCCAGTCCCCTGTTAATCCTGTCCAGTCCCCGTTTCAACCCTCTGTCTTGTCTCATGTCCAGTCCCCGTATCCGTCCAATGTTCAGTCACCTGTCTTGTCTCCACTCCAGTCCCCTGTCCTGACACCTGTCCATGTCCAGCCTTCTGTCCCCAAACCGGTTCAGTCCCGTCTTGTCACAGTTCCTGTCTAATGTGCACCCCCAGTCTCTTGTCAAGTCTCATGTGTCCACTCCCGTCCATTCCAGTCTCTTGTTGCCCCCCTTTGTCAGTCACCTGTCATGTCCCATGTCCCGTCTCAGATATTCGGTCCTGTCCTACCCCCAGCTCCTGTGTCTGTTCCTGTCCTGTCCTGAGTCCTGTCTCCCATGGTTCCTTGTCTTGTCTTAATCTGTCTTGTTTTCCGTGCCCTCTCCTGTGCCAACTCCTGGGGGGTTTATGTGTACGCGCCCCGGGAGTTGCGCGTTCATGGGGGTGGCATCTGTCACGCCCTCGTCTCGTCGTGTATGTTTTCCCCGGTCATGTGCTCTTTCTCAGCACATGGCTAGGTTTTGTTTATGTTCTTGTCTCCGCCCTTGTCCCGTCTCCTCGTCTGTGTCATTTGTTAACCCGTCCTCCTCGTTATCTGTCCAGATGTGTCTCATTTATGTCTTGTATTTAAGCCCTCTTGTCTCACGTCCTGTTTGTCGAACATTTCTCATTTCTCCGTTGTCTTCAGTCCTGTCGGTCATGTTATCTGTCTGTCTCCGTAGTTTTCCCCGTCGTTGTTTCATTTCCTATTGTCATCGTTTCGCTTTGTTGTCCGTCTGTCCCGTTTACCCTGTTTATTTCCTTGTCTCCAGTTTGGCTTGTTTAACTTCCGTTGAAAGTCTCTGTTTTGTTATTTTTCCGTGAATAAACGTTTACTGTGTTTTAGCGAATGCGTCCGCCCTCAGTCAGTCCGCTCCATGACCCTGACAAAGATCATTTCTACATCAATGTCATGACACTACTATATCTCCAGAAAGAAAACATTAAGAGCTGAGAGCAAAAGGTTAACTTTAAGGAAAATTAATATCACAACATGTGAATTTATTTTGGACTTGAATGGGCAGTTAGGATTAGAGAAGGGCAATATGAAGTTATTTTATATTTGTGATATATTTTGTGATTTGGATAAATACACTCTTTGCTGAGTAATCTGTGAATATGTCCAACACTTAAACTGCAGCAGAGTGTGAGAAAAGTTGAATAAATATCAATACAAAATCATTTTTAAACAGTGCATTATGAATGTGAGGTATCAAAATAACATGATTACACATCATGAAAGCAATTTTAAATCCATTAGTATGTAGTTTTGTTGAAGTGTGAGCAGACGGATATAGAGCTGAATTATTTGTGGAAAATATCTCATTGTAGGTTTTTTTTTTGTTTGTTTAGTTTTTTTTTTTTGGCCAATGATTCAAATGCAATTTAAATTGTGATTACTGTGCTTCTAGTCATTTAAAGTAACAGGTGCTGAATCACTACTATGGAGCTTGTGGCATTTTTGACCAAAGCATGTCACACGGTTCACTAAGATTCAGAACTGTATTCCACTGTGGAGAACACGCAGACTTCAAAAAGCAGCTGTGCCACATTTAAAAATAAGGTAACACTTTACTTGAACCCTGCTACATAACACAAACATAACCACTTCATAAACATGTACAGCCATGAGCGATGAGGACAGATTATATTCAGTAACAGAAAAGTGTTATGTTACCATTACAGTGCCATAAAATGATACACTCCAGGACAGCTCTTTAAGCTACATGCAACTATGCAATCCTCATATTAAGTATTGCCAACAGGACTGGACACTCTGGGCCTTGATGTCACCAGGCCTAATGCCAAATGTGGGTGAGGAGTATAGAGCCTCCAGCACTGGGCTGAGGAATAGTCAAATTGTGTTCTCTGGAATGACTGAGCTCCATCCAATAAAGCTGGGACAAGCTGGAGTAGCATTTGTGATCCAGAACTAGGGCTGGACAATAATTCAATATCAATATATATTGTGATATAACATTTTTCAATAAAAATATGATATGATTTTATACACATTTTCAGTATACATTATTTACAGCATCTGTCACTGACTTACTGAGGGCCATTACAGGGCGCTGTCGTCAGTTCAGCACTCAATTTTAAAGTTAGTTCATAAATATTGACAAAGCCAAGAGGTTTATGTTTGATGTTGATGTCATATTTCCTGTTTGTTTCTGTGGCTTTTATGTTGTTTATATCGATATAATAATTATACCATATCGACTGAAATTTAGAAATATATTGTGATTGATGAAATTTTGCCATATAATCCAGCCCTATCCAGAACTAATCATCCAACATCAGCACCTGACTTTACTACAGTTTGTGGCTGAATGCCATCAAATCCTCACAGCAATGTTTCAACAGGGTCAAAAGGGAATTCCCAATATCCTCTGAATAACTCAGCTGGGTTAAAATGTAAACAAAGTGACCGAAGGTGGATCGGGTTTGTGTGTACTATGAATGGAACCAGACAGCTACCGAATCTCCCAGAAATCTTTCAGTATCCAGTGCAAATCCTCCCCAGAGGACCAGAACTGTTATTGCAACAAAACTCCAGTTAATACAATCAATTTCCCAAATACTTTCAGAATAAATCTGACTCTAGAGACTCATGGTCATACAGTGGATCTGTAAAGTCAGTGTTAGAGAGCAAGCTTCAAGCATAGTTACCCAGCTGTTCTTTTAGAAACTCTGAACATGAAGATTTATTTTCAACATTCAAGATTTTTAATGAAAGCTGCATTATAGATGCATATTTATTTGCAGTGTTTATTTCTTTTTGACACATTTTAATGTTATTAAATCACAATTTGTCTTCCTTTTAGTAGTTGTTTGTTCTAATATTTGTTTTTCCTTTTGCACTTTTCTTGTTTTTTGTTATTTTGTGTTGTGAAGCACTTTGCGCTGTATTTTAATATACAGGTGCTGGTCATAAAATTAGAATATGAAAAAGTTTATTTATTTCAGTAATTCTATTCAAAAAGTGAAACTTGTATATTATACTCATTCATTACACACAGACTCACATATTTCAAGTGTTTATTTCTTTTAATTTGATGAAAAAAAGGCTGGCCAAATGAAAAGTATGAACATGTACAGCACTCAATACTTAGTTCGGAATTCTTTTGCCTGAATTACTGCAGCAATGCAGTGTGGCATGGAGTCGATCAGTCTTTGGCACTGCTCAGGTTTTATGAGAGCCCAGGTTACTATGATAGTGGCCTTCGGCTCTTCTGCATTGTTGGATCTGACGTATGGCATGTTCCTCTTCACAATACCCCATAGACTCTCTATGGGGTTAAGGTAAGGCAAGTTTGCTGGCCAATTAAGATCAGGGATACCATGGTCCTTAAACCAGGTACTGGTAGCTTTGGCACTGTGTGCAGGTGCCAAGTCCTGTTGGAAAATGAAATCTGCATCTTCATAAAGTTAGAGGTCAGTGGCAGGAAGTATGAAGTGCTTTAAAACTTCCTGGTAGATGGCTACATTGACCTTGGACCTCAGAAAACACAGTGGACCAACACCAGCACATGACATGGCACCTCAAACCATCACTGACTGTAGAAACATTACATGGGACCTCAAGCAACTGTGCCTTTTCTCTCTTCCTCCAGACTCTGGGACCTTGATTTCCAAAGGAAATGAAAAATTTACTTTCATTAGAGAACATCACTTTGGACCACTCAGCAGCAGTCCAGTATTTTGTCTTTAGCCCAGGCGAGACACTTCTGATGCTGTCTCTTGTTCAAGAGTGGCTTGACAAGGAATGTGACAGCTGAAACCCATGTCTTGCATACCCTGTGCGTGGTGGTTCTTGAAGCACTGACTCCAGCTGCAGTCCAGTCTTTGTGAATGTCCCCCACATTTTTGAATGGGTTTTGTTTCACAATCTTTTCCAGGGTGCGGTTATCCATATTGCTTTTTCTACCACATCTTTTCCTTCCTTCCCTTCGCCTCTCTATTAATGTGCTTGAACACAGAGCTCTGTGAAGAGTCAGCCTCTTTAACAATGACCTTTTATGCCTTTCCCTGCTTGTGTAAGGTGTCAATGGTCGCCTTTTGGACAACTGTCAAATCAGCAGCCTTCCCCATGATTGTGTAGCCTACAGAACTAGACTGAGAGACCATTTAAAGGCCTTTGCAGGCTAAAAGCCTCTACCCCCATCATGATCACCTTCTAAAGTGGGGCCATTGACAGCATCCTGACTAGCTGGGTGGTACGGGACCTGCACAGCATCTTGCTGCAGTACCCTCCAGCGTATTGTGAGAACAGCTGAGAAGATCATTGGCACCTCTCTCCCCTACCTTCGGGACTTATACAGCTCCTGCCTCTTACGGAAAGCCCTCTGCTGGGTGCGTGATCCCACCCACCCACTACACATCTTTGTCCTGCTGCCATCAGGGCGGAGACTCCACAGTTTCAGGGCTAGGACCAGCAGACTGAGGGACAGCTCCATCCATCAGGCTGTGAGGATGCTGAATTCTCTCCCTGGTCTGCCTCGCCTCCAACTTCTGTCCCCCCGCACACACTACTCAGCAACCTGACATCACGCCCGCCCCCAAATAAATACCCCACTGAGACTTTTCTAGAACTGGCATGCACTCACTTTGAAAAAAAAAAAACAGGCAGGCACTCAATCACTTTAACCAGCCTCCAGGCTCCATACCTGTATATATGCACTACTGTTTACACCAGCCCTGTTTATATTGGTACTGTCACTTCCACTTAATCCCCTCATCAGTACCTAAATGTGACTCGTTGTTCACTTGTTATACCATTAAATTGCACTATTGTTGACATTGCCCTGTACATCCACTACCCTACCTCTCATTCAGGTTATTGTCTTCAGTCAGTGTCCCATTGTCTCGCGTATGTCTAACAGTGAGTTTGTTTGTATCGTATGTCCTGCATTTGTCTTCTGTTTGTTCACTTTCATATATTTATATACTTAGTTAAGTTGGATTTAGTCTATTTTTGTTAATGTTAGCTGCAACTGTGGGAGGAGAGTAACGTAATTTAAATCTTCTGTATGTCTTGTACATATAAAGAATTGACAATAAAAATACTACTACTACTACTTTATGACCAGCACCTGTATATGAACTGTGCAATATAAATAAAATGATTCTAAAAATTATTCTGATAATTATTACTACTACTACTAAAATAACTGTGTCTATAAAAATGTCTATAATATTACAAACAATATCCATAATATACTCAAAAGGGTACATTTAGATAAGGCTACATTATTACAATAATAAATACTATTAATATTTTTGACCATTTCTATTGGTAAATTTTTCTTAATATTTTCACATGTTGTAAAAGGTGGCCATTTCCAAATAGTATAAAAACTAAAACAACAAAAACACAATAACTTTTAAGGTCTTGAATGGATATCAATTTGTAATATTTTGGTTTGAAATGTCACCACTGGTCAAACAACATATCTGCTTGATTTGACTCATCCACTCTGCACTGAACACATTTCTGCACAATGATAATAGGTTGCATTTATAGTGTCTTTCTGATACCCAAGCTCGCTTAATGATGCTGAATATAACACAACGAATTGCTTGTGCAAAGGTTACAGCACCTATTAGATTCATTTTACAAAAACAACCTATAAATAAACAATGTCATATATAACCACAGGTTGCTTTAGAAAATCTACAAAGCATGTCCTTAGACCAGGGTTGTGGGTATTGAACTGGCACTAAAGAGCTACACCCAGGATGCTTAGGTTGTGCTACTGTCTTGGCTCATATCCTCTTTTACCTCCATGGGGAGAGTGTCAAAAAGATGATCCTCCACATGGAAGTGGCTTCTCCTGAGATGGCTACACTGACCAAGCTGATGTGGAAGACGTTCTAGACAGTTACCCTTCAGCTCAAGCTGCGTAAGCTGTACTAACTCTCCAACAGACTCTGGAAGGATGGTGATGCGATTGTTTCCCAGACAGAGAACTTTCAGTCTTGTGCACAGGAACAGATTTTTGGGAAGGACCTCTACTTTGTTGTCTGTGACTGCAAAGTACTGAAGATACTGGAGAATTCCCACTTCAGCAGGAATCACTGAAATGGCGTTGTGGCTGAGATCCAGGTGTCTGAGCTTGGGAAGGTAGAAGAGTGCCGTTGGGAGCGTCTCCAATTTGTTGTAGGAGAGATAAAGGCACTCAAGGTTTTTTACGTGACTTATTGACTGAGGAATAGTCACAATTCTGTTGTGCCACAGCTTGAGGCAGGTCAATCTCTTCAGATGCTGAAAGCTGATGACCTCTTCGATGGTGCGAATGCTGTTTGATTTCAAGTCCAGCTCTTGTAGGTTCGTCAAGCTGAAAATGGAATGTGGGATTCTCTCTAGATCACAGTTGTGGAGCTCCAACTCGACCAGGTTGGTCATCTTCTTAAGACTGTTCAGCACCACCAGCTTAGTCCCATCATTGTGCACCAGCAGTTTGACGAGATGTGGCGCCAGGTCTGCAAGGTTTGTGGGTAGTTTGTTAAGGTTGCTCTTCAGGTAAAACATCTTCAGGTTTTTCAGATCCTTTAAGGATTCCAGACCGATCATCTTGTTGTGCTCAGAACTCAGGTTGCCTACAAGGTACAGTTCCCTCAGGCTCCTCAAGAGGTAAACCCACGGGGGGATCTCGCCAACATCTGTGAACTTTACATGAAGGCACTTCAGGTGATCTCGGAGGAAGGTGAAGGCTGTTTGTTCGACCTTTGCAGGGCAGTGATACAAATGGAGCTCCTGCAAATTTGTCATTTGTGAAATCTTGGCTGAGATTCTGATCTCAGGAATGAGCTCCAGTTTGAGGACTTCAAGTTCAGTGATGTCAAACACAGCATTGGGAAGTCCAGAGAGCATGAACAGGTGCAGCTCTTGTCTGTCTTGAGCATTGGCAGTCACATGCTGCCGTAGTTTCTCAAATGTCCATTCATGATTTAGGCTAATCTCCCGCAGTTTATTCTCGCTGACTTCAGAGAGAAAGACGGCAAATCGTTTTGAATGCAGCTGGTCGTACTGGTCAACCATATGCAGAAGGAATGCAAAGTCATTCTTGACATCAGGGATATCACTGAAGCTGCTTTCTTCTCTGACTTTTTCAAAGGAATACTCCTTGAGTGATCGCCTAAAGAGCCAGAAGAGAGCATAGAGGCACACCAGGCAGTAGAGGCTGATTATAGCCATGAAGGTGAAGAGGAGTTTCCTCAGCATGAAGGCCATGTTGTGGGTGCAGAAGAACTTGTTGTATCCAGTGAGGCTCTCGATGTCTGGCTTGCAAATATGTTTGAATTTGATGCCTGAGATAAAAGTGGACGTGTAGCAGAGGATGAAAATGAGCTTCAGTGCTTTTATGGTTGTTTGTCCCACATAGAGTTTATAGATGAAGTCGCTGTCTTCAACGTGAGCTCGAAATGTTCTGACCTTCTCGAAAAGGGCCTTGGCTTGCTCTCCGTCTTTCTTATCCAGGATGGTCAAGCTCGGGCCTTCAGGGAAAATCTTCTCTGTGGAAAACCTCACTTCGTTGTTTCCCAGTATTGGCGTGGTTAAGTTGCTGCCGTCCTCTTGGCTATCAGTGGATGTCTGCTTGGGAGCGTTCTGTCCAGCAATGATCCTTTGCTTATTTTCTTCTGAGTCTTCACAGGCAGTTTCAGACAGAGCTTTCGTAGTCCACGGAGATTCGAAACAACGGCCCAGGATGGAGACAAAATGTTCGATCTTTGAGCTGCTCTTTGGGTACTTGAACCAGAAATTACTACTCACCATTAACATGATGGTGTAGATGAGAACAAGGTAAGGAAAGTATTTGGAGTACCAAGGCAAGGTCTCATGGTAGCACATCTGGTTGACAAAGATGTACTGCTGATAGTCCAGATTTGTGCTGAGTCCTCTGGGTTGAGGTTGTCTCAAGCTAAAAACACTCTGGCTGCTCACTGGGGTCACCTGAGTCTCGTGTATTTCATGAGCAACATTGTCAGGAAGATCCTGAGTGGCCAAAGGCACCGAACCTAGCGAGGAGGTGAATGGTTGCTGAGGTCTTTCTGTTGTGTAAGGGATGGTATTCACACTCTCTGTTGTTTTCTCCAGAATGGGAAGGCACGCCACTTGGTCTTTGGTTATCTGCATAGTCCCGGCAAAAATGGCCAACATCAACATGACCAGGCCGAGATAATCCATAAAGACGTCCCACCATGGCTTCAGTATCCGATATGTCGGCTGGATGTCGTTAAGAGAGGCGACTTCTGTGAGAGTGAACATCTCTGCGGTGAAAACATAAGACAACCCAATTAATTTAAATGATTCAACAGTTATTTCAAAGCTAAATCCTTTTAAAGCAGAAGTAAATAGTGGTCAATAAAGAATGTCTACTTTGCCAAATTCACAATTTGTTATTACATCTCTACAGTAAAATGCAATAAAAACACTGATCATTTGAAAATAATGTTTAAATTAATCTGATTCTGTGAAAGGTACTATCCAGGGTGTGTTCCAGAAGAACTGCAACCCTTAACCGGATGAAGCATTTACAGTAAACAAATTCATGAATGATAAAGCTAATCTCTAAACATTAAAGAGGGCTTTCCATCTTGCATCCTCCAACATTTTCCAGAGTCTGTGTTAACTTACGCTGATCATCTTGATGTAAAATAGCATACATTGACAGATATAAAAGCTTTTAGAGAAAATTTATATGTAACGTATAATTGTAATTAAAAATTCCAACATTCTCCTGCTCTTTTGTCATTTTATGGTAACTATGTGTCATATTAAAAATAACAATTCTCATTTTATTCAACAACAAATAACCTAAAATTGAGGTAGTGTAAAAATGGTGAGAAAAGAATAAACAGGGAAAAGTGCTGCAGAAGCATGCGATGGGTTTATTCTGTTCTTGGGGATAATATTGTATCCAAAAGTTTGGCTGAGTTTGGGTTTAGACAATTTAAAATGGGATTTCAGTGTTAGTAATTTTAAAAAAGTGTACTAATACTTCATTTTTAGGTAATTTTTTGTTGATTAAAATAACAATTTTCATTTCTATACAACAGACACCATAAAATTACAGAATGGGAGAATTTTTTAATATTTAATTTTAAATTAAATATGTTACACAAAAACAAACACTTCAAAACATATAATAAAGAAGAGTTTTACTCTCCAATGATTTTGAGCTCCCTGGACTCTGTGCCTCACTGCCTACAGCTCTGTGTGTGTGTGTGTGTGTGTGTGTTTTCGCTGCCATGGATCTGTTAAATGCAAACTCTCTGTTACATTGCTCTGCTGTTTCAGTTGTTTTTAGCCATGCCCCAAGGACCCACTGACTTCACACGTGACTTTCCTCAAATGCTACATAGAGACTCTTAAAGAGACAAACCTCAACAAACACAAACCATCAAAAGAATTCACATTAAACTAAAGAACAAATTTTAGTTTATATAAAATTGACAAGAATGCAAAAGAATCCATGCTTAAAAGATACTTTGAGCTGTGACTTCATAGAACTTTCAATTAAATTTAACAAACAATTAATTGTGAAAATCTATAGCCTGGAGTGGAGCTAAGGTGCCTCTTCAAACTACAGAGGAAGCAAATCATTCATTAATTTCATGGAGGGACGGTTTCACATGTGTCTACATGCAGCAATTGCAAACTAAAGTGAAGTAAAGCATGATATCATCACTAAAGTGATGCAATATACTCTGGGGTGGCTTTACTGCAAGGCTTTACCACAAAAAAAAAAAATCAACTTTACCAGCAATACAAGTCATTTTAATTCTCTAATTTTTTCTGTGTGTGGCGTGTACTGTGGTGCTGCTTTGTGATTAGGACACACAAATGATTCTGGAGATTTAGCTTTTTATTTCAGACTAGAATGGTCCAGAAACAGAGAAACGGAGAGGTCTCCAGCTCCCGTGCTGAGAGATTCTTAGAAATGTTCCACAGACCACAATGTCCACAAGCTCTAAACACCTCTGATTCTAATTCAAAGATTAGGGCCTTCAGTTCGGCTCCTGAAGCACTGACCAATGAGAGAAGGCTTAGCTGTGTCTAGTTACTTGGTCCTTAAGGAGATTGAGCTGCTGCTTTTGTGCCTCTTCACAAGTTGAGTTTTTGGGAAAGGTACTGTTACTTTTACTGAAGTCATTATTTTATTCAAGGCACGATACATTTACTGGAGAATGGCGATATCACTGTCCACGCACTTTCGTCTTTTATTCCGTTCAGCTGCTCAGGCTCTGGAGCCTGCATCCTCAAGATTATAATAGTGTGTGTCATCATGACATGACAATCCTTGTGTGTGTGTGTGTGTGTGTGTGTGTGTGTCTGCGAAGGACTAGCGCCCCTTCCAGGGTATGTTCCATGAAATTAATTCAAAGGGGAATGCCATTGGTATTTATTTCTCCATAATCCAGTGTTTGAGCTGTAAACACAGTGATGGAGCCTGTGTAGTGGCGATAGAAACCAAGCCTCTCCATGTCTACACCATCCAGCATTTTATTTCCTCTCCACCATCAGCAATGACATTCACCTTTCTGAAGAGCTTTATTTGGATTGATGCTGATGATGGAAAATAACTTTTAAAAGCTCAATAGATAAAAGCTTTTTAGACATGCACAGATATGAGAATTCTGGGCAGATGGCAATATCAAATACTATTCATGTACCTCTGCCAATGTCCATACAGAAGTATATTAATAAAATCAAATGAAAAGTGTCTCCTGAGAAAATTGTTAGCCATGTTTATTTATTTCTAACTGGCCACAAGAGAGACTGGTCAAATATTTTAATTATTTTTTAATATATCAATTTAAATATAGGGCGGCACGGTGGCGCTGCAGGTACACAGCCCCAGGGACCTGGAGGTTGTGGGTACAAGTCCTGCTTCGTACTCTCCCTGTGTCTGCATAGGTTTCCTCCGGGTGCTCTGGTTTCCTCCCACGGTCCAAAAAACATATGTTGGTAGGTGGATTGGCGACTCAAAAGTGTCCATATATGTGAGTGTGTGTCGCCCTGTGGAGGACTCACGCCCACTCCAGGGTGTGTTCCTGCCTTGTACCCAGTGATTTCAGGTAGGCTCCGGACCGACTGCGACCCTATTCTGGATAAGCGGTTGCAGACGATGAATGAATGAATATAAAAATAGATCAACTCAAGCAAAGAAATATAATAATAATAATCAAATTAATGTTAACTTAAATCAAAGGATTAAACGCAAAAACCAATAGTTGTTCAGAACCATTTCCATTTTTACTAACTTTCCGAGGGGCTTTTAGAGTCAGACGTCTGGTTCCATTCACCACCACTGTGAACTGTTCTGACTCAGTGACCTGTTCTGTTTCTCCAGAATGGAGAATATTTACACCAGACTAAACCCACCATCCCTGCATTACTCTGTTTACATCTCAAACTTTCAATAATAATAAAAAAACATCAATGGAAATCATGTTTAAACAAATATATTCTACACTGAAAGTTCACACCCAGCTACAACAGAGCTATCTGCATTACTGTGTTTAAATCTCAAACTTTAAAAAAAAAAAAAAAGGAAAATTAATGGAAATCATCTTTAAACAAATACGTTCTGGACTGAAAGATCACACCCAGCTGCAGCGGAGCTAAAATCAAGACCAAGGCCATGAAACTGAGAGGGGAATATAGTTCAAGTTTCATCTGAATACTTTAACTGTAAACGTTTACTACATTAACTACACAACCTGGTCTCCAGTGGCACATACATTTAGTGTTAAATTAACTACTTAAACTACATGTGGTTCATTCCCACACTCCTATAACCACAGAACTACAGCTGCAATACTGTGAAAAATGAAAGACCACCCCTCATTTAGTTCATTTCTATCAAAAACAGGTTATACATTTCTCAGGAGAGTCTTCATAAGAAAAGGACAATTTGGCCTAATCCACATGTATGTGGATATGTTTCAAAGCGTAGTTCACCTGTGTTTTCTTCTCCTGTCCAAATGACAATGGCATTTTAGGTCACCAAAATCATAAGATAAGAGAAATAACATTTTATTGACCCATAAGGAAATAGCCTAAATATAGTCACCATTCAGTAATTCATTCATTTGTCCATATTTTCTGCTTGATCCATTTTAGGGTCATCATATAGAGGACATATCCGTTATTAAACAAATGACAACAGACACTACACTACACTTAGCCAAAAGGCTGAGAGGTAATGATAGTGTGGAAGCACGCAGCATCCACTCTAACATAGCAAGCTTGTGGGCACTGATCACTTGTTCACAGCTGAAATTGTCGAAACACCAGAATGCACAGAACTCTTACATCCACCTCCCCAAGAGTACAGACCTTATCATGAACAGCGATTCTTGACCAGCCCTGGTCAGACCAGAAGCTGCTGGGACAGTTCTGAGAAAGAAATTCTTATCCACGAAGAGTGTCGAGGACATTTGGAGATGTCAGGGGCATCACTCGTGTCTCTGACATCTCTGATAAATGTCTCTGACATTTGATTTCTTGTGAGGACAAATTTTTTTTTTAAAGTATGGAAATGTGTGGACAGGGCTTAATAAATAATAAATCAGTCTATAATCCACAGGTTTCGGTGCCCATCCTCCCACTGCAAGAAGAAGAAGAGCTCAACACTGGGTGTGCAATGATGCGGAGCTGGAGAAAAAAAAACAGAAAAGGAAATAGAGGCTAAAGAAGGATCAAATAAATAGTTGAAGGTAGGGCTAGACAATTAATCTAAAATGAACCAAAATCAACATTCAGAATTTCTAATCAACATAATCTTGCCTCTATCTATTGTTATTTTTGTTAGTATGTCCCCACTGCGTGTTCGTGTACTGTACCTTTAAACCCACACTACTGCACTGTAGTCATGTGACTCTGCCCCATCCAATCTGACACATGGAGGCAACATAGATGAGAACCTAAACACGGAGGAGGACCGAGAGACTCGAGCAGCTCATACCAAATAAAAATGCTGCGTATGTGGTTAGTATGTGTTAGGATGACACTGAACATAAAGAAGCAAAAAAGAGGGAAAAAAATAAAAATAAATAAATAACAGTTTCAGACCAAAGTTAATCCCCCAGTCTGTTTCATACTGAACACAATCATGCATCGAATACGAACAAAGCACAGCTCAAACAGAGACAGAGCTCCCAGCGCCTTCAGAAACACATCCCACCTTTAATACTGGAGCATATTTACAGTATAAGCCTCGTCAATGAACTATGAGGCAAAAAGGAGCTGTTTTAAAAACATGCTGCTGCCTCTGTGGATTTTAAATACAGACACTGAAAAATATATAACACATTTTGTTGGACTGGAACAGAAAACCCAGCTGGACCCACTGAACCCTGAGAGAACGACCTCCTCACTGGGCACTGTGCTGTGCTATATCTTGAATTTCTTCACTGTGTTCGGATTACACAGCGGTACAGAGACCGTATTGTGGATAAGAGCCGACAAGGTGCGGGACATGTTGGTGTGAAATCTGAAGCTGTGATGATAATGATGCTCCAAAACTCCTGCACCGCATTCCCCCCACCACAGCACCAGAGCGCTCAGGCCTCTCAAAACAACTAATGGAAAAACAACTTTTAATGGAAAAAACACTCTTATCAGTCGAGTTTAAGTGTAAAGTAATAAAATAATTATTAATTCACAAGTTAAATAAACTTACATAAAATGTCTTTAAAAGCTGTGGGAAATGCATTTTAATTAAGCTAATTCCAATCCTCTTTAAATGGCACAACAGTTACACACGTAATAAAATTCTGTCTTAACTGTGACCACATTTCTAAACATGGACAAAGTCACTCTAAGTTCACTAATTAAACCATTAACAATATACTCTGTTCAAATTGTACAGGTGTGGGAATCACTTCTAGAATAAAAGTCCCCAAACACATTTAAATAAATAAATAAATAAATAAATAAAAGCTATCTTTAACTATATAGCTTCTGTACGCACAGATCTACAAATATGCAGTTATTCCCACTCGCCATCTCCAGCTTGAAAGCCCCACCCTCCAAACTGATGCAAATGTTTTCTCAGGTTTGTGACATCACAAACCAGGCTGTCTGAATCTGTGTCTTTGAGACACTGTAGTTCCAAAGCCATGATACTTCTTCTGGCTTAAACAGCACATGTACATGCTAACTAGGCGAAACACTTGTAATTTTACACTGGAGTATGATCGTCAGAGGTAGTGCAACCAACTCTTCTAAAAATTTTGGATCCCTCTCTTTAAATATCTGCTTAAAAAGCTAAATACTCACACCAGTGAATATATGCATATTTAAAACACACGCTGAAGTAGAGTACAGTTACTTTAAAGTAAATTTAAGGAACTTTAAAGCATGAGAAATGCACTTTTAATTAATCTGTTTCAGTTCCACCTTAAATGGTGCAAGAGTTACATTCTCAGCCTCAGGCGCCAAAAAGAAACTGTTACACCGTTTAAGGTGGAACGGAGTAAGACGCTTCAGCCTAAAGCTGTGGTGCTTTTAAGGTGGAAGGAAATAAATCGAATATGTAGCCGAGGAGCAGATCACTTTACCTGTCACTGAGCGTCACGGTTCGATTCCTGGTCCATAGAGGGGTGGAGGATGGAATAAACTATCCAAATTTTTTGATGACCCAACTTGAGCTGGTGTAAATTAGACTCAGAAAACGACAAAGCGTGTCTCAGAAAGAGCCACAACGGTTCTTCGGGCGCTGACCCGCTCCACGACGCTCGGATCTCGCACTTTGTGTTCCACCGCGAGGGGAAGTGGGTCTGTGTTTATACCAGTGGCCTTTGGGTGGCACTGTTTCTTTCGTTCAATTGATTCAGTCGAACCGATTCCCATGTCCAGTTCATTTTAAGGTATCGGCTCAGAATTTGAGCCGACTCCGTATTTTCCGACTGATCCGATTCTATATAATATTCAGAAATTTGGATTAACTTAAAATATTTGATTAAGTGAAAAGTTAGCAGCAAAAGCTCGTATATCCAAAATATCCACATTACACGAGAATAGAAAAATAATATAGCAATTCAATGGAAATAAATGTGAAAAAGGATCGGAATCAGGGTTATTGGCCCAGTATTTTGACATAAAGGAATGTTTCCGGTTGTTGGTACGCCTCAGGAATATACAATGTATCGCTACATATCGTTTACAGTAAAAATACACAATATACAATTTATAGGACAGATAAAGCAACATTTACATACAATACACAGTAAACAACAACCCAGATTAATAGGTAAAAAAAAGTTTATTAGTGCAAACAAATGTAATGTGCATGATGTACGATATACGGGAATGGATTGTGTTCTACAGTAGGAATACTAGAATTGGAAGTGAAGCAGGGTGTAACAGTCTGAGGACAGTATTATCTATGGCCCAGCAGATGATTTTGCTCAGTTGTTTAGAACAGTGATGGGATTAGGACAGAAACTCTTTCTGTGTCAGGCGGTCTTTGTGTATAGGGCTTTGTAGCACTTGCTGGAGGAGAGATGAAAGAGTTTGTGATTATTTTTTTCTGCAGTCTATCCCTGTCCTGTTTTTTTCACTGTTCTGATCCAATTTTGGAGCATTTCTAATCAGTTTGCTCTTAATCAAATGGTAACACAATTTCACAGCCATTTTGAGCATTTCTTAAAGTTAGAACTGAAGATTTTGCAGGAAACAAATGTGTAAAAAAAATCTGTGGAAAACGCCCCACTCCTACGTACTGTCCTCATTCCAAAGCCCCTTCTTTAAAACATCAATGCCAAGGCAGCTTGATAAAAAAGCCAACAGCTACAGCGATGTCCATTGTGGTATGCTTTCTGGGTTCATCCAGCCTCTTTTAGTGAGAAAGCCTGATCCCTTTCTTTTTTTCTCTTTTGTTTCTTCTGGCACAAATCTTCACTTAGGCATGTGGTGTGTGTACATGGGCCAGTTTAATCAGACCAGTTCAGAGGGTGATACAGTTAGACAGGCACATAAGCCATCTCATCATTTCATTCAGTGTTTTTACAGTCCTGTGACCTATAGAAAAGCAACCTTTATTTTTTCAAAGATATTGATTTATAGATTGCTCTCAGGATGTAACAAAACAAATCACCTACTCCAGCTTCAACATGTCAAAAAAAGGGAAAAATGACAAAATTGGAGACACAAGATCTTTGTCTGACAGCTGTTAATGTTTATATCGCTGAATTGTCATGACACTTGGGAATTATGTGCTTTTAACTTCATTGCAGAACAGTAGAAACAATTTGGACACAGAGAGAGAGAGAGAGAGAGAGAGAGAGAGAGAGAGAGAGGAATAGAGAGAGAGAGAGAGAAAGTTATTAGTTATTAGGGGTACAAACATCAGTGCATCAGGAAGCCACACAGCACCCAAAGAGTAGTTAGGGGTAAGGTGCCTTGCTCAAGATATTATCCTGCACTTCCCCTGCCCCTATTTTCATCCCAGTCAAGGAGATAACACCAACGACCTTTTGAACTCAAGCCCAATTTTCAAGCTTTCAAACCATGGCTATATATATGAAGTAAAAGTATTAACTCCTAACTTATTATTTAAAATGTGAGAGTTTATTTTGAAATGAGCTGGTTCCAAAGAAAAATGAATCGTTCATGAATCACTATCTGACTCACTGGCATTACCTCTTTGTGAAAACAACATTAGGATCAATGTCCAGATCAGTGAGGTGTGGAGTGTTTTGTACTTTGCCTCCTTCATTCATTCAGACTGACTTTCTGACCTCTCCTCACTTTCACTCAGCAATTTGTCTCATGTTTTCACTCAGTTGGCTTACACAGAGCCCTGGAGGAGTCAGGGGTGAGAAAATACACAAGATATATTGAAAAATCAGTTTATAAGAACATTTTATTAATCTATATTTCCAATTTACAAATTGTTCTATTTGTTTTATTTATTTATTTATTTATTTATTTATATATTTATTTATTTTGACTGAGTGCATGATTTATGCACCTCACACCTCAAATAAATATGTTTGCATATATTCAGTTTCATTCATTCATCTTCTGTAAGCACTTCATCTGGATCCGGAGCCTGTGCAGAATCATTGGGCATAAGGTAAGAACACACCCTGGAAAAAGCATGACACATTCACCCAGTCACTGTGGACAATTTCACACGCTCACCCAGTCACTCACACTTGTGGAAAATTGAATTCACTCACACAGACAACTTTGGATATCACACACTCACTCAGTCACTCACAACTGTGGACAATTTAATTCACTCACACACACCTTTGGACACACACATTTACCCAATCATTCACATACTCAACCATTCACACCTCTGTACAGTTTCCCTCAGTACAACGTACCAACATGTGTTGTTAGACTGCTGGAGGAAAATGACTCTTTCTCTCTCTCTGTCTGTGTTTGTGTGTGTGTGTGTGTGTGTGTGTGTGTGTGTGTGTGTTTTGTCTCTCTGCCACAGAGAGCTGTTGTGTGTTGTGCAGGAGGAAGTGCCCAGGCGACTGAAACCTCTTCTGGACGGTTTTGGCAGGTTTCAGCCGGTCTGTTATAGCCCTAACTCAGCTCAGTCCTCAACACACTCACACATAACTGCATTTATTACCTTTATAAATATGGTTCAAACGTTTTTGTGTAACATATAATTGTAATTCTAAATTCAAACATTCTCATGCTCTTTTGTCATTATACAGTAACTGTTGTCTTGTATTAAAAATTACACTGCATTTGTTACGAGCACCATCAGGAAAAAGCACTGCAGTAGCATGTAATGGACTTGTTCTGTTCTTGGGATAACATTTTATTCAAAAGTATGTGTGAGTTTGGGTTTACATGATTTAAAGACAGGGATTTTGATGTTAGAGTTTGTGCACATAGCACAATAATGCTTTATTTTTAGGCTAATTTTTCTTGAATAAAATTACAATTGTCATTGTAACACTACAGTCACTATAAACTGACAAAAAATCAGGAGAATTGTTGAATTTTAAATTACAGTTATACACAAAAACACACAAAAAACTTAAAGGGTGTTAGTCATGAATTTGTTTTCATTCTGGAGATGCTTTAGTCTAAATCTCTGAATGTGTGAAGGGTGAATATAATCCTTGTTGAAGGCCAGAATATAGAAATATTAATTGAGAAATATAGTTCTTCTGTGTGTTGTGTTGCTCCTTTAAGAACCCCATTATTTACTGTGTCATACACACCCCAACCCACTGTGCTTGTTTGTTCCAGTTTCTATTATGTGCCATGGAAACAGACACAGGGAATTCTCTGCTGGGAATAAGGGATTTATACAGTGTAAACATTAGACTCAGCTGCTGTATGTGGTATTACACAGAGTCCAGCTCTTAAAGAAATAGATTACACACTTACAGAATTTTAAACTGATATAAACTCATATAAAGTGATAAAAAAAAAAACCTTAAACAGGCTTAAGATAAAGTCAGATATTTAACGTCTAGTCAAAACAGCTGTTGAATACAAGTTATTCATGATTTATGAGTTTGAGGATATGGACATAGCTTCAGTGGTCTACAGGATAGATTTCCTTTACAGTCAATGGCAGTATATTCTCACTACAGCATTAAACAACTTGTATTTAATTTGGATGGAAATGCCATTTCTCCACTGTGTAGCATTCTCAGATTTAAGGTTCTTGTGAGACTCAGTCTGCATCAACCATCTCTCTCTCTCACACACACACACCCCAACACCAGTATGTCAGTCGTTTCTACCTTGGGGATTGTAAATATTGCATCAGTTAAAAGTAACACATCTTGCAAATGTATCACAGTAAACATAAACTGCAGTCAAACTAAAAAACTCATTAGCTGTCAATCACCGAGACGGACCAGATTTTTATTATGGACTATATTTGTCATATTTCCTTAAAAAAAGGAAAAAACATCCATTGATGAGACTTTTTACAGCATGATGTGTTTTTAGTATGGGGCAAAAAAAATGTAAACTTCATTATCTGTTTGGAAAATAAAAAAGAAAGAATGCAGCTGCTGAAGTGAGACCTTTGTAATGATTTACATATGATTTATGGTGCAGAGACCAAATCTTAAGCCACAATAATGACACAGTATCAATAGTTAATAAAAACGTACAATTTCACAACATACATTTTTTTACATAGTGAAATATTTGCGATTTAAACAAAGTGACGGAGTGTGGGATGTAATGCTTCATTCTAAAGAAACTCAGATTTGTTGACGGTGGTGAATGGAACCAGACGCATGACTCTAAAAGCTCCTCACAGAAAGGTACAACACAAAGTGGTTATTAACACGCAGCTGATGCCTAAGACATTTTGTTATGAGTTTGGTCTAAAATGTATTTTTAAATCAATTATTGATGATGGTGGTGCTCTATACCAACAATAGCTTTGAATATAATTTCATTGGTTCTGCAGTAAATTGTGCATTTACTAATACGTTTTAAAGCATTTGTTTGCGTAATGTATAATTGTAGTTCAAATTGTGTTAGTGTGTGTCGTCCTGTGAAGGACTGGGTGAAAAAGGGCTTACAAAGTATGCAGAGCAATGCAGGACAGATGATGATTGTAAAACTTTACAGATCAGAGGCCAGACTTTATCACAGCAACAGATTTAGCCAGTTTAGGCGTCAAGGTCAAACCCCAACACAACTTCCACAAAAACCTGGGATCTGTTAAAACCTGTTTTACGGCTCCTTTAAGACTGCCCTGTTCAGTACAGTGGTTCCATCACAGCGCCCCCCGTTGAGCCTCAAAAAGTACACTAATAGCAGCCACTCATGCTTTTCTAGTTGGTCCCCCACACAAGTACAGAGCAGGCCAAATCTATTCACCTTCAGTTTTCAGGTGCTTTTGCTGTTACAAGTTCATCTGTATGGTCCTGGGAGCTGATAGAATAGACTGGTGTTTCCTGATGAATTCTCTGCATCTCTCCATCACCCCTTTGCCTCCAGCTCTTCCATGACTGCTTTTCCCCAAACTGCTTCCCTCTCCAACTCCTCAGCGTTCATCTCCTCAGGCTCAAGCTCTGTTCCGGACGCAGCCAGAGTGTGAGACTGTCCAGTTTTAGTGTAGCAGCTGTAACTGGGCCTGGGTACCTCACAATTGGTGGTTATTATGTGACGGGGTCTTCTTGTCCACATCCAAAAGTCTGACTCTTAATGAACTGTGTGGTGTGTTTTAGAACAGAACTCTCTCTCACACCTGTAGACAGTTTCACACTCACAACCACTGACACTTTTACACAGACAGCCCCCTAACAACATGTGTTTGGACTGTGAGAGAAAACCTACACAGACACAGTGAGAACACACCACATACCTCACAGACAACTGCCCTGAGAGGGGATTTGAACCCACAGTCCTAGGACGTCGCAGCTGTGTGACAGAGACACTACCTGCAGCAGTGCAATCATGCCACTCAAAATAAATATAATAAATGTTTGAATTTGTATGAAGCAAACAATATGAAAAACCTGAGACTATGAAAAATAATTTTTTCGTTCCACTGGCCAACAAAAATGAGGAATGAATCAACAAAAGTATAAAATTAGCATATAAGTTTAACTAGTAATTATCTCAGTGAAGATATTAAAAATATTCAAAACATTTTCTTCATCTGGCACAAGGTTCAATACAGTGTTTTTCTCCCTATTTCGCTAGTAAGTCACTGATATTGTAATCAAACTAAACAGTGAGCCTCAGTGCTGGAACAGTGATTTTGATTTGTGAAGGTGGGAAAGTAGAAGATCAGTATTCTTTCTCTGAGTAAAGAATATTAAAAAAAAAAAATAAAGTGATAACCTTTCCCTAGTTCCCCAGTTATCCCAAACGTCAAACCTATACATGTGTGTTCATAAGGACAATGTCAGACATGCACTATATTTAATATTTACTCATTAAACTATTAAAATGAACTCTCCACAGACAGTGACCTGAGGTGGGGGCCGGACCCAGGACCCCGGGACCCTGGAGCTGTTTGGCAGCAGAACTACCTGCAGCACCACCGTGCTGCCCATAAGAAGGAGCTCAACATCTTTAAAGCCAATTATTAAATTCAAGCTGGGAAGATCTTCCTGGAGCAGCAGCTGCAGGTGAACGTCTTTTTTATAGCAGCCCACGCTCGCCTGAAGAACGTACCAACTCTGCTCTTCTTCTTCTTCACCTTCAGAGAAAAGAATGAAAGATGTTACACAGGGTGCGAAATACCTTTATTCCACTGTATGGGCTGAACACTTAAATCTTATCTGGATGTTATGAAATATATACATTTACAATTCAGACACTACTCAAACTTGAAACAAAAACCACATCACCACAAACACATAGCTGTTACTCACCAGCTGATGTGGTTCCTTCTCCGGATTCTCCAGGTGTTCCAAGAGTCTCAGCTTGGGCGGTGGCTGAGCTCGCTTTACTGGGCCCAGGTGATGGGAGTAGAGAATCCAGGCCATTCTCTTCTAGGCTCTCTTCCAACACTTTCAGAGTCAGACACGTTACCACCGAACTTTTCCGAAGAAAGTTCTCCAAGCTTTGTGGAGATTGTTAAAGAACATCATTGCTAGTATAGAGCATGCGGACGAGGGAAATGCATCTTTTCGGAAATGTCTCTCGCTGAAATTCGAATAGCTCCTCACTCCCTCTAAAGTGAAGTACATCAGTCGTAAACTACACTGTACATACACACAGACAGCGTTAGATTTCAGATTCAAACATATAAATAAATATAAATTATGCTGCATTAGAAATATATAATGCCCTGCTAAGATCTATATTCAGTCATTTCATGCCTTGTGTCATGCACAACATAGGAAGCATGGCATAATTTGGAATTAAACCTGTTTCTCTCAGGCTTTGTGGCTTTTTTTATGTCTCTCTTTGAGAGATACCTCCTGGACTTAAAATTTTACAATGATTACAAATGACATTGTAATCTTTATTAAAACATGTATAGGAATATAGAGCTGCTGTGATATGAGATCTTTAAAAATGTTACAAATAATAATATCTGCTTTGTTGTGATTTTAACAGTGGTCACTAAAAGATGAACAAAGGTGTAGGTCTGGACCCAGATGTTCTCCTGTCCAGACCTGGGCTTTTAACTGATAAAATACTGAGTATTATTTAAATTTTGACAGAAGGTTTCTATTTTAACCAGATCTTTCCTAGCATTTTCCGGTACTGGATAAGCATCCCAGCACAGGACCAATTAACCTTCTCAGCCATCTGTGCATTATGGGGAACACAGAGGCGAGAAATATCACTCTGAGAAGAAACTGAATCAGAGGAAAGCTAAAAAAACAACTCGTTTCATCTGAGATTGTGCCAATTATTAAAGGATGCCATGTAAAGCTCCATTATGAGGATAAACATCTTTAAATTGCACTTTATTTCATCTGATACTGATAAGATGTGGAGAACAGGCTACTTCAGTATAGTTTATGGCGCTGAATCTTAATGTACGTTAGACATTATGGTGTTCTGGACCTTTGTGTGAGGAAATTCTCAAAATTGGTCTTATTCGATTTAAATTAAAAACCCCTGATGTAGAACATTAAATATCTGCAATGATTACAATAAAGATGATTCAGATTTTATCTGAAAGGGATCAGTAAACTCACCACCACTCTTTCAGAGTTGTTATCTTCCTCCTCACTGTCACTGGAGGATTCAGGTGGTGGATCAAAGGTCACTGGTGGCATACGGATCTAGTCACAGAAAGAAACAGCATGCCGTAGGAAATTAGCATTCTGAAAAGGTAAAATTCTTACAAAATTCTTAATTTTACTCTAAAAACAGAACTCTGTTCGTTCCTCTTTCAGTCACGACTTAATTATTGTTAAAGTTAACAGTTCATTCCTCACCACAATTTTTTGGACTCCATCCACTATGTAGTCTTCCACTACTCCCTGTAAAAGTAATTAATACCTGAAACAGGAACTGGGTTAAAACCTTAAATGGCCAATACTTCCATGCAGCTTAGTTTCTGTATATGGAAATGTTTAAGATATTACACAAAGATTTTATATGATAAGAACTTGTTACAAAATTGTGAATATATTTATATGTGCTGTTATACAAGCTCTTTAAAAAAGTTATTGGATTAGTATTCAAAGTTATTGAATATTGAATACACTTAAATGTGAATTAGACACCAGACAATTTATCAGTCCATCACAGAACATGTGGAGGCTTAAGGGCATGACTCAGATTCATCTGAATGGGCTCAGTAAACTCACCACTTTATTTCTGTAGTCAGACAGAGTCTTGGTCTGGATGAGTCTGCCTGCTCTTTCCGCACATCCCTCGTTTTGAGAGGCGTCCTCCTTGGAAACAGCTCTCTCTCTGGTTTTAGACCACAATAATTTATTAGTATGGTGTAGGGCCTCCTTTTGCGACCAATACTGCGTCAATTCGTCTTGGGAATGACATATACAAGTCCTGCACAGTGGTCAGAGGGATTTTAAGCCATTCTTCTTGCAGGATAGTGGCCAGGTCACTATGTGATGCTGGTGGAGGAAAACGTTTCCTGACTCGCTCCTCCAAAACACCCCAAAGTGGCTCAATAATATTTAGATCTGGTGACTGTGCAGACCATGGGAGATGTTCAACTTTACTTTCATGTTCATCAAACCAATCTTTCACCAGTTTTGCTGTGTGTATGGGTGCATTGTCGTCCTGATACATGGCACTGCCTTCAGGATACAATGTTTGAACATTTGGATGCACATGGTCCTCCAGAATGGTTCAGTAGTCCTTGGCAGTGACGCGCCCATCTAGCACAAGTATTGGGCCAAGGGAATGCCATGATATGGCAGCCAAAACCATCACTGATCCACCCTCATACTTCACTCTGGGCATGCAACAGTCTGGATGGTACGCTTCTTTGGGGCTTATCCACACCGTAACTATCCCGGATGTGGGGAAAACAGTAAAGGTGGACTCATCAGAGAACAATACATGTTTCACATTGTCCACAGCCCAAGATTTGCACTCCTTGCACCATTGAAACCGATGTTTGGCATTGGCATGAGTGACCAAAGGTTTGGCTGTAGCAGCCCGGCCATGTATATTGACCCTGTGGAGCTCCCGACGGACAGTTCTGGTGGAAACAGAAGAGTTGAGGTGCACATGATTAATTCTGCCATGATTTGGGCAGCTGTGGTTTTATGTTTTTTGGATACAATACGGGTTAGCACCTGAACATCCCTTTCAGACAGCTTCCTCTTGCGTTCACAGTTAATCCTGTTGGATGTGTTTCGTTCTTCTTGGTGGTATGCTGAAATTACCCTGGATACTGTGGCTCTTGATATATCACAAGGACTTGCTGTCTTGGTCACAGATGTGCCAGCAAGACGTGCACCAACAATTTGTCCTCTTTTGAACTCTGGTATGTCACCCATAATGTTGTGTGCATTGCAATATGAGCAAAACTGTGCTCTTACCCTGCTAACTGAACCTTCACACTATGCTCTTACTGGTGCAATGTACAATTAATGAAGATTGACCACCAGGCTGGTCCAATTTAGCCATGAAACCTCCCACACTAAAATTCAGTTTCAGTTTCATTGTCCAACCCCTGTATATACTAAGAACTACGTAAAGTGACTGCTATTACTGCCTGTAAAGCAGGTATTTTGTCTCTATGTCGCTATGTCCACCAGGGGTTTGTGGAAATTCCGCAACAGAATTCTTCACTACTGCGATGGTACTAACATATACAAATATCGGACTACACCTCATAATTGTACATGATGCATGTTGTTCTGCCGATCTGTATAACCTGACTGTCAGGGTGAGGAGGCCTGGCTGAAATTGTCAACAGAAAAATCAATATCTGTCATGTATAGCCCTGTCTAGTGTTTTCCTGGTGTCTGTGTATCATTGTTTCCTTTGTTTGTCATGTATTTACATGTAAATACACGTTTTGTTTGCTCCTCCATCTTGTGCCTCCTTTCTGTTCCTGCCCCCTCATTATCTGTCCCAGGTGTTTCTTGTTTGTGTTGTCTTTTTAAAGTCCACGTCCATGGTTCCTTGCTTGTGGTTATATGTATGTTTGTGGTTCATGTTCTTGCTTAAGATTCCTGTTTTGTTTAGTTTCTCTGTGGTTAGTGTTAGCTCCTTTGTTCTTGTTTAGTGTCTGGCCTTGTTTAGTGTTCATTGTTTATGTTTCAAGGTCTTTGTGTTGTTTTTTGTTCAGTGAGTTAAATGGTCTTGCTTAGTGAGATTAGTAGTCTGTGTTTAGCCCCTCTGTCTAGTTTCCTTTTGGTTATTATTAAAGTCTCCTGTGAATACCTCCTTCCTGTTCCTCACTCCTTGACTTCCCCTACACCCGCCACATGACAATATCACTGTACTTAGTCTTAATACTATTACCTCTTATGAATGCCTTGCTTTAAATTACCCAGCTCCATTATTGCAGTATTAGTTTCCCATCTGCCTACACAGAACACTGCATTCTTTTCAGAGTTAACTGAGCTACTCACACTTACTTGTTCAATATCTCCCCGCTTGTTGCTAGTCTGAGATTGCAATGTCCATATTCATTCATTCATTCATTATCTGTAACCGCTTATCCAATTCAGGGTGGCGGTGGGTCCAGAGCCTACCTGGAATCATTGGGCGCAAGGCAGGAATACACCCTGGAGGGGGCGCCACTCCTTCACAGGTCAACACAGACACACACACACACATTCACACCTATGGAGACTTTTGAGTCGCCAATCCACCTACCAACGTGTGTTTTTGGACTGTGGAAGGAAACCCACGTGGGGAGAACACACCAACTCCTCACAGACAGTCACCCTGAGCGGGAATCGAACCCACAACCTCCAGGTCCCTGGAGCTGTGTGACTGCAACACTACCTGCTGCGCCACCGTGCTGCAATATTCATATAAAACCTCAAAATTGTAATGCTTCAAATGATTTTACCTCACTTCTCAACTGTTTTCAAATCAGCATATAGATTTTCCTATCCATGACAAAGGACACATCTTTGACCTTGTTCATTCTTCTGCTGTACCTCTTTTTAATCTTCATTCATTACTGTTCCCGTTATCTGATCATATGCTTATGTTTTCTCTGCTTCAAAAGATCAATTTCTTTCTGCAAGACTAAGTCCATTGATCCTGTTACTCTTAGCCACTCCATACGTACTCTCTGCGCCCTTTTCTCCTGAGAACCTGAGAATTATAAAATTACAGAACATGTAGAGTATTAAATATCTGCAATGATTTCAAATAATGAAGACTCAGATTCATCTGAATGGGCTCAGTAAACTGACCACTTTATTTCCGTAGGGAGACCCAGTCTCTGTCTGCACTGAGTCTGCCTGCTCCATCTGCACATTACTCCTTTGGAGAGGAAACGGCACTCTCTTGTATTTATATACTCTTTCTGAGAGCATACCACCTGAAATAAAGACGAGAAATCCATTTTAAATTCAGTGTTCTCATGAACGGCCTTTTATTTGGACATTTATTGGAGAATTTCTTCAGGTGAGTGTTATTACAGGACGCTGTGGTTTGACAGTGAAGCTCCTGTTTTTTTCTTATGAAGCTGTCACAAGAATTTACCGAACACATTTAATACTTTTACATTTAGTACATTTACATGTACTCTACAAACAAGATCAATCTCAAACACTCGGATCTGGGTGGTATGTGAAGTGTTTTACCGTAATTTATAATCTAATCTAGATCTAATCTAAGTCTATGAAATCAAGTTCAGAGTGAGATGTATTTGGACACTCATGCTGACTCCCAGTTTGCCAGCTGTGTAGAACTCAAATGTTCCATCTATGAAGGCATGTGCTGTCGGCAAATCCTTGGTTTTTATTTTGTGAGACATCTGGAAAACAGGAAAACATATACAATAGCTACTATAAAATCAGTAAAACATAATGAGTGGGCAAGTTTTTAGTCACATTTAAAAAGCTAGGACTGTATTATGAGTTTGAATTGAGAGGGGTTGCCAGTTCAATTCAGGGACTGAATCTTCGAAGGACACATTTATAGGTTGATTACCTCACAGCAGGGGTATTATGCTCTACCATTTTCAAAACTCCGACAGATGCATTCAGAATAGGTTCAATTTGAGCAGAAAACCTCAGCCTTAAGATTAGAAATTGTATTGACTAGTATCGATACTACACTATGTTCACTGAAGAGAGCTTAGACACAAATGCATTTATTAACAGAATACTATGATCCTCCACCATTGTTTGTGTTTAGCTCAGAAAATTATTCTATAGAAAAATTCTACAGAATTCTATATTCTATAGAAAAAAAGTTTGTGTGTGAGCAAATGAAAAATAAACCAATGTATCTCAGTACAAAATCCATTCAGAACTTGCAAACAATGTATACGTGATTAGATATTACAACAATACAAAAAAACAATACTCATACAATACTCATAAACAACTCAAAGTTTTTCCTTTTTGTTGTATTTCTCTTGTATGTGTATCAGAAAGTTTATTCAAGTCTTCACTACACAGGTATCCTTCTCCCGCTCTCTCTGCTACAATGATTCAAAACATTAGCGCTCTTAGCCACAATGCTAATCCACGCAAAGACCCTCATAGGCCTGCTAGTCACAAGTTAACAACTGAACAGAATATTTTTTTCAATATACTGTATACACTGCATATATTTCATATACCGTTTGTGCTGTTTGTTTTCTCTTTCGCTTCATCGTAAGCATTTTGAACGTATTTAAATATGAACATTTAGCTATCTTAATAGCTAGCACTATCTAAACTCACTTTTCCTTCACAAATTTCTCCTGTTCATAGTAACAGCACCTGTCTGTTCTGCTGAGTTGGAGTTTGTTATTTTTCAGTTTGTTTACATTTTTTAATTCAATTCCTTTTTATTATGAATCTGTGTTATTAAACCCTTGTGTGTGGCGCTTGGCTAAACTGCAAATGCAATCCAGTGAAAAGCTAATTTTTATATTAATTTACAAGTGTTTTAGGCTATGATCCATACAAAATTGGTTTGTCATATTTCCACTCCTTGTGCTCACAATGTCCTAAAACGTATGAACTTACATTTCCGCAAACCACACTTAATCAAATATTAAACTACAGTCACTTCATTTAATCAGCACATAAAAGTGTATGTATAAAGTCCAGGTGATGTTTAAAGTTATAGCTAAAACATTTATAGTCTGTTGCTTTATTTAAAAGCACCTGTAGAGTACATCAACACATCTTTCAAACCTACTACATTTAGTTTGGTAAGACATTCTCTACTTGATTTTTATTGAATGTATATGAGTAATTATTAGTACTGTGACATATTCAGGTCAGGATTCAGCCCCATTATTATGGAGACAGATTAGTCTCAAAATACTTTACAAATGCGTAAATGTTAATTCACAAATTAAACACAAGTCGCAAATATGTTTCACTATTCACAAATAAATACATCCCAATCTGTGTCTCACGGTCTGCAGTTTGTACAAATACATGTTTTTGCTTTTCATATATCACAATTTTATACAAAAATAAATACATTTGTTTAAATTTACATTGCATATATTTGTAAAGATGAAGTCTCAAATTTAAAATGTATTTGTAAAATGTAGAATCTGCATTTCACCGCGACCCTGAAATGGATAAGCGGAAAAGAAGATGAGAGAAGATGATGAGAATCTGCATTTGTGGATCAAGTCACTCACGAGTTTTCCGTGACGTGCATTTGTTCATTTCCTCTCGCGGGTCTTTGAATTTTGAAATTTTCCTTTCGCATTTCACCCGATCCGAGCAGGCGAACAAGCCACAGCTAGGTGGCACTGTTGTTTTTCCCCAGTGTCTCAGGACCGACCGACCGCATCAAAACAATCCCCTGTAGGCGGGACGATGACTCCTTTGGCTGCCGCAGTAAATGATCGACAGCTAACTCTGGCTGTGAATTGGCTCAATAAAAGGGTTTGACCAATGAGAAGCATTGCGTCCAGTCTCAGTCCAATACGCAACACGGCTTTTATTGTCCAAATACGGAATGATTTTAATGTGTTTTATTTGACAACCTTAGTCTGCAGCGAAATTAGGGAAGTTCCGCTGGACTTTAACATCATTAAATCATCTTCAGGTGTTCCCCAGTGATCACCTGCTCGTAACTGTCTGTGATATGAAGCTGAATTCAGCTGCTTGGGCGGCATTTTGTTCGAACTTCTACATTAAATATTGCGCAAATGTGTCTCCATTGAAGCTGTCCCCACACGTCCTAATACAAAAGTCCCACCTAGCGGCGGCTTGTTTGCCTGCTGGCCATGTTTGTAGATCAGGCTGTATTTGTATTTATCATAAGTATTATAAGTGTACTTGGTACCAGAGCACCCTGGGCCAAAGGTCAATGATCGACTTTGTGGTCGTGTCTTCTGACCTGAGGCTGTATTTTTTGGACACTTGGGTAAGGAGAGGGTCTGAGCTGTCAACCGATCACCATCTGGTGTTGAGTTGGATCCAATGGCAGGGAAAGCTGCTGGACAGACCTGGTAAATCCAAACTTATAGTGAGGTTATGCTGGGAAAAGCTGGCAGATGACTCTGTCGGGATGGATTTCAAATCTCATCTCAGAGAGAAGTTCTCACATGTTCCGGAGGAGGTAGAGGGAATGGAGTCTGAATGGACCATGTTCCGGACTTCCATCGTGGAAGCAGCTGCATATAGCTGTGCTCAAAAGCTTGTTGGTGCCTGTTATGGCAGCAACCCAAGAACCCGTTGGTGAACACCGGGGGTGAGGGAAGCTGTTAAGTGGAAGAAGGATGCTTTTTTGGGCTTGGCTGGCTCTGGGAACTTCCGATTCTGCGGATGGGTACCGGCAGGCGAAAAAGGCTGCAGCTGTGGCAGATGATGAAGCAAAATCCAGAGCATGGGAGGAGTTTGGAGAGGCCATGGAGAATGACTTTCGGCTGACTTCAAAGAGGTTCTGGAAAACACTCTGACAGCTCAGGACTTGATCCTCTCTGACTTGATCCACAAATGCAACAATTTACAAATACATGTTAAATTCAAGACTTTGACTTTACAAATATATGCAGTATAAATTTAAACAAATGTATTTATTTTTTTACTTCACTTCACACCTTCACTACAATACTGTAACTTGACTGGAGATGGGAAATTAGACACAGCCAATAGTGCAATAAGCGTCATTTATTGAAGCACACTTACAAGGGCACAGAAAGGAGCAAGTGAACAAGCAGTAATTTGAGCTGTGTGTATGGCAGGATTAGCATTTCCCTTGTTCTCCGCTACTCCAATCCCGTCAGTGTCCATACACCAAGTTCACACACACTCATGCACACACAAATAATCCCAAAAGACAACATTAGCCCATTAGAATAACACCTTATACAGTCCCTGTGGAGTTTCAAGGCCTGCTGAGTGCTCCCCTATTATCCCCAGCCCCTCCCACTGTCCAGGTTTTCCACAATACATTATTTACATGGAAATATTCAGGTCATATTCATTTTTCATTAAATTTAAGTACCTACTTACTTACTGGTTGTAATGTATATGGCGAAATAATACATTATATATGGAATGCTCAGGCCACCCACCACAATATGCTACATTCAACAGAGAAACAGTAATTGTCTAGTTTGTGACGGATAATAAGGATAATAATAAGGACACATCGAGTGTTCCTTCAGATCTCTCAGAGTGAAGGGTTACTTTACAAATGAAAACCCTTAGAGGATATAACAGCCTACAATTGCAACCATCCAAGGGGAGTTTGGAGCGCATTTGTGATAGGTTTAATTAGTTGTGACCCCTAGTGGTAACAAGTTAGTGTGGTAAATAAATTTTTGGCGTAGCACTGGCCTATGCCTACTGCTACATACAGTACTGTGCAAAAGATTTAGGCACATGCAAGAAATGTTGGAAAGTAAAGATGATTTAAAAAATAATGGAATTAATTCTTTATTACTTGAAAGAAAAAGACAACAATGTGCAGTAAACATTAAGTAAAGAAAGAAAGTCAGTATTATAATATGACGACCATTTTCTTTTTTTTTTTTTTAGATATTAGTCCTAGGTACTGTTTATACAGTTTTATAAATAAATTAGATGATAGTTTACTGAGTGTCTTGGAGAATTTGCCACAGTTCTTTTAAGAAGAAGGATTGTCACACTTCTTTTTTCCTGCAAAATCTCGGGAGCCTTCATTATGTTTTTTATTATTATTATTGAACGCCACCTCTTTTTTAAGTTGCTATTTTCTGTAACATTATTGTTATTATTATTGGTCAAGTTAATCTAAAATGCTTTTGTACTGACTGAATAATGCAGAATTCATAAAATAAACATGTATAACAGAATTTGTACTGAAAAAAACAGGGTGCCTAAAACTTTTGCACAGTACTGTATAGTCTGAAAAAATAGCCATAAAAGAAAAAAAAGACTTGTTTTATATTTTTATATTTCAGTTGTTTCAGTTCAGATTCTCCTTTTAAAAATGAAACACACTGTTTTCTATCTCTATAAAGTAAACAATGTAAAACAAAACCAAAAAAACCTATATGTCCCATTCAGAATGTTAATGTAATATATTCATTCATATTATTATATATTAATAATTCATATAATTATTCATATGTGTTTTACCTCCTCTCCCCTGTTTACACAACAAATTCAACAAACTTGAAAAATCAAGTAGAGGTTTTGCTCTATTTAAAAACATAACTCTGTGTCAAAGCCTGCATGTCCAGATGAATCCTATCTGTGCATGCACTAAGTCCACCCTCTGCTGCCATGCTTCACTAACCCACAGTAATGTGGGGTCCTGGTGTCATGCAGCAGTGGCTCTATGCGAGAGAGAGAGTGAGAGAGAGTTTGACAGTGGCATGTATGACCCAAAGTGGACCGAGGCCCACCCAGACAGCCATGGGTAGTTCCTCACAAATTCACATGCACGGAAACACTCTCCTTCTTGGCTGTTCCTTACACATATTCATGAGTTGGTCTTGGAGGTGGAGCATGAGGGGAGGGGATGTAAGAATGATGCCCAAATGATGTTCCCACCACGTTTTGTGCACTACACCCAGACAAAAATGAAACCAACAAGCTGGGTTTTCATTCAACATGTTTGCAAATGTTATGTGAAATAAAGAAGTATAGCCAGAAAAAAATGCGAAGTGAATTTTTGTGAATAAGCTTCAGATGATCTCTGCTCCTATGATCAGGTGCAGCACTGAAACAAAAGAGATTTGAGTGGGTTTTTGCATTGATCAGAACCATTTTTGATAGTCATTAATGTGATAAAACACACTTCATATCAAAAAGCTTGATTTAATATATATCTGTTGGGGCTTATTTGCAATTTCCATCTTATAGAACATGTTCTTAATGGTGTATATGTGTACAATAGTCTAGTGGTTCAGAAAGTGAGGAGGCAATGCAAATGAGCTATTCCAAATAAGAAAATATGATGAGACATGTCTCAGAGCAAGCTCATACCAGTCACTGAAGAGATATGTGTATTAAATATGTCATTTCTGCAGAGCAAATTTGCAGGTTTTAGGTGTTTTCTCTTAGGAAGCTGTTTAACAGTGAAAGGGGCACAGAAATATTCTCATCTACAAAAGTGGGGGCATGGCATGGAACCACTGCAATAATCTGCACATGTACACTCTTTAAAATAAAGGTGCTACAAAAGGTGATTTGATCATTGCCATAGAAGAACCACTTTTGGTTCCATAAAGAACCATTTTTGCTGATATGTATAAACTGGTAAAGAACCTTAAGACTAAGTGATGGGTTTTTAAACCTTTAAAAGTTTCTTCACACACACATTTCTTAAACAAAGATGGTTCGTTATGGTACCTTCTTGTAGCACCTTTATATTTAAGATTGTAAAATAAGAAGCTCAAGTGGTGGGATATGAAAACAAAGTGGTCCTAAAGTGTGGAAAAAAGAGAAGTGGCCGTCCAGTCGGGGGGAGTCTGTTAAAAGGCCAGCAGTGGGTGCTGTGCTGCCTGCGCAGTGTATGAACCATAATAAAACGTCATAATTTATACAAAAAAAAAAAAAAAAAAAAAACACTTTTCCATTGCTCTTTTATGCATTTGCACTTCAGCAATAGTTTAATTTTCCACACTGTTTGAACATAAAAGTCTTTTTGTGATATTTGGGTGTTTTATGACTACTGTGACTACTGGGCCTATTCCATTAAGGGTTTCTTTTTTTTATGCACATTTAAAAAAAAAGACACCCCAACCCCCTAATTATTGAGCAACCCCACTTTTGCAAAAACACACCCACTTATCAATTTGTGGCCCTCAAGTGCCTTTCTCAATGGCTCTTCAGCCATGAATGTTGAGGGAGAAGACAGTGCGAGTTCTTCACTCCCCACTCGTTTTTCCAGCTTCCTGGTCCTGGTGATTGGAGCAGCAACAATAAGGACATGGCTATTAAATTCACATAGCTAATTAAAAATTAGGATTTAAGTATTTTTAAAAACATAAACGCTGTGGACGGAGCGTATGTGGTTTGTCCTGAGTGGCTTTCCTTCCTTTGTGTTCTGGTTATATATAGCGGAGGTTATAAATAAGGCGCAGTTCAGGCGGATTCAGCATAGAGAGAGAATGGCGTCTACTAGCCGGTGAGTTTTTCTTTCTCACCGCCCTTTATTCACTAATACCGTTTTTTCTTTTGGCAAACCCGATATCTGCATGTTGTTTAGAGTCTATGCATTTACACCCGGCTGTTTATTTGGGTGGTGATCTGAGATAAACTGTTTACGGCGTGTTTTAAAATATTTGCACTTGCCTCTTGTTCTAACGTTCCATTCCACCTTAAGCGGCACATTACTATCTGCGCCATTTAAGGTGGAAAGGGGAATTCGAATAAAGGAACTGTTGGTTCCGGTGGTAGCCGATGGAAATTGGGTAAAATGCGTTATGTATCGGACTTTTATTTTGTTAAAAATAACAGAATAAATTTGTTAGAACCTCATAACGGTGTAATATCGGGCTGTTAACGGAAATGTGCCCTTTTCCCCATCTAAAATGGCTTGTTAGCTTTAGAAGCTAACACCAACGTTCCTAATCCGAATGCATTGTCGCCTATGGCTGGGTTTATACATCCGCGAATTTCGGTGTTTTTAACGTCTTTTTTTATTTTATTTCTTTGACAAGTAATGCTTTTGCACTGAACATAGTTATGTTTGTATAAAATGTGTGATACAGAAGCAGCGTTCTGGCAAAGGTAAAATGAACTTTACTGTTTTTTATTCAGTAGTTTTCACCTAAGATTATAGCATAGTAATGTTTTATTAATCCTAATCTGACAGTATGTAAAGTAAAAATTCAAATACATTTTAAACACAATTCAGGTTTCCTCCATTGCAGCCTATGCTTTTATTTCAGTTAAACAGCTTAAATGGATATCTTCTAAATTCTTGGAGATGTCAGTTCCATCTGTCTGTAACAGTCCTGAGTGAATAAGCGGTCAGCATCAGGTCAAAGAATTTCTGATTTGACACTGCTGCATTTCCAAGACAGTCTCAAAAACAAAAAAAGATTCAGGCAGACATGGGCTAATATGTCACAAGACTAAGGAACCAATTCTGTTAAATTGCAGGGCAGGACGTTTGAACTGCAGGTGAGTGACGAAGAGGTGTGTGGATAGAAGTCCTGTCAAAATAATTACATTATTGACATATATTTACATTATTTATACATTATTGACAATTACATTACTGCCTTCATAGTCTAATTCCAGTGTCTGAATATCCTTAAAAATTAAAAGTTCACTCCCTTTTTTTGAGGGGGGAGTTATTGCATTGTAATACTATTATCATTATGTCAGTGGCAAGAAGTGGTATTAAAATGACAATATCATTTATCGCAATTCATTCTGGGACAATATTGACCAGAAAATTGACTGTTGTGACAGGCCTGGTGGAGAGAAACAGGTGTTAATGAATGCTTATTATACATTCATAGATCCTTGTGTACACAAAGAAGGCAAAAGTGTAGAGCGATATCTAAGACACTTTTAAGGTATTAGGGGGGGAGGGTTGTATTCTGGAAATAATTTCTAAATCTGTCATTCAGATAAACAAAACACCCAAGGTGCATCTTGAAACTTGTATATCAAATGTAAAATGTGAAAACTGTCCAGTTCTGAATATAATAAAGTGTGTAAAATAGGATAATATAAGATTCTAATAATAACAACAGTATTACCCCAGAGACAGGACTATTGTCATGTTCCCACATTTTAAAGATGCCTTAAATGGAAAATTTAAACTTTGTTTACATCTCAGTCCCTGATTGATGGAGAAGACTTGCACACATCAGTGGAGTTCCTTTTTAACCCTGAATGTGTATTGACCCCTTCAGTGCTGCGCAGGACCTAAAGAACCTGTATCCATTCATATGTTTACTAAGATTCTGCTCATACACTGTGAGGCCAAATGCCCAGCATCTCTTCTGAAATGAAGACCACAAATCTGGAGGTGTTTGTTCTTTACTGCAGACAGTTTTTTTGTGAGGATTTGAATGTATTTTGCCAGGTTGATATAGTAAACCATGTTGGTCTTTCTCAAATGTGTTTTTTCACTCTCCAACCCCTTCAGAGAAAACCACAGGGTTTTCTTGGTGCTTATTAATGCATATATATACGTGTCACCAGATAACAATATTGGTTTCTGTGGAATCTTGTCATTTGCATAAACCTTCCTAATTAACATAAAATGCTTGCATGTGTTGCAATACAAAAGTGATTCACTGGTTCTTGTTTGTGGCTTGGGGGGGTTGGGCAACAGGGCAACAACCTTGTAACTTTATTTACTCTTTATTTGTAAATGAACAATGCCGTTAAAGTGCAATAACATGCGTAGTAGTAAACAATGTAATAAGCAATAACACCTCTAGTGTGCTACAACAACTTCCTTCTAACCAGAAAATCTTTAAAAAAAAAAAAAAAAAAAAAAAAAAAAAGTACAAGCGATGTCATCGGCCCCACCCCCACGCGTGCACCCGTTGGGAATCATAGCTCAAGAAATGAACCGAGTCATTGTTCAGTGTTATAAAATTCACTGATATTTCTTGAATCATGTGCTCTGTATGGTGTTGGGATACTTTGAGGAACTTACACAATGGGTTGAATGTAGAGTCGAGTCATTGATTGAATCGTTTCACGAATCAAGTGCAAATTCAAATCAATGATTCAAGATATTGTTTACAAGCATGGGCTGCCCATGCTCTGACCTTGTGTATGCACAGCCTGGGAAACTCAGACAAACAGCTTCGCCTTAAACACACGTTCTGAAGTATTATCCAATGTTTATGACTGAAAACTGAGGAATAACACATTAAACGAATCTCAGAAAATACTTTCTCTTATTATTGAGTGTTTACAATGGAGGTGGGGGAGGGAGTGGACAGTGTTGTCAAGCTGATTGTAAAGCCCTGCAGGAAACCCTGGTATAATTCACACTTTTATGTTGAGACATATTGTAGTGATACGAATTTGGTCCACAAGTTTGGAAAATATTAAGGGACAACAATTTAAAGTGTATATATGAATAATTCGGATTTTTTTTCCTGCCAGACTCCACTGTTAATAAATGCTTCAGTAACAGACAAGTGTTTGATCGGTTTAACATGGTCATTGTAAATAATCCTTTGTGTTCTGGTCAGTTTCACTTTCATTTATTGGTCAGATCACTTTATGTAGTGGTCAGCAAGTTTCCTTTATTATTACTCTCAAAAGGAAGAGGTGAAGTATGCAGACATGGCAGCTAAACTGAGGGAATGTGGGTGGCAGGTGCATGTAAGACCAGTGGAAATGAGTTTTAGGGGATTTGTAGCCAAGTCTGCCACATCCCTTGTGCAGTTTGGGGTGAGAGGCCAAAGAATTAGGGCAGGTTTGAAGGCGTTATCAGAAGTAGCTGAAAATCTAGTCAGTGGTCATGTATAAGGAGTGCACAGACTAGTCTGGGAAATACGCTGTAGAGGTGGAGTGGCTGAGGTGTGTTTTAAGTATGTGGAAAACAGGGCAGTGAGTGGGGTGCTGTGTGTATTATTGTGGTTGTTGATGTATCACATAAAGCTCACATGGAACTGATGACACTGAGCATGCTTTAACGGTGCCAGTAGGGCTAGGTACAGCCTTATGGTGGTTTTCCACATGACTCGACTCCATTTCTTTTGCTCTTTTTCCATTAACCAAATCTAGTACCTGAAGATGTGACTACTTTTTTAGTTCCTACTCATGGCTGGTACGAGGCGAGTTGAGTATCTACTAAATGTGCTGTGTAGACCTTGCAGAGCACTGATTGGCCTGAGAGACTTGTTTACATGGCGAAGTGCAGACGTCCAGCACAAACTCACCATCTGTAAAATCTCACAAGTTACAGCATAGATCACATTTGTTTTTATCCGGGTCACAATGGCAGCTCATAAAAGTATGCCGTAGTCTTTTGAAGAGGTTCTAACGCTCCTTGGATCGGTGCCTGACAGACTCCAGTGAAGTCCAGACATGAGACAATGAAAATTTGGGGCACTGAGCTGTTCTTTGTTCATCCAAATAACCCAAAACACCATGTGAAGACATAAGTAAACACCTAATGTTACAGCTGCCGTAGTTGTAGTTTTCATAGCCTGCTGTTCTCATTACAGATGGGGGTTTGCAATGTCACTGGCTACATTTCACTGGGGAGCTGTGGTAGTGGAAAAGCAACCAGGGAAAAGTGCGCAGAGTCATGCTATGTTGAGTCAAGCCATGCAGCTATTGGTTACCAGGGAGGCCAGTGAGGATTTACTAATGGTTTAGGGTACACTTAGAAAAACTGTCAATATGATGGTACCCTAAGGGGTACATTTCTGTTCTTTTTTAGGGAGCTTGTTCTATTATATTGTAGATTTTACAATTGTTAATTTCATATGCCCTATTTCATCTCTAGGACTTGTGTTCTTTTATTTTAGACAGTTCTAAAAGAAAAGATGACAAATATTCACCTCTCTTTCTGGAGAAGAGAATATAATGTACTTATAGGAAACACAACTGGACCTTTTAAAGGTACATTGTGTGTACCTTTACCGTATTTTTTAAATTTTTTTTTTTTTTTTTTTTTTTTTTTTTTCTTTCCCTCTGAAATTATATGGTAGGGTTGTAAAGCTAGCTTGTAGAGGAGGGGGTCTGGGATGCCAAACTTCACTGTTGAGCCTTCCGGAGGTGTCATGGGCTTAATTCAGCCAAACACAGTCAAGGGGATATGTGGGATCTGGTGACAAGCGTGTTGCATCTTATCCTGTATATGATTTTCTTTCTGTAGTGGTCAGTAAGTTTCCTGTGTTCAGTCCTGAGAGGTGATCTTTGCTGTAACATTAGGGAAGGCAGAGAACTTCAGTCATTCATCCTCTGCAGTTATGTTTTGTGTAATGTCCCTTTCACAGATGAAACTCTGGAGTATCGGGTCCAGAGATTTCAGAGTGGTCGTTCACACACACAGCTCACAGTGGGAGACTTTCTGCATGAGACGCACTCTCGCAGCGGGAAATGAAACGTAGGCCTTGGGGCAGAGCCTGTGCAGTGTGTGCAGGAGAAACTCCATAACATTTTCTGCTCCATTCTCACATGAGCTGACTTGGACTTCACCTGAAGTCTTTACCAGGGCGCAAAGAGGATAAAGTCAGGGTGAAGCCTGGGATGAATTTGGTTGCGTTCTCACACACGGCTCCTCCAGGTAAACTCCGGAACATTTCTGCATTACCGCATGTGTGAAAGGGGCATAAGACTCTCTTTAGCTCAGAGTAGTGTGTCTCAGGAAGAAAGGCTCACTTGGTTTATTCTTCATTCATTCATTCATTGTCTGTAAGCACTTATCCAGTTCATGGCCACGGTGGGTCCAGAGCCTACCTGGAATCACTGGGCACAAGGCAGGAACACACCCTGGAGGGTTTGCAGGGTGGCACACATTCACTCACAGCTAGGGGCACTTTAGAGGCACCAATCCACCTATCAACATAGGTTTTTGGACTGTGGGAAACCAATGTGGACACTGGAGAACACACTGCTCACAGACAGTCATCCAGAGCGGAGCTCGTACCCACAACCCCTGCTGCACCACCATGCTGCCCTGTGTTTTATTATGTAGTATGAATTATGAAGTTAATGTATAATGTAGTTCCCTTCAGTTTAATTTAGTTATTCAATTTGGTGGAGGTTCTCATCAATTTTTATCACGTTACTAATGTTGATCGATGTAATGTTACACTTTTGCACAAGGACTTTCGTTTGTATATGTAGGGTCAGAACTCAAAGCAAAAACTGCTAGATAGAGAGCAGTGCCGTTATACACTAGCCAACCAACCAAGCATATCTTCACTTTTGAATTATGCAACATGAGTATGAATATCTCCTCCCTCATGTTTTTCTGATGGAAGCTAGTGTAACTGGGCTTTTGGTAATGGACACAATGTTAATGTCTGCAAGTGTGTCTTGACATTGATTTTTATTAATGCCACTCTTCCCTTGCTTGGTTTAATATCCTGAAATATTCTGTTTTAGTGGAGATGCTCTTCCCAAAGTGCAGTGCCCAAATCACCCTGATGCCATCTTGGTGGAGGACTACAGGGCAGGAGACATGATCTGTCCTGAATGTGGTCTGGTAGTAGGTATGTAACTGAATTTACCTTGTTTTTTTTTTTTCCCCAGACCCAACATCACTGGGTTCACAAGGGTCTCACTTTGTTGAAGATTGTCTGCTGGTCTTATTATCCAAATGCATAGCTCAGCATTGGGGCAGATGCATTTTAGTCATTCTTACACACAGAGTAAAAAACTTGAGCCCACCTGGGATTCACTGGGCGCAAGGCAGTAGCACACCCTGGAGGGGGAGCCAGTCTGCAGGGCGACACACACTCATACATTCACCCACACACTCATATCTAGGGACACTTTTTAGTCGCCATTCCACCTACCAATGTGTGTTTTTGGACCGTGGGAGGAAACCAAAGCACCTGGTGAAAACTCATGCAGACACGGGGAGAACACACCAACTCCTGTACATTTTATAAATGTAATACAAAATTCAAACATTCTCCCAGTGCATTTTTGATAACTTTTTTGTGTCGTAATAATTATGACAATTGACATAAAAAATCTCTCTCTCTCTCTAGAAATTAATTAATAGATACACCTAATATAAAACAGGTGTTGGGCTGTGGAGCAGTAGAACTGTTTTGTGGAGTGACTGAGCACTGTCTAATACCTTTTTTAAGATGAGTGGTTTTTGAGATGCTGATCATTTAACATCACTAATACACAATTCTTCCAAAACCTCTAGGTTTGGAAAGTACAATGTTCATGATTTTCTGCTTATTGCCAGTGGAAATTTATTAGTGACTATACCAATCGGTTCAGTGTCTTTTATAAATAATTTAAAACGACGTCAAGCCCTGTGTTGAGCTGGTGTTCTGTCCAGGGTGTGTTCCTGCCCTGTGCTCAGTGAATCTGTATAGGCTCTGGACCCACCACAGACCTGAACTGTGTGGAGCAGGCTCCTACAAAATATTAATAAATGAGGCGTATCAAAAACATCAAGCTGAGCCAGGAAATGTGATAATTTCATGTAATCGATCAAATGCAACCAGCAAGAGCATCAGCACTTCCAGCTGTTATTTGACTTTTGATAAGAGGTTTTGATCTAGATCCAGCTGTTGTGTGTAACTCACAATGTGCTCTGGTTCTGTTCCTGGATTGTGATTTACACTTTCAATGTACAGCACTACACTCTCATTAAAGTAAGAGTTCACTGAGTTCAGTCTCTGAAGGACTACATCTCAAACACTGAACTACAGAGTGTTGTGATGTGAACCTCCTCCTCTGTGTGTTTCAGGTGACCGTGTTATTGATGTGGGCTCCGAGTGGAGGACGTTCACAAACGAGAAGGCCACCAAAGATCCTTCACGTGTTGGAGACGCGCAGAATCCTCTCCTGAATGGAGGAGATCTCACAACCATGATCAGCAAGGTAAGAGAGCTGCCACAATAATTCTAATGGACATGCAGACAAAAGATTTATGTATATTAAATCAGATTTTGCAGGCTAGGCAATCATTAATCTTATTTTTCTGTGGTCTTCACACTAATTTCTATTAGAGGGATTAAAATGAAAAACACTGGAGGATCCTTTTAAAAGAAGTGTTTATTTCTGAATGACTTTTTATCCAGATCAAGTTCAGCTAGTTCTCATTTGCATGCCCTAAAAAGACATTCCTCTTGTGATTCCATGGAAAAACTAATGAAGTTTGATTCAGTCTCACACCCCATTCCTTTTTCTATCTATTTTTATTGTGCGCAGGGAACAGGAGCTGCGAGTTTTGACGAGTTTGGAAACTCTAAATATCAGAACCGCAGAACCATGAGCAGCTCAGACAGAGCCATGCTGAATGCCTTCAAAGAGATTAGCACCATGGCTGACCGCATCAACCTGCCCAGAAATATTGTGGTAAGGACACTTGTGCTCTTTACTCTTGATGTAGGAGAGGTTTTATATGACAGTGAGTGGCTTCAGTTTTGCAAAATAGAGAAGCCAGAGGTATTTTTTCAGATAAGTGTTGTACCTCTCAATAAAGCAGTTCCCGAAACTTTTAATAAAGCCACAATCACCAGTTGAAATTCTAATAACACTGAACATGGATTCTATTTATGTTCTTCAGCACAAACCATGGCTGAATAATAGGAAATAAGACAGGAACATGCTCCGTTTGTGTGTGTTTCTGGGGCTGTGTTTGGCACGACAGCATGCGCATTGGCCAGAGCCTCTGTCCATTCCCGGGTGAAAAGTCGGTTGTCTTTTAAGCATACTGTTTAATTTAGCATTTCTCTGACTTGCTTTATTCTCCGGCTGCTGCCTCGCTTCGTACCTCGCCTGTGTGTGCACAGGTCTGATTGGCTGAGAATTGCCTTTGGTGATCTTACATTCCATGCAATTGGTCTGAGAGTTTACTGCATTGTAAAGACAAAGTTATTTTTAAGTCCAGCTGCTTAAAAAATAAACACTGCCAAAATTAAACAGTTCTCGATAGATTTTTTTGAGTGAAATCCCCTTCATTTTAGTGGAATTCTTGGGAAGGTCAAATGGGGAAATTATTGTATTGACCAATTATATATTGAAACATTTATTTGTATTTTCTTTAATGTCCTTTTGTCCTCTAGGATCGCACAAATAACTTGTTTAAGCAGGTGTATGAGCAGAAGAGCCTGAAGGGCAGGAGCAATGATGCCATCGCCTCAGCATGCCTCTACATCGCCTGCAGACAGGAGGGGGTCCCCAGAACCTTCAAAGGTGAATTTTGTATTTGCGTACTATACGTCAGACTTTTGGGGGACCTGATTCGATCCCCACAACAGGCAAGAAATTAGGGGTGAGGGCTGTCCTTCTCCCTGAACATCCATGACTAGAGTGTCCTTGGCTGCCTACCACACCAGGTGTGTGTGTGTGTGTGCGCTGACTGCTGCCAGTGTGTGTGTGTGTGTGTGTTTTGGAGTGTCGCTCATTTTTATAAATTAGTTTTCACCACAGAGAAATTTAATCTTAGAAACTGTGGAAAAACATCCACATGGTATACAATATACAGGCGTCAGTGCATATGCGCAAGCACAAAAAAGGCACCAAGTTATTGGTTTTAATATTGGCTAATATTCCAATATCGGACCATTAACAATAACAAAAAAAATTTCACATCAGCAAATAATATATCGGCCACTGATATATCGTGCATCATATGTGGGTGACCCACTTCAGGGAGTATAAACACTTTCATCGACTACAAAGCCACGTGATACTACTTTTTAATAGCTAAAAATGATAGATGGCACCATTATTCCAGTGTGATAAATGAAAATATGTAAAAAGTTTTCTGTTCCAGTATTTTGTTTTAATCATGTTTGTATCATGCACAGGTTTTTAAATTTTAATCATCTTTTCCTTTTCTTTTTTTTTTAAGCACTTTTTGAATGACTGCAGTATATGACAGGTGCTTTGTATAAGGAACTTTCCTTTTATTTCTGACTATAATTTCTTTATTTAGAGATCTGTGCCGTGTCCCGGATCTCAAAGAAGGAGATTGGACGCTGTTTTAAGCTGATCCTGAAGGCTCTGGAGACTAGTGTGGACCTGATCACCACCGGGGACTTCATGTCCCGCTTCTGCTCCAACCTGGGGCTGCCCAAACAGGTGCAGATGGCAGCCACCTTCATCGCCAGAAAGGCAGTGGAGCTGGACCTGGTCCCGGGACGAAGCCCCATCTCTGTGGCAGCTGCAGCGATTTACATGGCCTCCCAAGCCTCGGCCGAGAAGAAGACTCAAAAAGGTACTATTCTCTTTTAAAATCTTTGCTAAACTAATCTCAAATGTTATTGTAGACAATGACACTGCAGCCCTGTTTAAGGTAGGACTGAAAATGTGTGTGTGTGTATGTATGTATATATATATATATATATATATATATATATATATATATATATATATATATAAATAAAACACATACATAATGGCCAAGTGTGTACAGACCCCTGCTTATCAAACCGTTATTCTGAAATGAAAGGTATTGATCCTGAGTTTGCCCCGTTTACTTCAATAAATTTTGTCACACTGCATTTACACCTCCAGACCACTAGGGTTGAATCTCAAACATTTTCCTTTACACTATGTAGTGATGTAGTAGTATTAGTTTTATAATCTGTGAAGTGTACTGTGTAGGGAGTAGAGTGCTAATTGGAAGAGAGTGTAGTTCCCCATGTTCCTGCACCTCGTAGCAGGTTTGAGATATCCAAATTATTCAGTTGTTCCACCTTTTCTATTTATTCGTTCTTTGATGTCCAAATGATGTATGAGGGCAATCTCTCTCCATGAATCTGCTGCTGGCTCTGTAGTGTGGAGGATATCTTTGGATCTCCTCAGTTAAGCTTCAGCCATGTTTATCCGACTGTGGACCGATCACAGTTGACGTGACGCATAACTAGATTTTGGGGGAAGTAACATCAAGCTACGGCACAGGGTTTGCTCTAACCCGGGACCTACGTGTTGCCTACAGTGTAGGGTTGTTGCAGAAGCTTGAATTGGCCTTAACACTCTGCTCTTCAGGGCAGAGTTTACACTAGAACCTGGAACACTGCTGTGAGGATGTGATGGCTTCTGTCACTCTAACTCGTACCAAGTATTAACGGTCACTCCCTCCTCCTGCAGAAACACAGTTCAGTTTCTGAATGGCCAGTGCTGGGGAGCTTTATATGGGGAGCCCTCTAGCCTCTGCTTTGAGAATACTGGTTTGAGGTCATGAGCAGCTGCTCCAGAGCATCCTGTTTCAAATCAGAAAAGCATGATTAGAGACTTGGTGTTTTCACAACTGCAATTTTTAGTCAAGTAAAATCAAACTCTGCCAAGTTTTCACCCATGGTAAGATTTGCTTGGGCAGGTGTGAAAGAAGTCATCACACTCCAATGCGGACCAAAACAAACCCTTGAGAAGAGGTGGTCTCGCTCCTGTTCCAAACAAAGTCTGGTGTGGTTAGTTTCTAGTGAGAACATGATCCGACCCAATAATATGTATGTATATGGGACGCAGTAGGCAGGTAAATGGAGAACCTGTTCAAGTCATGGATCAAAAATGCAGTAGTCCAGAACACAGGACCACCTTCCTGAGTTTACATTCTTGCTCCCACCTCTGTCAGGTCTGCCCAATCAGCAGTGCGAATGTTATTACGTGGTTTGCAGTGACATGTTTTTGTGCGCTTGGATTCTCCAGTGTGTGAAAACAAACCAAACTAAGTGGAAAACGCTCCAAGATTGAGCTTCTTAACCAATTCGAACTAGAACAAAAGAAACCACAGGTGTGAAAACACCCTTAAAGATATCCAGGCCTGTCCATTTTAAAAATCTCTACCTGCTGTCGTACGTCACTTAACTCTTTCTTTCTTTGTGCAGAAATTGGAGACATTGCTGGTGTGGCTGATGTGACCATCCGTCAGTCGTACAGACTCATCTACCCTCGAGCTGCTGACCTCTTCCCTCCAGATTTCAAATTCGACACACCAGTGGACAAGCTGCCTCAGCTGTGAACACACCACACACACACACCCTACTCATCTACTGCTCTTTCTACTAGGATGTTGTTTTTTTTCTTGGATTTGAGAAGTGTGCTCCTCCCCGGAGTTGATGTTAAGCCTTGTTTCCGAAGGCTCTGGGCAGGGATTTAAACTGAAGTTCAGCAGACACATTCCAGGGTGTAACACAGATTGTAAACTATACTTTAGCAGACTTTCATTTGAGTGTATATATATATTGTATATATGTCCAAGTGTGGATTTAATTGGTGGTTGCAACTAAAAGCAGATTTCATACTGTAAACCTTTGATTTTGTAGGAAGCGAGTGAGTTATTTTGTTAGCGTGTTTGCATTCTATTTAGTAATTTAAACAATAAATGCTTTTCAAAAAAGCATGTTTGATAATCTCATGACTTTTAAGAAACTAAGAAATGTTACCTGTTTTTCAAAGCTGAAGCCTTTGAGTTGTTTGTGTCTGTAACTCGTGAATGCCACTTAAACATCTTTATTTCCTCCGGAACAGGAGTTTGTGTGTTTCTGTTCCAGCGCCGTGCTCCGAGTACGTGTCACTGTTTAAAGGTGCACTAGGCAATTCACCAGTGTGCCTGACTGTTATTGTAGTCCACCTATCCAACCACCAGAGGGCACACATCCTGAATTGCAATAGTGTGTTAGTCAAAGTGGCCTCCAGTGGCCTAGCTGGTGAACTGCATCAATAAAGACAACTGCTGCATCCCTCAGTAGTTTTCAAACAGGTTTCCTTAGGTGCACATGTTTTTCACTAGTTAGAAATTGAAATAAAACCACATAGTGCATTTTAACGCAATAAACTAGTAAATAAACCTCATCCCTTTAAGTGTGCAGTGCATATTAAACAATTAAAAGCTATTAGATATTTAATTAAAATATATATTTTAGTGCATATATAAAATACAACAATCAGCCACAAGATTCAGCTCATCAGTATTACTCACCTCCCCTGGCGGTGGTTTTAATCTTGTGCTGTACCCCTCCGTTAAGATTAAAGACAGAGACAATGTTGTATAACAAACATTTTACTTCTGCATTCATGTTGAACATCAATCATAGCAAAGTCTTGGGTATTTTCTTATTTACACCAGGATAGTGTTGAACTTCAAAGCTGTGAAAAAGCTACAGGCTTCTTCTGTAAAACAGGTTCCAACCACAGAAACATGAGTGAGAGTCTTTTGTGCAGTTGATTTTCACAATTAAGATATAAAACACATAACTTAGAAAAAGACAACAGACAAAACAAGTGCTTCCAGCTTCCATTGTATTTACACTGACCTACATTCCCGCCCCTCTCTAGGGGATCAGTGGACAGATAAATGTTGGCAAGAGATGCAAAATCCCAGCAGAAAACCTATAAATTTCAAGTGTGTGTTACATATCCCAGGCTGATCCATGGTTCGGTTGACAGAAATTTTAGTGCTGTGTGAAGGACACTGGAGCAAACGAAACAGATCCCATTATTCTAAGTAGCATCAGGATAAATGCAACTGAAAGCAGCGCTGTGAAAAGGAACAGTTTGTGTGCTGTCTAAGTGAGAAAACGGGTAACATGAGCCGTTTTGATTCTGACGTCAAATGCAGAGATTTTAGAATTGCCCCGCCCCCCGTCTGTGTCTGTCCAATCACAGCGCTGGACCCGCATTTATCTGAGAGCCCAAAGGTGAGGTTAAACGCAGCAAAACAGACACAATGTGCACTAAGAAAGAACAGAGCGAAAACGGCTAAAAACTAGAGCTTCCGTTACTCGCTCTTCACTGCTGTTTGCTCAGGGTCGGGGTGAACAGCGAGCGGCTCATTATCATTTAAAAGAATAGGTGCTGAAAGCGGGCGTTCTGAACAGGGCTGTTTAGACACAGAGAATGCTGCTGTGGGGCTTGTGGTTTTATTAAGAACCAGGACTGTTTCACTGCGTTTGACAATACTGATCGGAGAAATCATGTATCGGATGATAATTACACACACTACTGTTATTCCTTGAGGTTAAACTACACACCAACAAACAGAATTAATACAGCGGTGGTCGTTTCTCAGACAGGGATTAAGCCTAGTCCTGGACTATTTCCTCCTTTCACTGGAAAATCACAATTCAAAAATGCTGTGTAGTCCAGGTGTGGCTTAATCCCTGTCTGGGAAACCACTCCCATAATGTTAACAACTCTCAATTATTTATTCTCACTTCATTTTGGAGCTGTTCTTGTCAAGCCAGTTTCCTCCAGTGCCTCAAACCACAGCGCTGTACTCAAATATTATCATGCTATTTTTTCCCAGTTTGCTTCAGTGGGTAGAAATCTAGTCTGTTATAGTTTCTTCTCAGAAACAGAGATCAGATCCCAACTTCAGATCATGTGCTGGGTTTGAGTTTGGAGCGTCTTCAAACCCAGCATCACTTTCTCTTCTTTATCCGAATAAAAAAAAACAAAAAAAACAATCAAAAACACAAATGACAGTTTGTATTTGGTGGAAATGCAGTTCTTCTCCTCTCAAGTCTTCACCATTGCTTCACAATACCACACACACACACACACACACACACACACACACATATATATAATTCATTCCTTTTCTCTAAACTCAGAACCGGAACGACAGCACGCAAGGCAGGAACACACCCTGGACAGAGACAGTCCATCCCTCACACTCGCACCTGTGGACAGTTTCACACATGATGAGCTCTGCTCTGATTGGCTGGTTTAGAGCGAGGCACTGTGGGTCACATAGAATCAGAATCAAAACAGGAAGGTACAGAGAGAGAAAATGTCCTGGTTTGACATCACACGTCGTCTTCTTGTAATCGCAGATGTGAAAAACGCGCCACCGACAGGACTGCAGAGTGTGTGTACAGGGAGCATAAATAGGGAGCCAGGACTTGGCCTCTTCACCTCCCTCTTTGGCTGATGCAGGGTTTGTTTTAAGGAGATGACGGTCCAGTTCCATTTCTCAGACTCTCCTTATTTTTAATACACCCAGGTAAACACAGCTCTCCACTCTTTAAAGTCCAGAGCCTGTATTCACCAACGTCCTCAGGAGCAGAAGTGCTGATCTAGGGTCAGTTTCCGTTAGTGTGCATCATGAACACAGTGGGATGTGTGTATGGTACCAGTCCTGAAAACTAAACCTAGACTCTTCATTGATCGGTTTCCACCCACCTTCCCTAAGAATGACTGCAGTAAAGGTATTTGTAACAGTTCCTGTAACAACAAACAGCTTTCCCCTAAAGATGAACTAAAAAAAATATTCTGTCTACATTCAGCGACAACTATTCCAGACGACTCCTGTTCCCAGAGACCACTTTATAAATGCTTTGGATGGAAATGCCGCATCCGTGTGGATTTGTATTTACATTCGTTTGATCAGACTTCTCACAGTATTAATCTGTGTACTGTATGTACATCAGAGACAGTTGATCGTTAGACAAACTAAATGAATCCTTAAGGTTGAATGGTGAATAAATATTAGATTTGAAGCAAGGCTTAAAGGCTGAGCAGCAGCTGAAATTAAAGTGTTAATCAAAAACACAGCGAGAGCTTAGGTCTGAACGTATGACATGATAAACAGAAAATATTTATAAAAAACTCAAGAAACAAGTCTTAAGCAACACCTAGTGGCATTCTGCTAAATCTATTTTAACAATCTGGGGACCCACTCTCTAGAGAATAAAACGGTTCATTCAAGGACGACAACACAACCTGATATAAATGTATAAATGATCACTTTCGAAATCTTTGGTGGTAAAACTGTGCCTTGACAGCGGTGTTAGGAATTATTCAGAAGCCCATCACAATTATTAAAATATTGACTTATTTTACAATAATATGAACCTCAATATATTTCCTCAGTGATTGTTTCTGACCCCAGTGTTGTCCGATGTGTTTACTGTTTGTGTGTTTACAGAAGAATAAACGTCTCCAGCGTTTTAACCGCTAGCTTGGTTCTGTTCTCTGCTGTTTCTGGAGCCGTTACGTGGATTTGTTTAAAAACAGTGGTTTTTGTTTTATTTCTTTAATATATTTACACATTTTTGGTACCACTTTAAAATAAGACTCCATTTATAAAAGGTTTATTGCATGTTTATTCATTAGGTTGTAAACACATTAAAAGTCATTAATAATCATTTAGGATCACATGGATAGAAAGGGCAACAGTGGCTTCTTTTTTATCTGATATGGAAAGTGTCAGAACTTAATCAGATGTGAATGTGAAAAAAAATAACTAGAAACCTGAGAATATGAATTGTGGTTTCATATGTTCAGGTTCCATCACATTATCATCAGTGTCTAAAAATACATTCTATCAGTGGTTAGTGGATTAAACCTGGTTTTTAAAATTGTTAGACTTGTGCTGGAGATGATGGGGTTGATGTCGACTGATGGGGAATACAAAGTGAGGTCAGTATTTGGAGAGGTCTAAGGTTTAACTGTAGATGGAGGTGGGTTCACTATTTGGCAAACAACAGGTCATTGTTGCCCTCTCTATCTATGTACTATAACTGATTATTAATGACTTTTAATGTGTTTACAACCTAATTAATAACCATTAATACACAATTTAGGGGCCGCACGGTGGCACTGAAGGTAGTGTCTATCACACAGCTCCAGTGTCCTGGGGTTGTGGGTTTGAGCACCGCTCTGGGTGGAGTTTGGTGTGTTCTCCCCATACCCACATGGGTTTCCTCTGGGTAAATTAATGACTCAAAAGCATCCGTAGGTGTGTTGCCCTGTGAAGGACTGGCGCTCCCTCCAGGGTGTGTTCCTGCCTTGCGCCCAGTGATTCTTGGTAAGCTCCGGACCCATCACAACCCTGAACTGGATAAGCGCTTATAGACAATGAATGAATTAATAATACACAATTTGTAAACACTTTATAGACCTTTATAAATGTAGTCTTATTCTTACGTGGCACCCATTTTTATATTCCACTTCCAAAGTCTGAATATACTTAATAACTATGGTTTTTCAAAAAGTTCACTGCTCTTTAAGGGCTGTAACTGCGTTTTTATGATATTATATATCATATATATTTATAGAATATGTAATATTCTTTATCAGAATTATATCTGGGACAATATGTTGACCACAAACAAATGGCTACTGTTCATACAGGTCAGTCTGAACAGTGTGGTCACGCTGCCGGTCACTGCTGTCCATCGGTGACTTCAGACGGGAACTGGAAAAAGATGGCTTTAATTGTTCAGATTTATAGTGAAATAAAAATGTCCCTTTTTCAGCTTAATTCACATTCAGAGCTCTCCATCAGCCCCAGTGATGTGGAGATTTCAGGGAGTTCCATGAGATGATGCTCAGCCTTCAAGTCCAGTTAATGAAGAAGCTCGGGACACGAGCCCTAGTCTCTGCTACGGTGGACATTCTGAGTTAACGACAGATTTAGACCTTCACTACCTCGACCAAATCTTACAACTAGATACACTACAGGTTCCAAAGTTTGGAGACACTCCTTTATAAAGAGTGAAAGCACCTACTCTCTAGCCTAAAGTCACAATGCCCAATGCCAAGTGTCTGTTAAAGGGGTTTAAACCCCTTCAGAAGTGGTCTGCGTAGCAGTGGAACTTTTCTCCAGAGAGATGGAGATCCATTCAGTTCAAGGATGAGGTGCCGCGGCGTTTGTGATCCTGGACTTTTCATCCAACGCTAGCACCTGACATCACTGATGCTCTCGTGGATGAATGCTATACAAAGCCCATAAAAGTTCTGATGTCTGGGGTAAAGCTTTCCCAGAATATTAGAGGCTGTTACTGCAGAAAAGAGAGAGGAACGCACTCCTGATTAAAGCCCTTCCACTGAAGAGGAAATGCTGGATGAGCAGTCGTCCACAAACTTCTGGAATACAGTTTATGTATGAATACACGCTTTGCAGTAGACTGAATGATTCCAGTCTGGTTTTTAAAGATACTGCAGAAATCAGGAGTGATGGTTCAAAAGAGAGACAGTTGATGATTGTGGGCAACATTTTCCGCCGTTCTTAATAAAAATGTTCATTTTTATATTTAAAAACTCATTCAAGTCCCTAAAATTTAAGTGGTACAGGGCCATATTCAGAGTTTTCTTTTTACCAGAGAGAGGAAAAACTAGCACCAGTCTGCGATGTAGTCGAAGTGTGTGAAGAGCTCCTGTTGGTGCTGTGTGAGCTGCCGCTGCTCTCTGGGAGGCGTCAGCTCAGGGGCTTCGGAGGTGAACTCCTCATCAAAGTTGCTGACGTCTGTGGAGCTCCTCACACTCGGCACAAACGGAGGCTTCACCTTCTTTGCTAGTAATCCAGCCCAGTCCATGTTCTGAAAGGGTTAAGCATCAGGGAAAAACAATGATTTTTTTTGTATGTTCAATAGGAATTTGAATTCCCCTTATTGTTTTGTCTGGCCTGTTTCAAGCCAAAAGTGTTAAAAATGGCAAACTGACAGACTTGGATGCTAATTAATAATCATGTGCCACATGCATTCCTACCCTCCTCCAAAGTTACACAGTGCAGATTCTGTAGTGCTGGTCCTGGACCATCACAATGATTTTGTAATGTAATTTTCATATAAATAAATTACTACCTAGTGTTGCTTTAAAAGACACACACACACACACGTACAAAGGCCAGTGAGCACACAAACCCAGAGTGGCTGGCAACTGGGGGTTGGGTGCATTGCTCTTGGGCAACCCAGCCATGAATGTTGAGGGAGGAGGCAGTGCTGTTCCTTCACTAAACCCCGCCCCAGTTTTTACTGCTATTTTGAGGGGATCAAACCAGATCTGTTCCAAATCAACAGGTAGTATCTGAATCACTGACTCACTCTAAAGAACAGGTGCTTCCTCACTTCCTCAGCGTCGCTCTCTCCTGCGCCCAGCCGTCTCTCAGGATTTCTCCTCAGCAGCTGCAGCACAACCCAGCATTACACTTCAGAACACTACCACGCAGACAGACAGGTAGACACAGACTGACACCACGCAGATAGACAGGTACACAGACAGGTACACATAGGGCCGACACCAAGCAGACAGACACACACAGACCGACACCACGCAAACAGACAGACACACACAGACCGACAGGTACACACCAAGCGGCACCACGCAGACAGACAAGTTCACAATAGACAACACCAGGCAGACAGGTACACACAGAACACCACCATGCGGACAGACATGTACACACAGATTGATAGAGAAAGACAGGTACAGACACAGACAGACAAGTAGAAACAAATACAGAGAGACAGGTAAAAAAAAGACTGGTATACACAGACATGTTCAAACACACAGACAGACAGGTACAAACAGACAGACAGGCTAAAATAGACAGGTACAAACAGACACAGACAGACGAGTAGATACTGATGAAGTGGTTGTAATATTCTGGACACTGACCCTCCTCATGATGGAGATGGACTCTGTGGAGAGGAACCTGGGATAACGGACCTCATCATTAACGATGCTGTCGAACACCTCCTCCTCGTCATCACCCGGAAACGGAGACTGTGGAGACACACATTCACAGGTACACATAGGGCCGACACCAAGCAGACAGACACACAGAACATTCACACACACACACACACACCAATTCACCTCTTCATTGGGAGCAATATCCCATTCAGCTCCTTTCACTCCTCCATTCAGCTCACTACTCATTCATTCACCATGTGTGGCTCGGTGAGATCAGGCAATGAACCAGTGATTTTTTTCAGGTAACCTTTAATATTATAATAAGAATAAATAGTGCTTTTTGTTTAACCCTTTCCTGCTCACCCTCCTGAAGTGAGAACCGATTTACTGCTACCATCTAATGCCTCAACTCTGCAAAATCCATCCTTTGCTTTTACTACGCTACTGTGATATTTCATTTAATAAAACATCTCTAAACATTCCCCATTTGTGTGAACATGTGGTCTTTGTCAAAATAACAGCCATTACTTCATAGCAATAATCAATAATCACAGTCAGAATACTGGTCTGGACTATTGCAATGTTATGGTTTTTGCTATAATCTTGAAAAATGGCCGCTGAACACTGACCTCTCCCACCAACATCTCGAAGATGAGGACCCCAAGCCCCCACCAGTCAACGGCTCGAGTGTACGATGTCTCGGTAAGGACCTCTGGAGCCAGGAACTCAGGAGTCCCACAGAACGTACTCGTCCGGTCCCGGAAACCCATTCCTGATTGAATAAACACACACAGGCACACACACAGAGACACAGACAGACACACACAGTCATGGTCATAAGCAAAAGACTGGAGAAATAAGAACCAGCATCTTGTCATTCCTCAGTGAGTTACACATACTGTCATTTAGAAAAACAGAATTCAAACTTATGAACTCTGAGACTCAGTCTTCACCTACATTCACAATTCAGGGAAGAGTCACAGATGTGTGACAAAGCGAAAACACAACGAATCTGATCCATCTCTGATTCACCGCAGATGGAAAGAATTCATGAGAATATTTTGTAAGAAATGTCTGGACATCCCTCATCACTTCACACTGCTAAGGTGGAATCAACCGCATACCTTCTGCCCAAAGCATTTTCATTTTAATTTGAGGTGTTTAGGGCCAGGAAACGGAATGGGCAACGCTAATTTCTATTTAGTGTTTCTTAAAAAGTTGTTCATAAAAACTCACATTTTTCCGTAAAACTCACCGAAATACAATTATAATTAAAGTGATCAAAATGATGTTTCGTGTTCTTGTCTTTGGAGAGCCCACATTTGAGACCCCCAACAAGTTCACGCTTTTTAAAAATCAGTTTAAGTTTTAAATTTATTTTAATCTCCGTTTCCCACACAGCGGGGGATTCTGAAGCAGAACGCATGTCGCCGTGTGACACAGAGCTGCACAGGAAAGGCCCGTCTCCATTACTTCATTTCACAAAGAAAGTGTTTTGGAAGGAAGAACCATCCTTAAACGCATGCAGGTCAGTTTAAGACTGATGTCGGAAACGGGTCACATACGAAGACAGTGTGAACTTGGGCTGGGCGATATGGACAAAAAAAAATTAATATCTCGATATATTTTAGCTGAATTGTGATATACAATATTCGATATGGAAAATAATGTGAAAAAATGTTTTATGAACATTCTATAAACAGAACATTGAGCTTATGTGTTATCACAACCTCATCTCTCAATATTCAAATGAAAATCAAATGTACCCATGTATGTTTAAGACAAATGTTTTCATTGGGTGTCTTAACTTTTCCTCATAATTGTACATTGAACAAAATTCAGTTGAAAAATCAAAGCTAAAAAAAGAGACATGTCAGGTGACTTTATTAATTTACAGACCTACAGTGTCTGTAATAATGTGCTTTTAAGAACAGTGTAAAGGCTTTGGCTATGTGCTTCCAGTATGGACTTCTGGGAAACAGACACGCACTTTTAATCTCCTGCAGACACGCACTTTTAATCTCCAAATCTTCAATAAAATGGATAGTCACGCTCACAATATTGCTCACAAAGACATCTTAACAATCTGTTGTCAAGGCAAAATGTTTCACTCTCGCGAACTGGTTTGAAAGGTTCTGTCTGATTTAAATATTAGGCAGCGCTTCTTGTGCAAAGAAACTAGAACTGGGAAATTGGTATTGTGGGTCAGGAGTTTTAATCAGCCTTTGGAGCCCTATTTCTCTACTTTTGAGATGGGGAGCATACCCTTTGCAATGTAGCAAACTACTGCTTTAGTAATACCACAGCGTTAGCAAATGAAGCATGCAATGCTGTCTGAACTGATTTAGAGGAACTGTACTGGGACGTGAATGCTTCAGAACAGTAGTAGCAGCACCTCGGAGTTTAACAGCTCCATACAGAAGGTTGTTGTAAGTGGTGAAATAGGCTGGGAGTATTCCCGCATTTTGATACTACCTCCTTTCGGCATTCCCTGCAGATAGTCCGTTTCTGCTCCTCATCTGACCGGTCAAATCCGAACCATTTCCATATAAACGAACCTCTGTTCTTCTTTTTATAGACTAACTTCCACTTCACACTGCACGTTACTCGCCTCCATTGTGTGTGTGTGTGTGTGTGAGAGAGAGAGAGCAAGCATGCAGGTGGGGGCGGGGCTGTGAGCAGAGCGAAGCTGAGCAGAGCAGAGTAGTGAGAGAACAGATTGGCTCTGTACAAGATTTAGACTTTAAATTCTTTAAAAACTTCAAATATTGATATAAACGATATAGCCTCACTTTATATCCTGCTGTTTTTTTTTATATATCGATATACCGCTCAGCCCTAGCGTGAGCAGCTGAAGTGTGACTAATTATGAAGATTGAAAACTGTTACATATGAATTATGAAGTTCTCTCAAAGCTTCCTTGCCTCTCGTTAAATCTATGAAACAGAATAAAAGCTCAGCCTTTGCTCACCTTCTTTACAAAGGCCAAAGTCAGCGATTTTAACGTAGCCCTCTGTGTCCAGCAGCAGGTTGTCCAGCTTCAGGTCCCTGCAGAATGAACATCACTGTAATTAACCACATATCGAAATTCACTTTTGCTCCTTGTTACCTGTAAACTAAAAAAGGACGTCATCAAACAAGAGAACGCAGAGAGTGTCCCGTTCTCTTACCTGTACACAATCTTGTGTTCGTGTAAAAACTGCAACCCTAGGACGACACAAGCTGCGTAGAACCTGAGAAACATAAAGGAGGTCTGTGAGAGCAAGTTGAAATTTTAAAGGCAACACATGATCAAGAAATCCCTTGTTCGGTGCACGTTCACATTAATGTGTGAATCTGGAGCTCACCAACCCACACACTGTGAAACAAGAACTATGGAGGTATATTTGGTGAAAAACCCCTGAGCACCTGTGACAGTGAGATTTGTAGTTGTAGACAATAGTCACATGTGTGTATCAGTAAATAAGTAAGTAGTATCAGCAGTAAGTCACAAAGAAAATCACTTCAGGAGTTGCAAACCTGTAGATTTTTTTCCTCTCCCACAAGTACAGCTTAACAGTTACACCTTCACAAACTCTTCACTGCAGGTGCAAAAATCCAGTTCTACACACACACAAGTACAAAAATATCATACGCTCCATTTTGCTCCATTTGTAGTGGTATATATGGTGCATAACACATTCGCACACTTGTATAAAACTAGCACATTGGCAAACCAACATGTGAAACAATGTGCAGTGTGAGTTACACACCTGTAGAAAGTCTCCTCAGAAATATATATATTTTTTAGTTTTTTGGGGGGTGACTGAACCCGCTCGAATCTGCGGCTACGAATCTCTAATGCTGTCTTTGTTCACACGTGACTACTTCCAGACGCTCTCACATTTGCACCAAATATATCAAATGGACTAGTGCAGAACTAATCTGTGCATCTGTAGAACTGGGAGACGGGCTCTGTTTGGAGATTAACCCCTCTGACCAATCAGAGGAGTTTGTGCGGATGTCCCTTGGCACCAAATAGAGATGGGGAAAAAAATCATTTTGCATTGCTGCTTACACCTACGACGGCATTTAGGGCCATGGCATTTAAATAAATAAATAAGATTCAGAAAATAGTCTCAGAATAATTCCGAGAAAAATCTCTGAATTATTGAGTAAAAAATGTCTGCATCATTCCAAGAATATAGTCAGAATATTTAGAGAAACACAGTTTTGGGTTATTATTATTTATTATAATATGTAGACAGACAGACTCATTGTCTGTGCGCCATTAGTGAGTTGTGAAAGAAGCAGTCAGTGAAGTGAACAGAATTATTTATTAAGTGCATCCACACGACATGACGACTAAACCTGTCAGTGCAGCCCCTGACTGCGATAGGCTTTAGTTTATTGTACAAGTCCATGAGCCGTAACGCAATGGACCCTCGTGGACACACCGGAGTTCCACTCGCTCGGGATCCATCATTTTCGGGATCATTAATTGTATCCTGTGAAACTACATGCCCTCTTCTGAATAAATGGGTTCGTGCACTGATTCAGGGTTTAAATACTAATCACAATCTGGTCCTGATGTGGAAGAGAACTGAATGTTTATTCTTGAAATCTATACCATAAAATGACATCAGCAACTCACTGCATTCCTCAGTTACATGCCCTGGCCTAAAACCCCGCCGTAGGTGTCAGCAGCGATGCCTAATGATTTTTTCCCCTTCCAATTTAATGCCAAGGGGCATGCGCACAAACGAACTGACATGAATTTTGATTTGGCCGTTTAGACAGTGTCACATTGACACAGATCGGATATGGATTGGATCACAATACCAATCCAAACGTCAGATTCTATGTGATTTGTGCCGTTCACACAGCCACACAAATGACACATCTGTGTCACATATAAAGAAACAAATCGGATTTGGGTCGCTTTTACCTGCTCTATGAATGCAGATTAGGGTGTGTTCAGATTTTTAGGTCAGTTCCCTTGGTCCAGACTAGACAAGAAAATGATAGTGTTACATTTCAGTCCTGGTTTGCTTTGTGTTCACACCGACACTTGGAACCAAAGTAAGTAAAAAAAAAAAAAAAAAAAAAAAGTAACATATGACGCACGTTTGACATTTATTTTGCGAGAGTCATCAACTGGGCTTAATGTACCTTTCAGAGTGGTGTGCATTTACCTGGAGGTAGTTTTACCAGTGCAATGGCTCTAGTTTTATCAACTAGAAAAGGTGGTAAATCTTTATCACAGCAAGGGGTGGTAAAATGAATAAAAGTCAAACAGCACCAGATTCCAACACTGCTCAAACCAGAGAGGGTCCACCACAGATAAATGATGTTAGTTTTTAATCACACTCTGTTCCGGCACTGCGAGATTATTTTTATATCTTTGGATGTCATATTCTGTTTTTGGTTCCTTTTGATGCCTTTGGTCCATTCACACTTGAAACTGCACTATAGCTTGTTTGGTGCACATTAGAAATCGTAACTGAGCGCTCACACTTACTGTAATGAAGCGCACTAACTGAGCTATCGCAGCAGGGTTTGTTTTAATCTAAAGCTGAGAAGTGTGACACTTCCTTAAAAGACATGCTATCAACACTATCATGTGTTGTGCACTTTATTTATATTATTAGTTCCATCCAACAACCGCCCACCTGTCCAGCTGGACACTGATGGATGACTGTCAAGCTCCTCCTCCACACTTCAGACCAGCTGCCCTTGCTCTAGCCACCACCAAGTGCCTTGGAGCTGCCTGCCCTACACTAATGTTTACACAGACTCCTAACTATTATTACCAGTAGATAATTAGCCTTGGTTCCTCCCAAGGTTTCTTCCTGAGTTTTTCCTTGCCACTGTCACCATTACCTGGGGATTTATACACCTTTACATTTCATGTCAAACCTTTGTTTTACCGTAATTCTGTGAAGCTATTTTGTGACAACATGTGTGTGTGTGTGTGTGTGTGTGTGAGTGAGAGAGAGACTCACATGGCGCGTGGTTCTGAGAAGACATCAGTGTGTATGTGCATCATCAGATCTCCTCCTGCTGCGTACTCCATCACAAAACATACATGATCTCTGGTCTGGAAACAGGCGAAAAGATTGACCAGGAACGGGTGACGCACACTGTTCACCGTCTCAAAAATCCTCTTCTCACACATTAGACTGAGGGAGAGACACACACACAAACACAGACACACACACAGATCAGACTGAGGGTGACACACATGAGACTGAGGGACACACGCGCAAGCACACAAACACACACATCAGACTGAGGGAACACACTACAGGTCAGAGGTCCTACCAGCAACTCCAACACACCACATACACACAGATTGACGATGCTTCACATTAAGAGCAAGAGGGAATTTCCATTGCACAAACAGCAGAGTTTGACATTAAGATAAAGAACAACATGTAAATAAGAAGGGTTTACAGAAACACATATGCATACATGAGGAAATCTCAGTGGTCTATCAATCAAACTTCTGTTTTATTTCACACTCAGTGTAATTAACATAGCAATAAATTAAGGTGACTCTCAGGTGACTGAGCTGAGGGGAGTAAACACCAGACGCAGGAAGTGAAGGGGCTACGTGCTGTCGTTCTGGACGAAGGCTGAGTGCAGTCTGCTCAGAGCACTGCTCACACAGACAGTGCATATAAAGCATTTCAGTAGAAACTGGAACACAACCCTAGACTTCATTTGCACATTTATATAATGTGTAAGTACTGGCATTAACAGACAGTGCCTAGTATTATTAATAATATCAATGAAGTAACCTGTAAAGTCAGTTTTGTCACATAAAGATAAACATTTGACAAAAATAGCACCTGTCGACTTCATCACGAGCCACAATGTCTCCCTTCTTCAGAGCTTTGATGGCGAACATTTCTCCTGTGCTACTGTACTCCGCCAGTAAAACCTGAGAAAAACACACACGCGTTCACAACATATACAACATAAAATCCAGCTGTTAATGTATTAAATGATAGTTACCTTTCCAAAATGGCCTCGCCCCAGCACTGCGATACATTTAAAATCTCTGAGACTGAAGTGAAACTGCTCCTCCTCTTCCTCGTCATCATCCTCATCCCTTCAATACAAGTGTGTAAAGAAAACAAATATATATTTTGTAGTAGAAAAAAAAGAGAAGGGCTGTACACCGTAGTAACAGTAAGTAGATATATAATAATAATAATAATAATTTTACTTACACTGCCCATATTTTGAATTGATATTAAAACATATATCCTCAATATAAATGCCCTCTCAATTGATTAATATCTATGAAATTGCTTTATTTAATCGTGGCATGGGTTTATAATAGTTTTCCATGCTGTCAGCCGTTGACATGTACAGTATGCGTTTGCTTGGAGACTGAAGCTGTATTTTCCTGAATTGGTAGAGTATTGTTTTTCTTAAAATTAAAATTAAATTAAAGACATCTTTAGAATATAAAATGTCTTTGTTTAATCCTATAAATACTTGCTGTTTAGACAAACTGATAAATATCAAGCTTAAAAACACTAAATTTGTTTCACTGTTTCTATTCACCCACCCAGAAAAAGCTAGGGAAATTGTGATCTCTAGGACTGGCATCCTCAAATAGCTGAGGTATCACCTCCCAGTAATAAGGCCAATTCTGAGACAGCTGAACATTTTTATTCATATTTTTGGGTTTAACTTTCCCACTGCCCACATTTGATGTCTTTCAGTTTTCTCCAATATATGAAATTTAGAACAGAATAAGAAACCTGTCATTTGACTGGGGCACTCAGACTTTTACACATCCCTGACCTTATATCCGTGTGCTTTGGTCCCGTATGGAGCTCTAACTCAGGTGGCTGGATCTGGTGCCGTGTGACGTCTTTGAGATCAGACTTTACTCCCAGACCGGTGTTCAGGAAATCAAAGGAGCTCAGCGCATCCTGAAAGAAATTGATTTCCGTTTAGGAAGGAATTACAGCACAGTAGATCAGCTGGAGGTGGAAAGATTTTTTTTTCTTGCATATTTCTGGTCTGGAGTTACCACCTCCAAGAGACCCTGGTTAATATGAATAACAACACTAATAATATAAATAAATATAGCCGCAAGCGACAATTCCCAGGGTCCAAGCTGTATTCGCTGGTAGAAGAACAATGTGCTAGCATATGAGCTGTCCTGAGATAGAAGGGGCTTTTTGGGCAGTGTGTGTAGTGTTTGTAAGGTGTTCCATGCTGTACTGGCATCTCTTTGGAGGTGTAGCATTAGATTGAGGAGTAGCGGATGACAGAGACCGCATAGAGCACAGAAGTCACTCTGGAGTTGCACCCTGGTTTCTCACCCTAATGTTCAGGACCCAAAAACAGCAGATATGATGTGGAATTGCTTGTACTGCAGTCAGTCATCAGTGGACAGAACACACTGTCTGCTGCATGTGTTTGGTTGTGGACTATTCTCTGTCCAGCAGTGATGCTGAGGGATTTACAACTCCAACACCTGAGTCATACCTGCAGTATGGGTGTCCAGACCATTGAAGTCCAGGGTGAAAGCAAGCAATCTTTGCAGAGCAAGAGCATAGCATATGGCATTTCCTGATACAGGAGCCACACTTTAAGATAGATTTTGTAGTGGTTTTAAATGTGATCATTGGTGTTCTGGTGTCTCAGTAGAGTAGGATTGTAAGAAGAAGGGGTAGTAGATGAGTGGGTGAATTTCTGGTCTGCAGACAGGTGAACGTGGGGCTTTGGTTACAGAGACAACACAGAGCACAGAACTGACTCTGGAATTTCACCCTGGATTCTGACCCAATGTTCAGGACCTCCACAAAGCAGATATGATTTGGGTGGTGGATAATTCTCAGCACTGCAGTGATACTAACATTGTGGTGATATGGCAGTGTGTGTAGTGCTTTTATGAGTGGATAAGACACAGCAGTGCTGCTAGAGATTTTAACATCTGTGTCAACTCACTGTCCACACTGAGATACACCTACTTAATTGGTCAAACTTATAGACATGAATTCAGACAGTAGCTCATACACTCTCAGCACTGTAGTGACACTGACATTGTGGTGCTATGTCATTTTGTATTGTGCTCTTATTAGTGGATCAGAAAGAGCAGTGCTGCTGGATAACTTTAAAACCTGTGTCCACTCACTGTCTACACTGTTACACACACATACTCTGTTAGTCCAGATTATAGATAAAAAAAAAGGCAGAGACAGTAGGTCATACATTTTCAGCATATCTGCTTTGTATGTGTCCTGACCATTGAAGAACATGCGAAAGGGAGCAATGAAAGTATGCAGAGCAAGAGGTGCACCCCTCTCTGTAGTTTTAAATCTACAAAGTGCTTCTGTGGACAGTGGAGCTGAAAACACGGACACTGAAAGTAAAATGAGGTGGTCATGATGGTATTGTTGATTTGTTTAGATCTGCTTTCAAATGTCTGTGTCGTCTGGCCCTCTCTGACTGGCAGGGGGAGGGGAGGGGGAGAGGTGACAGTCTGTGTGTGAGGAGGAGAAGGAGGGGCTGAGGGGGGATTCTGCATAGAGAGAATCTGCAGGATGAGATGTAACAGACATATATTTGATCATGAACTAGTGCTTGGATCAAAAGCCAATATGGACATATGTGGTATCATGAGATTCATAAGAACCTGAATTTGAATAATTATCAACAAAATGTGGAACTTTCATTACTGTGTGATTGCAGCCTCTGCTTTAATAGAGCTGTGCAGCTTGCCTTTGAAACACTGCCTTTGAAACACTATAACTCACAAATGCGTTAGTCATATGTTATGAAAATGCAAAATCTCCTTTCCCATGGTCTTTGGAATATATCTGTCTCATCTTGCTGGTACTGCATCTCTAGGTGGCAGTGTAATCAATTATGAACCTATGCAACCAGTTGTTGTTTAATTGTAGCGCCCCCTTTCTGTGCAATACGGGCATATTTAGCAGAGTACTTCAGAGTAATGACATACATATATGCACCAAGTTGTGTTCGATTTAGGTGAAGTTTGTTGTAGTTATAGCTCAAAGTGTGCATGGAGCCCCGCCCATGCATATTTGTTAAATTACTGCCACAACAGCGTGTCAAAAGTTCAAACTTTTGTGAATAATTATTGACCTACAGTCTATACAGATTGCAAAAATACCAGTTGTTTATTGATAAGACAAATTTCCAGGGAGGAGTACGAAAAGCTCCATTTTCATATACCTGACTATTGTGGATAAACTATGCATTTTTTGACAATAGTTGCAATTGCAAAGTTGTAAGACACTATGCAGAGTATGCAATAAAGCAAACTGCTTGTCAATATGTTTATATTTCGCTGAGATATTCCATATTTTCCATGTAGAAAATTTGAATTGCGCCCCCTAGTGGCTATCGTAATAGAAATTGATATGTACTTAGGAAGTGCTGCCATGGACATACCATGCAAGTGTCATGATGATAGGACCTTGTTAAAGTCATGAAACAGCTGCTGAAATTTGATTGGTCGATGGCGGCCATGTTTTGTTACATATGACATCATCGTCATAGAATCTAAGTCAGCTCATCACCCACTACATGCATACCAATCGGCATGTCAATCGGACAATCCTGTGAAGCGTAACACATTTTTTGCTGTTATAGCGCCCCCTAGGCTTGCAGTTCCACAGCCAAGTACTTATGGCTTCCAGCCCTTATAGGGATCAAGCATGTGAAGTATTGTAACATTCGGAGAAAGTGTTTGTGAGTTATAGCTGTATTTGTGTGATTTTTGGAACGTGAGCTCAAACCCTGTATTTGGGCGGAGTCTGGAAGCCGAGCAGAGATGAAATTCCAACTTTTTTTGAATAATTATTAAAGTTCAGGTTCTTAGGATTCTGCTGATACCACATATGTCCATATTGGGTAACATTTCCAGAGACTAGTTCGCGCTCAAACATATGTGCGATTTTGCATGTTATGCAAATTAGCTCAAAATCTAAGTAGGCGGAGCTTATGGGTTCTTGGGGCTTTTTTGTAGGGTCTGACCTGAGGAATCAGGGAAAAAAAGAATTTCGTCTCTACGCCACACGGGGTAGGAGATATAGGGAGCGACGCGTTCTGCGTCGCTATAGCGCCACCATCAGGCTGATTCTTTGCGCCTGAGTAGCGGGAGGGTTTACTACCAGTTGACCAAACGACAAGTCTGTAGGACCTACGGTTTGGGCTGCCCATCGGGTTTCATCGGAGAAAAAGAAGAAGAAGAAGAGGAAACAGACCAAAAACAATAGGGCTCCAGCACTTGCAGTGCTTGGACCCCTAATAACACTAGTGATAATGACACATTTAAATCATGATTCAGGGACATAATGTCAGTTCTTTTACACCATGAAACAGCCACTAGATTCTGAAATATCTAAGAGATTCTGCATTAATTATGTTAAAAAGGCTGCACTTATGCAGGGGACCCACTCTGTAGAATAAACCAGCTTATTCAGGGAATGCAAAGCAATTGGCTTTTTCATCTCAGATGATGTGCAGTTTGCAGTGTAACTGCTGTGTGACTCTCACATAGTTGTAGAAGCGCTGAGCTGAGGTCTTTACTGAGCCTCTGCAGAGGCAGGTGTGTACTGCCTGTTCAATAAGGAATGTTCTGTCTGAAATAGCTATTGAAATAGATGTGGTTCACTGCACCTTATAGACTGTGTAATTTTCATATTATTTCTCTTTTCTCCTTATTTTCATTTTACATCACAACTTTATTCTCTTTCATGTTTCTGTATTTCGTCTCTGTGTCACATCTTACACACTAGTATAAGCAAGAACTGTAATTGCCTCGAGGAATTAATAAGGTCAGCTTCTAGGCTTCTAGGTTATCTTACCTATGACTATATCTAATGAGTGTGATTTTAAGGCACTACACAAATGTTGAAATAAAAAATAAAAAACATCAATATACTAAACATAAAAGGAAAACATGTATAATAAATACAATATAATACAAATTATAATACAATACAAATGAAATTCACCAGTAAATTCCCAAAATCCTCTGATGTTACCTGGACTTGTTCTTTGCTGGGGACCTTCTGCTCCGGGAGTGTCTCTCTGATACTGACCAGTGAATAATGTTTATTCCCAGGTGTTCTGTCCTTATCAAAGTCCAGCTTAGTCACCGTCGAGTCACTGCAGAGATTCAGCACAAGAAAATACAACCTGTCATTAACAGGATCAGAATGTATCAGGATATCAGTATGTGTGTGTGTGTGTGTGTGTGTACCTGCTGAATGTGTGTGTATTAGGTTGCTGGCTCCGCCCTGTTTCTGGTGTTAGCTCTGCCCCCTGCTGTGGGCTGAGGGCAGAGCTGCTGACAGAGGGGTTGGCTCTCCGAACCAAACGACCCCATGTCGCAACGTTAATGTTCATCTGAGGAGCTCTCAGGAACGTCTTCCCTATACACACACACACACGCGCACAAAAAAGAAAAAAAAAAAAAAAAACATCAGACAAGTAGCTTATCTATGTTTTCTTTAATAATTGTTTTGTATAAAAATAAACACACAAACCAATTAAATACACAATTTTACATGTGTTTGGTTTGATTTATACTTGATAAATAAATAATTTTAAATCATTAAAATATGTAGAAGCATGCATTATTATCTGTCTTAACATTATTATCATTATTAGTTTGTATAAAAATGATGAAGTATGTTTTAGTAATAGCATCTGTGTCTGATTCGACTGTTGGTTAAAATCAATACTACAAAATAGAAGTATGCTGATAACTAGAGGACTGTAAAGCTGTGCAGGAGAACCACATGTTCCTTTACCTTGTTGTTTTGAGAAAATCTTCTTCTGCCTTTGGAGTTTGGTTCTTCTCTCAATCACAGGGTTGAAAAATGTAACCTGCAGAACACACAAAACAAACAGTGAAACCAAGCCACTGCTTTATTCCAGTGTGTGTGTGTGAATACAGCATATGATTGACTGAAGAAATTGCTCAGAGAAAATTCGAATACTGCCCTCTAAATGAAGTCAATATGTAGCTGAGCCGTGTTCGTTGTCTGAAGTTTGCTTATTTAAGAGGCTAATATAACTCACAAATGATGAAAGTTCATTTATAAAGAGTTAATTTGATTATAATAGATAATGGTTGTTCAGTAAAATTCTTATAGACATTGCATTATATTTTGATTGCCCTACATTGTCTAACACTGTCTCAAGAGGCCATGGCTGTTTTAGGACATAAATTATTGTATCTTCAGAGACTGTTTTTGGGCTTATAAGTTTCAATGTTGCATTGGACTGGTTCACTTTTCAAGGACTCTGGGTATGAGCACTGTGTGTGTGTGTGTGTGTGAGAAAGAGAGAGAGGGGTAGGAAGTGTGAGTTGAGACTGAGCTCTTAAGAGTGAAATTGTATGCTGTGACCTTGACCAACAGCAGCTAAAAAACCTAAAATTGAGGCTTGTGTAAAAAAAGGCTTGTGTCTGGGTGAGACACTGCAGTTTATTAAAGATGAACTGTGAGCGCAGGGGAGAAGGCAGCGCTGAAGGACTAGGCCACAAATCCATGGTTGATCGTCGCTGTCCAAAGAAAAACATGCACCTCCAAAATAGTAACTTCACAGGGGGAGAAATTTCTTCTCAACTTTCAATGGATGTCAATGTAAAAATATTTTATTCATCATTTAGGAGCATTTGTATTGGTCCATTTATCATGAATGTGAAGGACAGCTGTCGTGTTCAAATGATGTAGTAAACTAAATATCCACAAACAGAGAAACATTTTTCATGGGACAAAAATGATAAGCGAAGGCAAGAACCACTCAGATACTACTCAAACCCAGTGGGTAATCACCCAGCTAGGGTGTGTGTTTATGTGCATCAGAGGAAGCAAAATGGTGCCAAACTATAGTGCATGGACCCCAGTTCCTTTAAAAATGGAGTGTATTATTGAGGAGGGTTCTCTGTTTGCTGCAGTAATAGTCTTTATGCTTCTCTAAATGCTGTATATTAGATGTTGGAACACTGCTAGAGTCTATTGGCAGCAATGATTACGGTGCTTGACTTGCTTTTAGCTGGTTGTTTTTCCACTAGCACAGCTCCCCATGTAATAGAGCCAGTGAAATCTATAAAATCGCAGGCTTTGAAAACAACCCTGGTGGTAAGGTAATGTGAAATTTACTAGTTATGTATTTGCGTATTGTTTTTTGGACTGAACATGGCTCAGTGCCCCAGTTCTAACAGATCAGATTTACTTGTTGCATGTTCCACTTTCGCTGAAGATTTTCATCAGCCATTGACTCAAGGAGCGTTTAGACCTCTTCAAAACACCTCGGGGGAATGTTACGGATAAAAACAAATGTGAAAGCTACTGTAACTTCAGAGATTTTATAAGCGGTGAGTTTGTGCTTCAGCTCTGCATTTTGTGGTGATTGACAGGTCTCTCTGGCCAATCAGCGCTCTGCAGTGTTTATGTATCACAATTTAGTACCTACTCTGCATGGTTGGAATCGTAAGCAAAGCAAGGACTGTAAAAGTACCCGGTTTCAGGTCCAGGACCAGATTTGGACAGTCAAAAAGTAGTGATAGACTGATATGGGTTTTTTGATGGCCGATGCCGATTTTTAGACAGCAGTAGTGGCCGATGGCCGATATGTAAAGCTGATATTCCCATTCCTCAGGCAGTGAATAAACTAGACACATTATCATGATTTATTTTTAAAATTCAAATTTGTTAAAGAAACCATTTATAGGTCCTGAAATATATATGAAGTTGTCAAAAGCTTATGAAAACCACAAAAAAATTTTAGGCGCTTGTCTTATTTTTGAGAGAAAAAAAAAAATGTTAGTGACTATAAACTGAAGAGTTCATGAGTCCAATTACTTTTTTCTTTTTAAAATTGTGTCTCCAGGGGTCTACTTTCATCAGGTAAAATTTGGAGTTGATACCTCCTACTGATTTGAAGTTATTGAAGCTGGAGCAGACAGTTGACAGATGGCCTCTCCAAGTGTCTCTTTAGACCCCAAGCTCTCCATAAGGAAAATTATTACTTTTACTGCAAAAATACAGTGTATATATCTTGTCTAGACCTAATGTCAACATCTTAGTGTTTTTCTTTACTTTCTATGAGAAACTCGTCTCCTGTCCTTCACCAAGTGGCCATTTACCCCTCACCAAACAGTAAAAACCCTTAGTTATGGTGTGTTTTATTCTGATGTTTACACTTGTTTCTCACCGAGTACAGTGTTCCTTTAAATGACTGACGTGTTAAAAGGTGAGAGCTGCACTCTGATTGGCTGTAGAGCAAGGTAACCTCCCCCACACCCCTGCTGCATTTAAATGTCCTCAGTGGGGGAAATGTAACTAGTAAAAGACATCTAAGCTTTGAAACATGTTTATTGACTTGATTATTGTTTGTGGAGCTTGTGGCTGCCAAACAGAACCGTTTGAGTCTTTCTCGCAGTGTCTGGGTCTGTTCGGCGCTGAAAACATATGCACTCTGCTGCGTTTGTCCCTCCTCCGTGTACTATTTTCTCGGGATTTTTTTCAGCCAGTGCTCTTGACACAAACATGAGGATTACTCACAAACGGTTTGATGGAGAGACTCAGATTTAGTCTCGTTTTGAAGGGGACTATCTGAGGTAAGCGCTGCTGTGCTAACTGTGTGTGAGAGCCTCTTGTGGGCTCTTCAGGCTTCGAGAAGCAGTGGTTTGTCATTGATGAGGAAGAAACCTGAAGTTTGGATGATCTTAGTTTTTGACTTTAATTCCTTAGTCCTACATTTTAGCGTATATCCTCATGATCCTGAGAGTCTGCCCATTCGATTGGTGTATGATATGTACACATTACTCAAATATGGCGCCGTGAAAAATCTGAAAATCTGTACTGTCACAAACACCACCTCAACTCATGATTAAAATACTGTTTGGAGCTATATCAATCCAGAGAACACATTTTTAACACCCTCTAGCTCTCACTTGGCACCGAGTATGAATGCATTCGGATGGAGTGTCTACCTCAGCAAACAGAGTTCCCTGTGGCTCCAGATAAAGACACATGCCGTGGCGCTGGTTATCCAGAAAATCCTCAAGCCTCAGGAACTTCACAGCACACAGAGATCTCCAGTCCTTCCAGTAAACTGAGATCTCCAGCTCCCGAGACTACAGCCAAAAACAACACACAAAAGAACGCCACAGATCATAAAGGAATAAATGTGTACATGTTTTGTTGGGTTAAACAAGTAGGAAAGTGAAATTAAAGGAGCTTTTTCACTTAAAACCTCACAAGCCCCACAGGAGCATTCTGTGGAGCATTCACACCCAATCTAAACAGCCCTGTTGAGAACATCTGCTGTCAGTGTCTGATCCTTTAAATGCTAATGAGCCGTTCGTTGTTTACCCTGACCCTGAGCACACAGCAGTGAGGAGCAGAAGCTCTGTTTTTTTTATCCGTTTTCGCTTGGTTCTGTTTCTTATCTGTTCTCATTTGTAACCAAATGCTCTCAATTTCTCCGTGCTCTTTGTGTCTGTTTTGCTCCATTAGACTGAGCACATTCAGGAACTGTTCTTATTTACACTATGATTTAAGTGATGGTGTTTTACCCGGTCAAGCTCTAATGCAAACTTCTGATCCCATGACTGATTACTGACGGGTCTCCAGCTGGTCTGCTCCACCACAGTGTTGTCCAGCTTCAACACGGCACTGATCTCATCTGGAGAAAAAAAAAACACATACATGCTTTAAACAGCAAAAAAAAAAAACAGACTTTATGGGTAGGTAGGACTACAAGTCCCCAAGTTAATGTGCTAATCCACAGAAAATGTTGTTTTGTTTTAATAATATGTGCCCTTTAGCTGAAGATTCCTTATGTTTCCTCAGGAATATTCAGATGTATAAATGTGTCATACACATTAAACAGACTGCACAATAAGTGTAATTATATAACACTAGTAAGTGCAGTTATAAAACTCTTGAATGAATAAACAGAATGAAGAATGAAATGAAACACAGGTCAGTGCTGTAAATAGAACATGAGCTGCATGAGTGTTAAAAGCCACTGAACTGCTGAGGTCGTCTGTTTTGTTGCGGCTCCCTCGGCTCATGAAGGAGGAGCGAGTGTCTCCTGGACTCAGTGGCGCAGCCTTAGAGCGGCCAGGAACGTTCTCCAACAGATCCTGACATCCCATCAGCCGCACGTCTAACGTACCTGTGGAAGAAAACATACTTAAGGCATCACACACCACAGCCGATTTCACACCAGAAGCAGATCAAATCAAATTAATTTGTAAAATGTTTTTTGCAACTGATGTTGTCACACAGCAGCTTCACAGAAATCCAGTAAATACAGAACTTTTAATATGAAAAGTAAACCCCCCAGGTGAGCAAGCCAGGGGTGACAATGACAAGAAAAACTCCCTCAGAGTACAGGAACACTTGCTGTTTCACACCAGACAAAACCAGGCAGTAGGTGCGAGTGGCTGATATTTTTTTTGGTTGTTGTTGATTGGCTATTACTCAGCAATCTTTGGTTAGAGTCTAAATTTAGTACTAGTTTATTTTTTAAGGTAACACAGAGTATGAAGGGTTGTTTCCATTGGATTTTCACACATTAAAGAAGTGAATAAAATGACAGAAAGGCATTAACACAAAACATCTGAATTTATACAAAAAGAAGAGGATGATCAATACAATCAACACTAAATCTACATCTGTGTTGTGTGTCCTTACATCAATCATTCATTCATTGTTTGCAACTGCTTATCCAGTTCATGATCACGGTGGGTCCAGAGCCTACCCGGAATCACTGGAAGGGCGTCAATCCTTCACAGGGCAACACACACTCACATATTCACACCTATGGACACTTTTGAGTCACGAATCCGTATGTTTTTGGACTGTGGGAGGAAACCGGAGCACACCCATGCAGACATGGGGAGAACACACCAAACTCCTCACAGTCTGTCACCCAGAGCGGGACTTGAACCCACAAGATCCCTAGAACTGTGTGACTGCGACACTACCTGCTGCACCACAGTGCTGCCTTTATGTCAATTAAAGGTTCTCAAAATAGGAATTCCATTTAAATTATACTTCGGCCAGTTACACATCCTCCCAAAGTCATTTAACAACAAAGTCTCGAGAGGAAACAGCATTTGTTGAGTGTCCCAGATCTATGCCCTAAAATATGTGTGGATGAATATGTTAATGTTGTGAAAACAGAGCTATAGGGTTTTAATTTTGGGCTTACACTGCATGATACTGTGAGAATACTGGAGTCTGTACGGTTTCTTTATCAAGCAGCTCCTGCTCCTATTTACAAAAGGGCTTTGGAAATATGATGAATTTTGAATGAGTGGGGTTATATCATTGTAGCCAACACTTGGCACTGGAGATGGTGACCTTTAGCAAATCCCATTTCCGTACACCTGTGTGCAGCTGAATACCTGAGAGTAGGGGTGGGCGACAAGGCTAAAATACATGATCACAATCTCGATTTTAGCACAATTCTTTTTCATGCTGGTTTTTAACCTCTTCACACTACAGGTATTTTTTCCCCATTCTGAAATTACATACTCAAATCTTGAGGCAGTGAATAATCTAGGGGCAATTTTATGAAGTAACGTTACTTCATCCCTCATAGTAAAGTTAATGTGAAAGGCCTTCAGAATGTTTAAATATATTGAAATGAATCTTTAGTGGTCAAAGTAAGATCAAAACAACAAAACATTTCAGGCACTTTTCTAAATTTAATTTGAAATCTTCAAAGACCCCAACCTCTCCATAAGGAAAATTCTTAATTTTGCTGCAGAAATTTTTTTTTATTATCGAAGCTTAATAGCAACAATTTACCTTCCTTGACTAATTCCATGCACCTCTCCAAATGACTTTTTACAGGAAAAAAGTTCTTACTCACCTCAATTTTATTCTGATATTTAGTCTTGTTTCTAACTTAATACTCTTCTCCTTTCAGGTCAGATGCATTGGAAGGAGGGAGCTTTCCCTGATTGGCTGTAGAGTGAGGCTGCCTCCCTCACTCCCCTCCTTTATTTATATGGTCTCAGTAGGGAAAGGGCAGAAAGTGAAAGGGATCTAAGTTTTGAAAAAACGTATTTATCGTTTTGACTGTTGTTTATTTTGAAAGCTGTTGCCATATAAAACGTTAGGTTATGCATATAACCACTGTTCCCTGAAGAAGAGGAACGAGGTGCAACACAAGCTGTATGGGATATTATGTCTCTTCCATATCTGGCTGAAGACACCTCTAATCACGCCTGTAAGGCAAATGACGCATAGTGACGAGGGTAGGTGGGCCCGCCCCTCACCTATAACCTCTGGACACTAGCGTCTCTCTTCAGTTCAACATGCTGATCTTCACCGAGCTAACAGTGAAGCGGGGCAGCTGTTGTACCTCGTTCCTCTTCTTCAGGGAACAGTGGTTATATGCATAACCTAACGTTCCCTATCAGTCGATTCACTCGGTACAACACAAGCTGTATGGGATCTAAATTCACGCCCCGAGAAACAGACACCGAACCAAGAAAGCAGCCTAGTGCATGTTAGACCCTATAGAAAGGACAGCATGAGCTACCGAAAGGGCCAGCACATCCAGGCGATAAAAACGAACAAATGTACGAGGTGATGCCCGGCTAGCAGCGGCACAGATGTCTCCAACTGGGACACCCTTAAAAAGAGCCCAGGATGTAGCTATTCCTCTTGTGGAATGAGCCCTCACCCCCTCTGGTAAATCCATACCTTTGCTGCTGTAAGCTATAGAAATAGCTTCTAAAACCCAGTGAGAGAGACGTTGTTTAGACAAAGCCCTGCCACGAACTGGGTTAGCAAAACAGACAAAAAGCTGGTCACACCTACGGAAATCCTGAGTACGATTAATGTATGTGCGCAGTGCCCGCACGGGGCAGAGCATGTGTAGTCTTTGCTGCACCTCAGATGTAAATGGAGAAGGAGAGAAAGAATTTAACTCAAAAGCCAGTGAGCTGTAAGACATAGGCAACACCTTTGGCACATATGTTGCATTAGGACACAGAGTCACCTTAGTGTCCCCTGGTGCAAACTGGGTACAAGAAGGGTGCACTGACAGTTTTGCAGATGCTAAAGCTAGGAGTAGAGCAGTCTTATATGAAACGAACTTGATGTCCACAGACTCCAGTGGCTCAAAGGGAGTGCACCAAGTACCATACACAGGTCCCAGGGAGGAACAGTATGTCTAGATACAGGCTTTAGGCGCCTCACCCCCTTCATGAAACGTATGGTTAGGGGGTGTGCTCCTGGTGACAACCCACCAAAGCCCTCATGAGAGGCTGATATAGCTGCCAGATAGACTTTTATTGTTGAAAAAGAGAGCCCTCGTTCAAATAACTCCTGAAGGAAAGTTAAAATATCAACAATGGAACATTGGAAAGGGACCAATTCCCTCTCCAAGCAACTGATGTGGTGTGAGCGTTGAGCCAGAGACCACGCCCCCTTCACCGCAACCTGGTCGCACACTGCCCCCCAACCCGTTAGGGACGCGTCCGTCGACACCACTTTGCGAAACAGAACTCTGCCTATCGGCGAGCCCTGACACAATAGGCGGGACTCCCTCCAAGGGGACAACGCTGTCATGCATGCTCTTGTCACAACTATCCTTTTCCCTAATTGATGTGAGGCAATCAAGCGATGGAATAAGAGCCAGCGCTGAAATGCCCTCATTAGAAGTAAACCTAGCGGAACTACCGCTATTGCAGAAGCCATCTGGCCCAACAGCTGGAGAAACTGGCGAACGCGCAGTTTGCGTCCCAGCTGAAACTGAGCGAGGCCGTCGCGAAAGCGCACATATTCTGCGCTCTGACAGACATGCTCGGCCGGAGAAAAGAAAGAAAGTTTCTGACTGGGGATTAGAGAGCGCTTCTTTAAATTGACCGATAAGCCCAGCCGCTTCAAATGAGAAAGCACAGCGTTTGTATCTGTCCGAGCTTTCACAATATGTGAGCACGCGCACTCCTCGCCCCCACAGCGGGGCGAGAGCTGCTTCCATACACTTCGTAAAAGTGCGAGGAGCTACAGAAAGCCCGAACGGGAGAACGAGCCACTCGTACGCCACTCCCTCGAATGCAAACCTCAGATACTTTCTGTGATCTGGATGGATTGCTATATGAAAATATGCGTCTGTGAGATCTATGGACATGAACCAGTCCCCCGGGCCAATCGAGCGAAGGAACTGGTGCAGAGTTAGCATTTTGAAAGTGAAAACTCTCAAATGCTTGTTTAGCACTCTCAGATCGAAAATTGGACGAGCCCCTCCGTCCTTTTTCGGCACAACAAAGTAACGGCTGTACCAGCCCTTTCGTGATTCGGTCTGAGGCACCACTCTTATTGCCTCTTTGCTGAGGAGATTTCTTATCTCCTCCTTGAGGACCGCTGCAGCACTGCCCGATACTCGGGTGAACACCACGCTGGAAAAGCGGGGAGGGGGAATTCGAAATTGTAAACGGTACCCTACACACACTGTCCTTTCTACCCAAGGAGAGACTGCGCATGCGCGCCACTCTGCTGCATGAGCTGCGAGTCGGCCGTGATAACAGCCTATTTGTGGGGAAATGAGGCCCTCCTGTGGCTGAGCTGGGGAGCGTACAGAATGCTTCCTCAGGCTCACTAACGCCAGATCGTTTATTGTTTTGCTTGAAACAGACACCTTTATTTCCTGATGTACAAAATGAGACTTTATTAAGGCACATCGAGGAACATAATGCTCTTTTATTGCACCCAAACTGGGGGCTTGTAAACACTGCGGGAAACCCACCCACCCCTGAGAACTGGGAAAGGATTGAGGGGATGTTTGTGCACACGTGTCTGGGCAGAACAATACTGGAGTAGAACGTGTCCTTTTTGGACTGGGCCCCGGTACGGGAGAAGGGTGGCGCCTCTTGAGGGGCCTGAGGGGAGAGGCTGCGGTGTCTCCGAGCCTCGGAGACCTCTCCCACACTGAACTGAAGGTTAAGATGAGTTAGGCTTCTTCCTCCTCACCGCTGAATCCTTCAGAGGTCCAGGTGGACCCTTGCTCCAGGCGGAGTGACGCGGGGCCAGTTTTTGTAGTTGCTGCTTAGGAGGGGGGTTCCCCGGAAGAACTGCTGGTGCAGACCTCTTCACAGCGAGAAATGGAGTGGCAGGCTTACGAGCGACCCACGCTGGCTTCTGCTTAGCCTCCCTTCTTGGCAGAATAGAGCGCAGTGCCTCTGTCTGCTTTTTCCTGATCTCAAATTTAGCCTGAATGGCTTCGAGAGAGTGACCAAAAAAACCTGCAGATGAAACTGGTTCGTCCAAATAGGACACTCGGTCTCTTTCCGACATATCGGACATAGTCAGCCACAAGTGGCGCTGAGCCACCACCGTTGACGCCATTCCTCTGCCCAGCGACAGTGCAGCACAGCGGGACATGAGCAGGATGTAATCCGAGGCAATTCTGACCTCGTTAAGCAAGGCGGTTAAAGGGCTCTCCGCCGGCAGTTGCTCTCCGAGCTCGGCCAGACACATCACCGCTGTCGGGACCGGGGGAAGGAAAAACCCAGAGAATCTCGTAGCGGCTTTGGTTGTGTGAGGAGCAGGCCACTGGACGTCCAGTTTCTGAGCAGCACGGCGATGAAGGGAGATAAAGGACGTGTCCGCCTCGTCCTGTTTCCCCCTTGAAGCCACTGCAACGAGAGGAGCCGGTAGGTCCTCCTGCTCGTCCTCGGAGAGACCGTGCTCATCTAACCCGAGATCAAAAGGGTCGTCGTCCTCGAGTTCAGCTGCGGGCTCGGGGATCCGGGGCTTCATTAGGAGAGCAGGTGACTGCGAACCCATTTCACACACGTCCCCCAGACTCTCCATGTGCTCAGCCCAATTAATACACGGCTCACCCACTGATTCAGCCTCTTCAGAGTCCGAGTGAGAAGGCTCAACTTGTTCGGAAAACAGGGGATCCTCACGGTCCAACGCTGCTTGTCCGAGCATTTTTTCAACAAACGACACCCTGCGCTCCAGGGTAGAACGTCTGAGCCGGTGACAGAACTCGCACGCCTCAGGCTGCAGTAAGGCCCTCCTAGCATGAACGATTCCCAGGCAAACTGGGCACGCATCATGTAGGTCCTTCTCATGAATAGCGAACCCACACCCTTGAGGACAAGGGCGGGGGACTTTCCTGCCACGGCGGGTAGCTGCTTGCGAGCTCATTTAGATAGCCGTTAGCAAAACTAAACGGGCTAGCACCGAGACTAGGCAAAGCGAGCTCAAGAGAAGAAGGCAAAAGACGTTCCAAAACAGCGCTCAGCGGAAATACGACTCACCAACGTGAGGTTGTTGCCGTTCTTTCCTATTGGAACAGTAAGCTATTTGTAGTGTCTTTGCTAAGGAAAAGAGCTAACTAGCTAGCTAGATTAGCAGAGAAGTTGTTCTTAGCGAGGTGAAGAGCATAAGAACTGAAGAGAGACGCTAGTGTCCAGAGGTTATAGGTGAGGGGCAGCCCACCTACCCTCGTCACTATGCGTCATCTGCCTTACAGACGTGATTAGAGGCGTCTTCAGCCAGATATGGAAGAGGCATAATATCCCATACAGCTTGTGTTGTACCGAGTGAATCGACTGATAGGGAACTGTCTGCATCGTCTCACGTGGTGCGCATCTGTTAGGCACTGAAACATGGTTGCTTCCCCGGCTCCTTGGTTAAGCATCGCCCCTGATTGGTCTACCGACTTGATGGACGTGTCGTTACAGCTGAGAGCCCAAGCTACAAGGCCATAGCTGAGATCCACATATTTATTTATTTGTTGCACTTTATTTTGAACTGTTGTTGTTTGTTTGTTGGATTATGTTTTTGTGAGGAAGAGATCTCCTATATGGAATAATGGATTCTTTTGGTTTAAATTCAGTAGTTGTACATTTTAGAGTACATTATAAGTGTCCCGAAAGTCTGCCCATTCGACTGATGTGTGATATGTACACAGTACGTAAAACAACTTAAAAGGAGCTGGAGCGGACTGTATGTGCATTAGCACAATCTCTCTGTGATGGTGTATCCTGGTCAAATTCTTATTGTTGATGATATGATATTGTTATATCGCACATCCCTACCTGTGAGAGCAGCAGGCTTAGCCACGGTGCTGTACTGGTTCTGTGTGGATATGAAGCTGTTTCTGGGGCTGAGGGGTGGAGAAGACATCATGGATAACTCCTCCATGATCATGGCGCTCTTTGGGTGGAGTTTCGGGAGCTCGCTGAGGCGTTGCTCCAGCGAAAATTTCAGCAGATTCAACTTCTGGCTGGACTCATTAAACCGGGCTTGGGCCTGAAACACACAGTCACAGCACAACAGCAGAGTGAGTGTGTGAGACTGTCCACATGTTTGTGCGTGTGTGTGTGTGTGAGAGTGTGACTTGGTAAACATGTGAAACTATCCACAGGTGCATGTGAGTGACTGGGTGCACATATATGTGTGTGTGTGTGTGTGTGTGTGTGTGTGTTCTCATGCCTCAGAGAGTGTTTTTTTCTCAGCCAGTTTCCCAGAGCCCAGGAGCTTCATGACATTCTTGGCTCCTTCTGCGACGGCGTGCTCGATGCGAGCGTGGTGACACAGCTCTTCCACCCGCAGATCCAGGGGGCTGATGATCGGCTTAGCTGCAACAAAATACACACACCTGAGAATCCACTCTTTAAAGTGGGAGATAAGAGCATGTAGCCAGAACAAGCTGCAGGAAAAATGGCTTAAAATTATTTATACCACTGTGCATTATTCTATCAGTGATTTCAAACACGTTTCTGAAGCGTTGGTCTAGCTGTGTTTTTTTTTTAAATCTCTGTCCAACCTGCCAAACTTTTTTACTGTTTACACACAAATGTAACATGTGGCCCCTTGTTAAAGGAGTCGTGGGAACACAGCAGGTTTTTAGAAATGGAACATGATCACCTGTTTGGCCAGTGACAAACACAGTAGCTTCCATAGTGGTTCATGTGGTTGTGGTGAAATTTTGAAATTATTTATAATATTAATCTAATTTTCAAACAACACTAGATAGCTTTTTTACTTTAAAATTATTGTGATGATCTGCTGAAAGGAAAAATCTTTCCTAAAAGGAAAAATAGAGCCTCCGTGGTTTCAACTGGGCTCAGCACTGCAGAAACTATACAATAACTTTTGGAGGAGGGTAGGAAACCACCCTGATCCCTCCCCCTCACACTTTATTTCAGAACAGTGCTGTTAAAGTGAATTACACTCCTCAAATATAGGGCGAGACCAGGAACAAAAGCAGAAAATCTTACCTAGTGTTACTTTGAATCACAGTGCTACATAATTATTATATTATCTATGTTATTATTATTGTTACATTAAAATGACTGGAGTCTAAGTACTAGAGAGTTAGTGAATATTCATTGCATAAAGATGATGCAGCTATCAGATAGGTGAGCAGTAAAGTTACCGATGACGTCATGGTTGTCAAAGCTGAGCTCATGGCTCTGGCTGGCTTTAAGGATCTGCATCCTGATGAACTCGATCTTCATCTTACTGTCCTGCAGCATCTGCTTAGCCGCAGCCAGCAGCTTACGATCCTGCAACGACAATCACATTAATAAATACACAGTAAAATGTGAAACACAAAATGAATGTTTTACAATGACTCAGCCAATCAGATTTAAAGGCCACATATTATGTAAAAATCACGTGTTCCTCTAAACGGACAAAATATGTCAAGCCCGTTAGATCTGATTTTGAATAAAGCCGGCTGCTCTATGAATAACGCACAAATTTGTACAGTCATGTTAATGATGGCTTTCTCAATAAAAGAGTTAATTTAAAAAAATCCCTTGTTCCATGTATGTTCACATTAATGTGGGGATTTTGGAGCCCACAAACCCAAACACTTTGAAACAAGACCACACAGTCAGTTTTCTGTGATCATCCCAAGTCTAAAAACATGGGATAAAACGAGCTGTTCTGATTCCGCGCCGCTTTAGATTTGCCCCGCCTCCTCATCTAAGTACATCCAATCACAGACCTGGACAGGCTTTTATGTGATCGCACAAAGATGAGGTTAAACACAGCAAAACAGACACAATGCACGCAGAGAAATAAGAGAACAAAGAGAACTGAGCCCAAAAAAAACAAAAACAAAAAAACAACGCAGATCTTCTACCCCTCGCTTTTCACTGCTGTGCGCTCAGGTCAAGGTGAACAGTGAGTGGCTCTGTCATTTAAAGAAACAGGTCCTGAAAGTGGGTGTTCTGGACAGGGATGTTTACACAGGCGGGGAACGCTGTCATGGGACCTTTTTGTGTCTTCTTTAAAAAGAACAATTCCACCTAGTTTATAATTATGCACATGATGTCAGATTTTTTAGGGGAGGCCCAGACTGAAACACCTCAGTGTGAATGGGCTGAGGATGAGTAAACAAAATTCCACGAAGATTCCTCACACTGAGAGCTTTTGTGTATGTGTGAGTGTGTGTGTGTGTGTGGGGGGATGGTGGAGGGAGGAAGGCCTGTAATTTCCTGGCTGATATCATCCCCCTTGTTGACTTATCTCACACAAACACACACACACACACACACACACACACCCTTAAGCAGTAACTGTCCCAGTAGCTTTCAGTCACATCCATTAATGAGACCTGAGCTCTTCATTCTGAACTGGGAGCTGCGTTCACATGTAAGGCTGTTATAGAGTAGTAATTGTGAGTAACTGTGATAATGATGAAGAGAACATCAGTGATGCATTCACATCTACAGTTATGGAGTTTAGCAGATGCTCTTCTCCAGAGGGATGTACAGTTTTAATCATGTTATAGATGACTACTCTGCTACACCAACCGAGTCGTACTTTGTTTTCAGAAGCAAAGCATCTTATGGAACCTGTAACTCACTAACACACATTCACTCACAATTTTCCACAAATGATGAACCAGTAGGGGCTTTTATGTGAATATAATTTGGAACCTTTTGGCACAATTCCACCAACCAACAAAGATCCTTCCCAGTTGGAACCAAAGAAAAGGTCTTCAGCGTGAACACTGAGATGAGCTTTAGAAACTCCACAAAGAGCTCAGATTATTAATTAATTGTACTGATTATAGGTGGACCTTGGGGATAGTATCTGTTTATCTGATAACACAAGTCTGTCTTTCTGCAGAAAGTCAGTTGTCTGTGAAACGTTATTAATTCATCATTATTATTGACTATTATTTTCTCCTTTTAAATTTTCTTCATGAGTTCCTAGAGTGCTATAAAAATAGCATTATTGTTGTCCAAAAGAGTACAGGGTTTTATAGCAGGGTTGTGTTTACCTTAGAGGACCCGTTGGAGTACATGTGGATCATGTTCTCTGCCCCCTGTTTGACTTTTAGCTCGATGTCGATCTGCTTCTTCAGAGCCGAGAGCCTGCTGCTGGTGCACCCTCGAGCCTCGCTGCTGGGGGAGTCCGGCGTCAAAGGGCATTCTGGGAAATACAACAGATACAACAGCACCAAGTGATGATGAGAACAAGGAATGGATCGTAATGAAGGAGGAGTGAAACTACAGCTTTTTACAGAGTTTACAGCTGCTGTTTGCAGGATATTAACCTGAGACTTGGATAATAATACACACATTTCCAGTACTACTGAAATATGATAAACATAAATGTTAGATGATTATAAACACAAATTACACAAATTGTGAAAATGCACAATTAAAATTCTGAATTGAAAAAGCCCAAAATTTTACAACATTGAAATTTCACAAAAAATATTTTTACGCTCTGAGAATGTGGAAAAGTAAATATAACAGAATAAGTGGAAATGCACAAAAGAGTGCAGGTGGCACAGCGTCTCAACCCCCGGCCTGACCCAGCGATCATGGGCTTGTAACAGACTCCACCCTGAGTCTCCGTCCTCTTCTCCCATTTCCAGGCTCTAGGACCATTTTGTTTTCACACCAGCACCACCTGGGCTTCTTATTTTAGTGCATGTGTAGATTACACACCACTGTGAAAAAGTCAAGAGACCACACAATTTTTATTTTACTATGCAAAGGTTAGGAAAATGTTATATTACAGAAATGAAACTAAAACATTTTAAATTACCTTTTGATATAGTGTTTTTAATCTAAACAGCTGTAAATAAGGACTCCCTGATCACGGGAGCCGATGTCATCTGATGTTTATTCACAAACGTGCAGTGGATGGAAACACGACTCCAGCAGCGAGAGACTGAACTCTCAGCGTAAGGCTTTGTGTGGATCAATCTGTATCGGTTACAGTTTAGAATCCACTGGAGGTTACGAGAGGTGTCAGTGGGCGGTTCCTAACTTGTGAGCTTGTGTCTGATTGGCTCTGCTGGATGTTGTGGGAGGAGTCAGGGGGCAGTTACTAATTTGTGAGCCTGTATCAGATTGGCTCTGCTGGATGTCATGGGAGGAGTCAGTGGGCAGATCAAAAATCAGAAGCTTGTGTCTGATTGCCTGTAGATGTTTCTCTTCCGCAGATTCGCTCCTGACCATGGGGCTAGTGTGGACTGATCTACTACAGATCTCCCCACATTTTCCTGTGATGTTTCTCACATCAGAATCACTCTGACTAACCACTGCGGCGGGGTGTTTCGGGGCGGGCACCTTCCTTCTGGTCTCCAGGAGGTTTTCTATGTTGTAGCCCCCAATAAAACAAAGTGTGATATTGTCAGTTTATGAGCAGTGCACTGATCTCCACACAACCCTCACTGCTGCTGTAGAGCTACAATAGTGGAGCTGCACGTCTCTTTTTCATAATGCTGAATTCCCAAAGTGAATTCTGGGGTCGCACTGTGAGAACGGTTAAGACCCCTGTCCTATGTAATGTCTCAGTTTAGATAAAGCTGGAAATCTCAATGATATATTTGAGTTAGATTAAATATTTAGGTAAAACATCTAATATTTTAGCTACTTTTTTAGCTTTTAGCAGAAATTTTTGCTTTCAATCAACACACATTGGTGTTTGCAAGTAGAAGTTAAAGTGTGTGTTTGTGTGTGTCATTGTCACTGTCAAAACACCACTTCAAATCAGATATTTAGATGAAAACATGTCACTTGTGAGTAAAAGGAAATCTATTTTAGGCACTTAAGAAATAATGTGAATTGTGTTTTAGAAATGCATTTTATTCCCATTTTTGTGGGAGTTTTTTCTGTGTTTTGCCCCTGGGGAGATCAGGCTGATTTGTCTGAGACATTATTAAACAAAAGCAGTAAACAAGAGAGGAGTACAAGCCCAGCTCTGAGGATGAGCTCACAATTTCATGTCCAGACTGGAATTGAACCCTCAGAAAACCTGTTCAACGTCTCCTGGTCTCGCCTCCTCTCTCTGCCTCAATTACGTCTCACTACAACACACTCAACACCTCCAGCCTTGGTGAACTTCACACTTTTCTTCCAGCAGCAGTCTCTCAAAAGCAGCAGTGCAGGGAGTTTAAGCAACCAGCCATAACATTAAAAGTACCTCCTTGTAGCTACACTCACTTTTTTTTCAGGGGCACTGTGCAATTCTACAACTACAGACTGTGACTCTGTGTACTTTGCTAGTGGATCAGACACAGCAGTGCTGTTGGAGTTTTTAAACCCTGTGTCCACTCACTGTCCACACTGTTAAGACACTCCTCCTGCAGTGTGTGTTGGTCGTCCACTAATTCTTCATCATTGGACACAGGACATTGCTGGCTGGATGTTTTTGGTTGGTGGACTATTCTCAGTCTAGCAGTGAAACTGGGGGTTTTAAGAACTCCAGTACACCACAACACAACAGTCTTTTATCTTCTGCTCTCATCTTTTCTCTTTTCCCCTTTTCTCTTCCATCAATCTTTTACATCCTCTTTCCTACAAAGTCATTCATCATTCAAGGATCTGTGGCATACTGCAGAAATTCATGCCTGGTCTCATACTGCACATATACTTTTTACACACTCTCCCACTCATTCACACACACACACACACACATGGACAGTGTAACCCAGTCACTTCACCTACCATTATGTGTGTTTGGACTGTGGGAGGAAACTGGAAAACCTGGAGGAAACCCACACAGACACAGGGAGAACACACCAAAAAATACTTTCTTGTAATTTTGCCAGTAGTTTACATCCAAGGCTGACAAGCTAACACTAATTAAATTTACAAGGGAAACTGGTAGGTGATTTTGCTCAGGGGTGGATCTCAGGGGTGTTCGTCAGATCGTCAGAATGTGACGGTTAAGAAGCCGCCCATTAGCCAATCAGCTTTACGGTCAATTAGGAGTTTAGGACTCAGCAGAAACTCTCATGTCTTAAGGAAACATAACAGGACCTTGCTGCGGTGAACTCTGGAGAACTCACAGTGACTCCATTCTCCAGATCAGCGTTTCCCCAGCTGTTCTGCTACGTACAAACTGCCCTGTTCTGTGTCACACATTAAGAAGCTGCTAAATGTCCTTGGCCACAAAAAAAGCAGCTTGTTTCCATTTGTTTTCACTCTGACATCAGACAAACGACCACAGGGCTGTGACAAGGAGAAACACACACAGCAGCCGTCAGAGCAAAACTAACATCACATGAAAAGGAATTAACTTTCTGAACCTTCAGAGCAGTTTAATGCAGCAAGACCCTAGCATCAACATAAAAAAACGTGTAGTGCATATACAAAGGTGAGGGCATTTTAATCCATAGATTTGGGAATATTGTAACCATGGGAACATGTAGGGAAGCCATGGAAACAGGACTCGTGCAACCATAGCAAGGATAGAAGTGTAACCATGAAAATGAGGGTAGTGCAACGACTGAAAAGACAGTAGTGTAACCATGGAGACAGGAGTATTGCTGCCACGGATTTGAGAATATTGTAACCACGGAAGTCATAATACCACAGAAATGGGAGTCGAGCAGTCATGGAAATTAGAGTAGTGTAACCATGTTAATGAGAGTAGTGTAACCATGGAAAGGAGAGTAGCATAAACGTAGATACCAGAGTAGCATAACTATGAAAACTGTAGCATAACCATGGAAATAAGAGCAGTGTAACCATGGACAGAAGAGTAGCTTAACCATGGAAACAAGAGTAGCATAACCATGAACAGGAGAGTAGCTTAACCATGGAAATTAGAGTAGCCTAATAAAGCAGCAATATCTACGGTTACTCTTCTTCAAATCACAAGTTTGGAGGCTGTTCTTTGGTTATGGTTTTTGTTATTTTTCAGTCGGCCCATGAACATTTATAATACTGTTCCTATAATCCAGATTATAACAGCAATGATCAGCAATTATTACTGGACTGAAGTGTGTGGAGTGTTTACCTAAGAGGAGTTCCTCTGGATCTTTGACGACGATGTGAGCATTGAGCTCCTGAAGTTCCTGGTGAAGCTCCTCCACCTTTTTGTTGGATTTCTTCAGAATGTTGTCCACGTACGCCAGCCTCTTCTTGTCAGTGGTCACTTTCCTCAGGTTCTCTGCTCCCTCCTTTATCTTCAGCTCCTTCCGGATCTCCCTCTTTATCTGCTCGCGGATCTCGTCCAGTTTCTGCTGGACCATGGTGTCAGACAGGTCCAGGTTTTGACCCAGACCCAGCTCTGAAACCATGTGGCCCCTCAGGTCACCCTGGAGAGAATGAAAATCATTTAATTAAATTGAATTTAATTTATATTACTGCAATTCTCACAAAGTGCTTTTACAAAATTATGAGAGGAACAAAGACTAAAGAACAGAGAGGAACCAAGACTCAAGAACAGAGAGGAACCAAGACTCAAGAACAGAGAGGAACCAAGACTCAAGAACAGAGAGGAACCAAGACTCAACTGTTCACAGGAACCAAAGCTCAACCTTGAGAGGAATTTAGACTTAATCTCTGAGAGGAACCAAGACTCAAGGGGGGAACCCGTCCTTCTCTTGTTGACACATGAGACAGTAGTCTGTGATTGGATGGAAGTGTAGACATTAACCAATTAAAACCAGTGTATTCTGTTTGACCCTGCTTACACCTTGGTTTCATGCTTCTTCAGTGTCAGGATTAGATGCATTTATACCAGATTCACTTAGAGCTCTTCAGGAGGGGACCTGAGAGAGGACATGGAGCCGTAAATGCAACCCCATCCACTAAAGCCTTAGTCATCAACAACAGGACCAGATCTCTACTCATTTTCTGGGACCAGATTCCATCAAATCTTCACAGCAGTGTTTCTATACCTAGTGTAAAGCCTTCCCAGAAGAGTACACGACGTTAACCTCCCCCAACAACCTTAAGAAAACTCAGACAATAATGGCATACTATTAAAGACATCCCCTGATGGGCCATGATATCACCTGCAGGATGAGTCAGGAGGATACAAAGTTTACACTCACCCTTTCCTACATCTTTCTCTCTCTTTATATCTTTCTAACTCTCGCTCCCTCTCCCTCTTGTCCCTCACAGAGTTAAGGATATGCAACACTGCAAAGCCATCATGACCATAACAGTCATGACATTCCTAAAGAACTCTATTCAAACACAGAATCTATATCACACATACACACAATTTTGCAGATGCACAGTATTCCTCATAATGACGCTTTTACGTTTACTATTCATAAAGAGGCATTCATGAAGAATAAAGCATAGTGATAACTGCCTTTGCACAGTTGGATCATACTAATATATTAATGAATATATATAGTGTGTGGTTGTGGGGGGAGGGGGGGCGGTCACTAATGCACATACATTCCGCTGCAATTCCTACAAGTTGTTTACCTACTGTGGACATATTACACATCAGTTGAATGGGCAGACTCTAGGGACAACGATAATGTAAGTCAGTACTCTAAAATGTACAACTACTGAATTAAAACCAAAAGAATTCACTATTCCATACATGTTCTCTTCCTCGCAAATAATAATAATAATAATAAAAAAACACAACCGTGGCACCATGAAGCCTGAAGAGCCCACAAACACACACAAAGGATACTAACACTTATGTAGGTTGTCCCCTTCAAAACAAGACCAAATTTGAGTCAATCCACTCGTTAGTAATCCTCATGTTTGTGTAAAGAGGACTTGCAAAATGAAAGAAAACAACAGTTAAAAATAAAGTACAACAAATAAAAACAGTTTAATTATGTTCTCCGTGGATCTCCACTATGGCCATGCAGCTTGGGCTCTCAGCTTTAACGACACGTCGACCAATAAGGGGTGACCAATAAGGGCTCAACCAAGGAGGCGGGAAAGCAACTAGGCTTCGGCCCCTAACAGCCGCGCACTGCGAGTGACGACACAGATGGTTTTATATGGCACATATAGAAAACAATTAAAACAATAAATACATTTTCAAAGCGTAGATCTCGTTCACTGTCTGCCCCTTCCCTACTGTAGTGGTTCTCAAACTTTTTCTGTCATTCCTCACCTCAGATGAAGGTACCCCACCTGTACCATATCACCCCAAAAAATGGTAATAAAATACACATGCAAGTTTACAATTTTCTAATTCATTGAAATAACATCAACTTCTATCTCTAAACCAGTAGCATAACATTATAACACCAGATACAACATTAATATTAATGTTCAAACATTCAAAAATACAGAAAATTGGCATAATATTTAAACTGTGCTCCAGTTTCTCACTTTTCAAATGAACAAAGGCAGGTGTAAGGGCATAGGAGTGAGTTTGATATTGGGGGACATATTTGCTGAGTCAAATCTCACCCCATACCCAAAATATTGGATAGCTATAAACTGATTCCTGTAGATAAGGCAGTGAAATACTGCATTTATAATGAATAGTAAGACTGTGTCCCAAATAACACACTAATATATATATATACTATTCAATGCAGCTTGGCACATGGCCAGAGACTAAAGTTAACTTGCTGCATGTTTAGAGTGCTTTCTCACAACTTGAACACAGCTAATATTAACGTTAACTAAGTCTCAGATCCCCAACGGTTATATACAAGCCGCTTTTATAACTGCAATTAGCCATCATTGTTATCTGTTGTGCTCCCGTTACTGATCTCAAGCCCAGAGCTGGTAAAAACTAACTTTATAAACCAAACTCTGACGGTGAATCAGAGGCCAGTAAAGCTGATGATTGGAGCAGGTCTATATTTGAACAGGTGCCTTAACGAAGGCTGAAAGAAGACCCACGCTGTCTGACTCGCTGCCAAAACACGTTAATCTCTGTGGTGCAATTTCATAATAAAATTTTGCCAATAAAAGCATATTTTGGTTACAGGCAAGCTACATTTTTCTGGGTCCTATCTAATGTTCTTTTAGTTTGTTTAAGGGCTATTAATGAATCCATTGTTAATGGGTGCTTTTTCCTGAGCAAGCTTTATAGGGAAAAAAATAGAAAGGCATTAATAAAGACAGGCTCATTAATAAAGAAATGCTCAGTTCTTCAGATACCTTGTGCCCCACCTGCAATACCTACACGCCCCACCATTAGGACGCACCCCCACACTTTGAGAAACATTGCCCTACTGAGACCATTTAAAAACAGGAGGGGAGTGAGGGAGGTGGCCTCAGTCTACAGCCAATCAGAGAAAGCTCCCTCCTTCCAACGGGAAGAGTACTGGATTTGGTGAGGGTGTAAAGCCATTCCGAGAGGGGCATGAGATTAGTTTATCAAGAAAGTTAAAATATAAAATGTTGAAAATAAGCTTAGATAATATATACTATTTTTCTGCAGTAAAATTAATAATTTTCCTTAGGGAGAGGTTGGGGTCTTTGAAGATTCCAAAGGAAGATTTCAAAGAAGATTCCAAATTAAATTTAGAAAAGTGCCTAAAATGTTTTGGAGCTTGTAAAATTACTCCATGGTCTTTTGGAACGGTGGACGACAAATCCAGCGAGAGCTGGAAATACAGAAAAGAACAAACTCTACTGAGCTGTCTGAGCTAATGATGGAGCTGTGTTCAGTCCCAAACAACACACCAATACATGATGAGTAAACAACAATTAATGTTACCACCACTGATGTTGTGGTTTCCAAAGCCTGCTGTTCCTGTTAGAGATGGGGGTTTGAAATGACATCTGAAACTTTTCAGAGGGGGGGGGGGGGTGAGATGTGGTAACCAACCAGGGACCAAACAGAGAGTAGAGTCAGTACCATGCAGTGGAAAAGCAGCATTGTTATTTTTTCTCTCTGCATTAGTCTCCTCAACACATGGCCGTTTAAGTCTTTATGGAAATAAAGAAAATGAAACAGCAGAGCCCCTCCCAGTCTACGGTCATACTCATAACCTCTTAACCCCTCTCACATTAGACCATTTTTCACAGTGCAAACAGAGGCGGATCAGCTAAAGCTAGGGGTGATTTCCTTGCAAATACAGCACTCACACATGTCACACTGAACTGGAAGGCTTAACATCATGTATTATATTATTTATAGAGTATCATCATATTATAACTCTATAATAACCATAAAATACAAAATGTAAATAAACCAAATATAAGTTTGTTCTTAAATATTTACAACGAATAGTACACTTTTTTCATCAACAAATGCAGCCGGACTGTCATCAGTAATCTTCACACCATCTTACATATTAAAATCTTGTATTTTCCCAAATAAATAAATAAATGAATAAAATAAGCAATAGCTCAATTTACCGTAATGTTTAGAATAAATAAAAGCACTTGTTGCCTTCAATGTACAGTAAAGAAATAAATAATTATATAAAGTTAAACAGATAACACCAAATAAAGGATGAACGGTGTCCCTCAAAAAAAGCACAAAAACAGATGAAGTAACGGCATTACTATTTGCACCATTTAAGGTGGTGCTGTCTTAAGGAGGAATGGAAAATCCGAATACAAAAACAAAGCAAAAAATTAAAACAAGAGAGACAATGGACAGCCCAATTGAAAGAGTGTCTTATACACCTGAAGTCATTTGAAATATCTTATTACTTTCGTTTATTTAATAATTATCTTTTACTGGTTTTTACCAATCCCCGCCAAAACAATGTTAATAGTAAGATGTTCACAAGACTTCACAAAAGTCCGTTATTTTAAGACTGGTTTATAGAGGATCAGGATCATAATCGTTATATGAGTGTAAAGAGGGAGTAAAACGTAAAGTAAAAGATAAAGAATAGTGAAATTTTAACTAAAACAGACACTATTTGCCAGATTTAAGCTGGAACACTCCGTTCCACCTTAAACGCTACAGCGCGTAAGTCCCACCTTAAATGCTGCAGCAGTAAAGTTTTACATTCTGAGAACATTAAAGTTGTTTGTTTTTGGAACGTTCAGCCCCACATTAAACGGTTGCAGGGAACAGAATGTAACTGCTGCACCATTTAAGGTGGAACGGAGAAAAATTCCCATATGAAGCCAACTTCAGCCGTGTTTTTCCAGCTTTTCCACAAACAAATCTATGGATAAGCCTTAAAAATCCCGTACAGAGGCGACATTAAATACTGTATCTTCAAGACCAGTGTGTGTTCTGTGCACACAGCTGTAAACACAAACACTTCTAGTTTTCTCTTAAACACAAACAAACATCTGCCGTTAGAAAGTTTCCTCTACCTGCACGGGATCCGCGGCCATGTTAGCTCTCTCCCAACTTCTGAATCCGAGAGAGAGAGAGAGAGAGAGAGAGAGAGAGAGAGAGAGAGAGAGAGAGAGAGAGATGAAAGAAGATAAGAAAAAAACGAGCGAAGTAGAAGGGATGAGAGAAAAAAACTGATTATAAAGAGAGAAGAGGAAATTTATCATTTGAGCTACAGCGTCACTGACGTGATGCTGGTATGAGTGGATCAGATACAGCAGTTTTTAAACCCCTCAGTGTCACTAATGGACTGAGAATAGTCCACCAACCAAACACATCCAGCCGACAGCGTCCTGCGTCCACTGATGAAGGACTAGAGGACGGCAATCACACACTGTGCAGCGACAGATGAGCTACTCTTTCAGACATTACATCTACAAGGTGGACCAACGAGGTAGTAGCGTCTAACAGAGTGGACACGGGGTTTAAAAACTCCAGCAGCACTGCTGTGTCTGATCCTCTCGTACCAGCACAAGACACACTAACACATCATTGTCAGTGTAGCGCTGTGAAGGATCCACCAAACAAATTAGACCTACTCTATAGGGGGTCCTGAGCGTTGAACAAGAGGGTGAAAGGGGGATGAAATGTATGTAGAGCAACAGATGGACTACAGTGCCCCCGTGTGTTCAGTGGAGCTGGATGTTCACCAGATTTCTTCTGTGGATTTAAACAGCAGGGAATTCAACATTATACTGATGCAATAAGCAAAAGCCTCACAGAAAAATAAAACATTTTACTGAGACCTTACTGAACACATCTGTTAGATCAGATATCAGTGTAAACTCCAGTGAGAAGCTGAACAGGTAAATACATCATAATTTACACACTGTCTTCAAAAACAGTCTGTTTTTCAGAAAAAAGGCACAGCATTTGCAACTGCGGATGAGTGAAGCCCATGGGCCTCTGCTCCACAATGTGTGTGTTTTATAACTTAACAATCAAACCTCAGATGTGCTCTTTTATTTAAATTAGAAAAGTATGCAACAGAGAAATAAAATGTACTGACACTGTTTATCAGAGTTCAGAGAGTTCTTATAGCAACAATAGGTAGTATGTTTTTACCTTAAAATTATAGCTTCAAAATCAGTGTGATGCTGTATTGAGCAGTAATAGTGGGAATAGGACCTCTGTGGTTGCTACTGCACACTCAGAATGACCCCAACCCATTTGATTTCACAACAGTGCTGTAAAATTCAGTTACACTTTGCAACAACCAGGATCTTTAAAACTGAAACCTAATAAAGAATTTAAACCAATAAACACCCAAAATTGTGGATGGGGAAATTTCTACAGCTACACCATATGTCCAAAAGTCTGTGGACACTATTGTACATTACTGTGCAAGAGCCATATGTACCTAAGATCATTATTATTATTATTAATAAAGTTCTCAGTAAGTGTGGTGCTTGTATTTTTTTATATATAATTATAATAAACACAAAAACAGTAAAAGAAACTCTCTTTTTTTATTATTTGTTCTAAAAAAGTTTGTTTGTTTTGAGTAAATTAACTCTTGCTACTCTGATAAACAGCTTTGCAAAGTGCTGTCATGAGTGAAACACATCTCCATAGAAAGGCATGGCCTATTGAGATGATCTGGAGCTGCCACATGAGCGTAAGATCAGCAGAGGGTACCATAGAGGTATAAAGCCCCCCCAGCATTAGTCTGTGGAGCATCTGTGCTCTCTGGCCTGATGGATGGAGCTCCATCCAAGACATTTGTGATGAGCTGGAACCTGTAGAACCTGTTCCTGCATGAAAGATTCCTGCTCCTTAATTACAGGAGAAACTGTTTCTTGTTGATTGAGCAGGTGTCCGCACACTTCTGAACATACAGGGCACTGAATTTATAAAAGATTGTATTAGCTGTGTTTCTCCACCACCAAGAAATGTATTCTGGACAACAACAACAACAACCTAGAAACATGGTACAAGAAAGAATATCCGGGCAGGTTAACAGACATTCTCACGCTTTAAAAAAATCCAAATACGAAAAAGAGTGGGAAATGAAAACTCCCCGTTCAGCAAAAAACAGAATAGAGGAAAAATAAAAAACAGAACTAAACAATGCTAAAGAAATAAAACCTAGGAGAAAGTCTTCAACGTTCTTAATACAGCAGACTACTCGAGGGTTATCACCACCACTATTAATTTGCTCGAGGGTTCATGAAATGACTTGAGGTCAGCAGCATTTTATACAGATTTGGAACCAACTGGATACACTCTTAAAAATAAAATTGTCCACCTGAAATCTGAGCAGCCTTCTGTGCATTATTAATTTGGTTTCTTGGTCAAATAAAATGCTTCTTTATCTTTAGAGGGGACATTAGGAAACAAGTCCCATGTTTGGTGCATGTTCAAGTTAATGTGTGAATCCACCAACCCACACGCTGTGAAACAAGACCACCCCAGTCAGTTTTCTCTGCGCTGCCCAAGTCTGAAAACACAGGATAAAATGAACTGTTCTGATTCTGCTCCACTTCTGATGTCAAGTGCAGAGACTTTAGAATCACTCTGCCCCCTCGTCTGAGTCTGTCCAATCACATTACTGGACCTGCGTTTATGTGAGAGTCCAAAGACGAGGTTAAACCCAGCTAAACAGACACAATGAGCATGGAGAAATAAGATTACTGAGTAAAAACGGAGAAGAACAAGAAACAAGTAAAAAAACGTCTGAAAAACAGAACTTCTGCTCCTCGCTCCTCACTGCTGTGCGCTCGGGGTAAACAGCAAGTAGCTCATTATCATTTAAAGGAACAGGCGCTGAAAGCGGGAGTTCTGAATAGGGCTGTTCACACAGGAGAAGAACGCTGTTGTGGGGCTTGTGGGTTTTTTGACCCAAACAGGTCACAGATGTTTCCTTAAGAACCCAAACTGTGTTCCACCGTGGAGAAGAGGAATATTTCCACTTTAAAATTTACACAAATCTTATGTACAAGAAAATATGTTTTCAGCTTCTCATACTGATTTCCAGAGACGCATCTTTGAAGTACATTTATTTTTAAGAGTGTATTGCAGAGGCTGTGTTTTGGAGAGAAAAAAAACCCTCAGTGACCTGAAGCTCCGTTCACTTCTGTGCACCATTCATTAAATAAAACCTTCACCCAAAAAGATAACACATCTATTAACAGATAAAATCCAATGGTAACTACATCGTCTCATATCCGTCACATGAAGCGGACCAGCTATGGTTTATTTTTATTTTTTTTTACAGTCAGTGCAGTCGAAATGAGAAATGCTTAACACTCATTTTATCAGCTAATGAGAAGTAAAACTGTGTCTCATTCACAGGAGGTTAACTGGCTGCTTCCAGCTACCTTTAGTGTCAGCATTCGGCAGAAACCCTTGACTACAGGCTTTTAACTTGGTCGTAATTAGCTTCTGCTGATTTCCACCATTATTAATCATCCAGAAAGTCTGCAGCCTTCCCTTTCACACTCACAAACTTAATTGTATCTGCATTCTCCTCATGACTAGCAGCGGTTTTGGGTGAAAGGTTCCTCTAATGACACCAGGTGATATAGTACAGGGTCAGAATCAATAACCCTTTCCAAAAATACCTGGTTTAACCCTGGGTCTCTTTAACAGTCTCTCGTGCATCTGAGTACTTTAGAAAACTAATCAGCTGCAAAATATCTCCTGTACTGTCCTGCTACACCCAGCCGTTCCACCCGGGCTCCTTCCTTCTCTGCAGTCTCTAAAACCACAGCTCCAAGCTGCTGTCCAGCCACTTTGGCTGACTTGTCCTTCTCAGGTGAAAGTTAAGACAGTACATGGCGCAGCATCGTGGCCCCATACCTCACGTGGTTTTGGGGTAGATTTTCTCATAGAAAAAGTTCTGCGCAAGCAGGTAAAGTTCTCCATCCTTCTCCCGGACGGCATGGGCTCGGGCAAACTGGAACTGCTCCAGGGCAAATTCGTAAAACTCGTTCTCCATCTTCCAGATGTCCGACTGCTGCAGCCGTGCGATGGACTCTTTTGTCGGCGGCTTTTTCTCACTGGTTTTCCGCAGATGGGATTTCTTCCCTACATAGAGAAAGTAAAAAACGTTACTTTATCTGAAGCTGTGGTTACACAAGAAACAGTCAATGAATTTTTCTTTTTTTCTGTAATGGAATTCACCATGATGAGCAGTTTTGCACCACAGAGACACAGCAAATATATCTCAAGAGTGAATTGATGTGTTGCATTCAAGTTGGACGAATTGTGCCAGACGAATCTGCATCATTTAGTTGGCCACCGTGTATAAGCGGGAAGATTTCTATCACGTGGCCTGAGCTGATAATATTAATACAAGTAAGTGGTTTTGCATAACGTATAAATATAATATAAAAAGTGGATTCTCCTGCTCTTAAGTTATTTTACAGTAACTGTGTGTCGTATTGGGGCAGTGCGGTGGCGTAACTCCAAGGACCTGGAGGTTGTGGGTTCGAGTCCCACACTGGGTGAGGAGTTTGGTGTGTTCTCCCAGTGTCTGCGTGGGTTTCCTCCGGGTGCTCCGGTTTCTGCCCACAGTCCAAAAACACAAATCTGTAGGTGGACTGGCGACCCAAAAAAGTGTCCGTGTGTGTGAATGTGTGTCGCTCTGTGAAGGACTGGCGCCCCCTCCAGTGTGTGTTCCAGCCTTACACCCAGTGATTCCAGTTAGGCTCCGGCCCCACCGCGACCCTGAATTGGATAAGTGGTTTCAGACAATGAATGAATGAATGTGTGTTGTATTGAAAATAACCATTCTCATTTTATTCAACAAAAAATAACCTAAAAATGTAGTAGTGTGAACACAGCGAGTGAAGAATTTATTGGTTGCTGCATTCGTTATGAGCTCCATCAAGAAAAAGTGCTGCAGAAGACTGTGATGAACTTATTCTGTTCTTGGGGATAATATTGTATCCAAAAGTACGTGTGAGTTTGGGTTCAGACAATTTCAAGATGGGGATATTGGGAACATAGCTGATAATAATTAGTTTTTAGTTTTTTTTATAAAATGAAAACACAATAGTTACCATAAATTGACAAAAGAGCAGTAGAATGTTTGAATTTTGAATTATAATTAAACATTACACAAAAACACATTACAACCTATTTGTACAGCAAATATAATTGTGCATAATTGCAAGGCCCCTGCAGCAGTCAGTTGGGAGGCTGCAGTACAAGGTACACATATTTTATCTGTGTTTTGCTGCGCTTGTTTGGGTGAGTTAGTTGGTTTGTTAGCAAACTGCTCAGAAATGGATTGTTTGCATTGATAATCTTCCAGCCTTAACTCCAACTCCAAACATCTGTGTGACTAAGTCTTAACGCTGGGCTCATAAACACTAGGGATAAACTCTGTGAACAGACCAGACTTCTTGGTGAATGCTACAGTTAATTGAAGCTGGACATGGTCAGTACATTTAAAGTACTAGGCAAAAAGCTTAGGCAATTAAGATTATTATTATTATTATTATTAAATAAGTGTGTGCTTCAATGCAATTATATATAATTCCAAGAAAATCATAAATACAGTGAAAGTAGAAGGAATTTTGTTCTAAAAAGTAGTATCTGTGTTGTGAACAAGAGTGTGTTTCCAGATGTTCTCCTATTTTTATGGAGTTGTTAAATCAGCAGCACACTTGATTTAACATAAAGAAGTATTCATTAACCGCTAAAACTAGGGACTGGACGATAACCTCAAATAATACAGGACTGTCATGTGGAGAGATGTGGAAAGAGTTAAACCAACAGATAGATAGATAGATTCACTCACTCACACGTTTTTATTCTAATATTAGGGTTTGTTTCAAGTTTTTTTGAGCAAATAAACTCATACCACTCAGATAATTTTAAATCTCATTTTCTCATGTGCATACAATTTTGGACAGTACTGTACATTTATAGCACTTCGTAGATGCTCTTATGCAGAAGTGAAGTGAATCAGATGAAGTTTATCAGTTCACGTCACCTGTTGTTCATTAATAAGCTGTAAGTTGTTCATTAATAAGCCCCAGTGTCCCTCACTCAGGCCTAGAGCTAATAAAATACAATCAGAACAGTCCAGAAATGTCACCCCATTATTCCTCAGTAAAGCAGTTCCACCTCGCTGTAGCTGCGTACCTGTTCTGTAGAGCTCAGTGGCTCCTTTAAAGAACCGCGGCAGTGCTGCCTCCAGCATCATCACAAAGTCTTCCAGCTCCTCTGTGACTCCCACAAGCAGGTACTCGTTCACCAGGTTATACTTGGCCTGCTCCAGAGCCCAGTGGCTGCCTATGTTCCTGCACAACGGAGGACAAAGTACAAACCAGAACATACTGTAAACACTTTCCAGGCTTATCAAGGTTAACACTCTTTTTGAAAATTCCCTTTCTTTTGTTTTTTAATAACAGAAAAAGTAGACTTTTAACACATTTTCCAGCTTAAATTTAAGTCAAACAAGTATAATTACATTATACTTTAGTAATCAACACTCAAATCTCTACTGAGTCTGAGCAGAGCCCTGATCAACTTGTTCCTGGCACCTTTCCTGGTGATACTGGAGCCATTGTTCTATAAGCAGTGTCTTCTTATAACATCATCTGGTCCTTCCTCATGAGAAAAATACTTATTCAATTGTGGGTAGCAAGTGTTTTTCTAAATTTTGATGCAAAATATGTTGTCAAAATCAGTAAAAGCTTAAAGTTTTACCATTCTGAACTTGACCCATATTTTCCTGCAAAAAACTGAAGATTACTAATGGTCAGGAAGAGTCATACTCTGTGTGAATAGTCTTGTTCTGACTAGTATCAACTCTGACGAAACCCTGATCATTCTTCTTCAGCACAAGGTGTTAGCAGCCTATAAACAACACACACTCAAGCCGCTTATACTGACCAGCACTCAGAGTAGTGACCACAGAAGAAAGGGATCTGGAGCCAGAGTTTCTCAGGAGCACAGTCAGATCCTCCTGCAGCAACACACTCATCAAACGTCTGAAAAATAACGTGCACACACAATGTTTATAAAACAAAAAGAGCTATGGGGGTTAATGTAGCATTGTAATTAATGGAACACACAACTGAAGCTTATAGTGTATTGCTTCTTTCTGATTGGGCCATACCACTGACTTTGGAGCCTCAGCTTTTAAGTGAGTGAGGTTTAAACAGGCCAGGATAGCTTAGCGAACGTGCTGAGTGAGTCTTAGTCCCTTCACAGTAGCTTGCAGAGCGGGCACAGCAAAGTTTCATCACTCTGTGGGAGATTGCCCCTAGATCATGGGGTCTCTGACACTGACTATATACCAGGGTCATAAATGGCCAGAAACCACACAAATGCATTTCAACTGCATGGTCCCTGCTCTAATCAACTTGATTCTGCTTTTCCGCTTCTCCATCAGGTAAATGACTGACCAGAGAGAGTCGTCGCAGATGTCCAGCACAAACTAGCCATCTGTAAAATATCCAGCTACAGCAGAGATCACATTTGTTTTTATCCAACTCACAATGGCAGCTTGTAAAATTACACCGTGGTCTTTTGAAGAGGTTCAAAGGCTCTTTGGATCAGTGACCAACGAAAGAATCCGGCGAAAGCCGGACACTGCAACAAGGAAGGTACCAACTCTACTGATCTGTTTGAATTGATGATGGAGTTGTGGTTCAGTCCCAAAAAACAACAACACGCCAATACAAAATGAGTTAACGCATAAATGATACCGCTGCCATTTTTGTGGTTTCCAAAGCCCACTGTTCCCATTAGACAAAGGGTTCATCTAAAAAACCATCTGTAACTGTAACAACAGCCTTTGGAAACCACGACAATGGCAGGAGCTGTGGTAATGGAAAACCAACCTGAGACCAGGAACCAAATAGAGAGTCCAGTAGAGTAGGTACCATACAGTGGAAAAGCACCAACAGAATTGTGCTAAGGAGGGGATAAAACACTTACCCTCTTACTCTAAACCCAACAGGTCCCAACAAACAACACACACAGCAAACAGCTCAGAGAGCACCATCTCCATCTGACCTTCTTATCCCCCTGTTTCCTGCGTCTGAGGCCAGGTCTGTAGTCGTCTCCAAAGCGGAGGAAGTAGTAGTAGGACACCAGGCGCTCGATGGGGTCTCGGATAATGTTGATGTAAATAGGCTTTTTTGGGACTCCAAATCTGTACAAAGAAGAAAAGGATTTATGAACATGAACACGGCAAATAACACCATTCAACACAAGGCTGAAGATGGTCACAATCTCCCAGTGGTTCTCTAAAGGCTGCAAACTCAGGCAAATGATTTTACTGGGTTTAGGAATGAGCAATATCACATATTAATCATACAGTCTTACCATTTAAAAACATTATTACAGTTTAGAAAGGGGCGTTTCTGCTTTATTAAAAAAAGTTCTTATTTACTGTGAGCCAATAATAAAATAAGCTTTTGTCTGAGTGTGAGCTGAGAATAGTGTTAAATACAAATTAAAAAAAGAAAAAAAAAAAATACTTCACAGAAACTCGTATGAACTGGTATTGGTTTATTAATGGCTAATGTGCATAGCATATCCATCTGTAAAGACACACAGTGGAGCTCAGACCAAGGGACTCACTTGGTGAAGTCGACGAATGAAACGTGGCCATGGTAGATTGCTGGCTTCATCTCCCTCCAGGCTGTCACATTCTTAACAAATCGAACCTGCACAAATACAGGTACAATTCAAACAGAGCAAAAATGCTAGAAAAGACACTAAAAGAATACACACTATAAGTTTCCCCTCTGTGTAGATATTTTAAATATTTAAGTCAAACAAATAGTAAACAGCTAAAGATAGATGAACATTTCCTGATGTTAGAAATAATGGTAAAGTAACCATTATATAGTGTATTAATATATAACATTCCTAATATATAATAATAACAACAATAAAATATTATAATTATTAAATAATAAATAAATATTAATTAGTTTTATAATTTATACAAATAAGCAGTTTGTACTTAATCTTAATGTGACTGTTTTACAGTGAATACAAATGTATTTGATATCTAAAGTCAAAGACAAGCTCAAATTTTTCCACAAACAGGAAGAGAGAGAGAGAGAAAGAGAGAGAGAGAGAGAGAGAGAGAGAGAGCGAGAGAGAGAGAGAGAGAGAGAGAGAGAGAGAGAGAGAGAGAGAGAGAGAGAGAGACCTGGTCCTGTAGGGACATGACAGGGTTGTTCTTGGTGGTGTTGATGTGCAGGACGTGGTAGTGGTTTCTGCTGCAGAGGTCATAGGCGAGGTTGGTGAAGGAAGTGCTGGCTGTTTTGGGGACTCTGTTATAGATAATCACTGTGTCATCATCTTCATTCTTCTGAGCTTCTCTCACTCCCTCCTGAAGGTGGCGCTCATCTACTTCCCGAACCTCATGTCTGGCCATGGCTAATTCTGCAAAGGAGAAGATGGGTTGTGTGAAGAGGAAACTGAAGGGGAATGAGGAAAGCACTGCTGGCTGTTCAGTTAGACAGGTAACTTAAAAGGGACATATTATGGAGAAAAAAAAATCACTTGTTGTCCACCAACCCAATTTGAGTCCCACCCACACACACTGTGAAACAAACCACCAGTCAGTTTTCTGTGTGCTGCCTATGTCAGAAAACATGGGATAATGAACTGTTCTGATCCTGCTCCACTTCTGACGTCAAGTGCAGAGACTTTAGAATCACCCCGCCCCCTCATCTCAGTCTGCCCAATCACAACACTGGACCCGGATTTATGTGTGAGCACAAAGACAAGGCTAAGCACAGTAAAACAGACACAATGAGCATGGAGAAATAAGATCACTGAGAAAATGAGAATGGTGAAAAAAATATAAAACCATTCTCAAAAGGTGATGAAACTGGTCGTTCTGGAACAAAGCTGTGTAGACGAGGTGAAAGTACTGTGATGTTGGGTCTTTGTGGTATTATGATCATAGAATTACAAATATGTTTCATTCAGACCCCAGAACCTGTGGGAAAAGGGGTGTGTCGCATTTAAGCCCCTAAATTAGTTGCCCCTTTCCCTATTGGACAGGCTGGACTTTGGGTGTAAAGGCAACATCTACAATTGTGGGGAACTGCAGTTCTCTCTGGTTTGTTTATGTTCAGAACCTAAGAGTCTTTTAAGGTGAAGCAGTGTGCTTGTGCACACAGTGGTGCCGCAGATAATGTCGCAGTCACATAGTTCCAGGGACCTGGAGGTTGTGGGTTCAAGTCCCACTCTGGGTGACTGTGAGGAGTTTGGTGTGTTCTCCCCGTGTCCGCATGGGTTTCTTCCAGTGCTCCCATGGTTCAAAAACACACGTTGGTAGGTGAAATGGCGACTCCATAAGTGTCCATAAGTGTGAGTGTGTGAGTAAATGTATGACCATGTGTGTGTCGCACTGTGAATGATTGGCGCCCCCTCCCCCTCAGTAGGGTTCAATCCCGTTCTGGGTTGTCCAGTTCAGGGTCATGGTTGGTCCGGAGCCTACCCGGAATCATTGGCCGTTTAAGAAACCCACGCATTTCTTAAACAAAAATGGTTTGTTGTAGCACCTCTATTTTAAAGACTGTACAGAGGTTGGTACTAGAGAGCAGCAAATGGTGAAGAAACATCTTCTGAATTTTATTAAAAAAATATTTTTGCTTAGTATTATGAATGTCACCCCCTCTTTTCTGTGTGCGTGTGTATATAAATACCAGATTCATTCATTATCTGTAACTGCTTATCTAATTCAGGGTCACGGTGGGTCCAGAATCATTGGGCGCAAGGCGGGAATACACCCTGGAGGGGGCGCCAGTCCTTCACAGGGCAACACAGACACACACACACACACACACACACACACATTCACTCACACCTACGGACACTTTTGAGTCGCCAATCCACCTACCAATGTGTGTTTTTGGACTGTGGGAGGAAACCGGAGCACCCGGAGGAAACCCATGCGGACACAGGGAGAACACACCAACTCCTCACAGACAGTCACCTGGAGCGGGAATCGAACCCACAACCTCCAGGGCCCTGGAGCTGTGAGACTGCGACACTACCTGCTGCGCCACCGTGCCGCCCCAAAGTTAATGGGAGATGCTGTTGCTGTCCTAAAAAACATGCACCTCAAAAATGCAAGAAAAACATGCTGTAAGGTTAAATCCCGATGTATGTTGTCAGGAGTAATTTGATTTGTAACTAATTCAGAATTGTTTATAAGGCACAGGAAGAAAGGCACAGAAAGACCTGACTGGGTTGAACATGCGACCATTTCTCACTCAATATCATTCAGTAATTTGTCTGGAAAGGGCTCCACAAGGGGGTACTATTCTATTTTTCCAAATAAAAGAGACTTGTTGTTTACACATTACACTGAATGTTTGTGACACTTTTTGTTGTGAAAAGCTCTTTATAAATTTATAAAATGTTTGCACAGTGAAAGCAGGGAAATGTGACACACATCTAAAAATAAGATATAAACTGGCTGATTGCTTTTAGAAGACATTACTCAGAGTCTAGTTTGTCTGTGACAGTCCATCTGAGCTGAGTGTGGAGAATTGTAGCTTTAACAGGTGTCTTGGGACCTCCACAGGGGTCTGTCTCAGGTTTCAGGAGCTCATCATTTGTCTCTGCTTTTAGTAAGACTTAAACAAATCCTCCTTCTGCACATACCCAAACCATTATGTTCCTTAAATATCAATATTTGCTTACTGTTCCTATCTCAAATATAAATTAAACTTTGGTTTTTGCTAAAAGATCATTAATCTTTAAAGAGGGAATTTCATTATTATGCTATTGTATGTATTTCTTTATAAATCAGTGGAATAAAATAGTACAGCAATAATTTTATTTGTCCCAATTATATCCAGGACAATATATCAACCACAAAAATAGCTATTGTGACAGACCTAATTCAGGCCATCGTGTGAATTCAGGTAAAGTACAGGAAATGTGATCTGTATGTAAATGTAACCATAAATAAACCTGGACTGGGTTTCCACTCACTCACTCATGAATGATAAGCTGGACGACAGCTTACTGGCTATTTCTGCAGAGGTGAATTAGTGTCCTCTACAGTTACAGTCAGAGGCAGAAGCTCAGCGCTGAGAGAGAAGAGGAGACTCCTGTTTGGATTTGTGAAATCTTTTAGAGCAGATGTCAGGCAAACTCTTCTGCCTAAAGCGGCCTGGCTAAAACTCATAAGGCTTCTTCTCAAATAATGGGAATCTATCAGGGGTTTCCCTGTTCCACTCTTCTTACATTAGATCCTGGAACATTTTGGTGAGGATGTGATGGCCTTCAGCCACATAAACGTCAGTAAGATCACGAACTGGTGTTGGACGACTTGTTCTCGGTCACAAACACCACTCCAACTCATCCCAAAAGTAATGGACAGAGCTCCTCCCTTACATTTAATTCATTTCATTCTTTTAAATAGAGATTGTACAGAGTGTGTGTGTGCATGTCTGTATAAGAAAATGTGTTCCCAGAGTGTGAGAATCTTAAAGAGGAGTGAATGCACTTATTATAAAGGGTACCTAGAAATGTATGGACAATATCCAGCCATAGAAATTCAGCTGCAAAATTATGCCACATGTCAGCTGCAGGACATATGCCACGTGTTAGTAAACCCTTGAACCCTTGCAACTTGAAAGTAAGAATTACAGAAATGCGCTTTTAACAGAGTAACATTTTGCTTGACCTGGGAGCCTGTTTTCACAGCTGCTGCTTGTCTGTTTTTGTCAATGCTCTGGGACCTTGAGAAACACTATATAAATGTAATGTATTAGTATTGTGACTAATATCATATAAAGGACACAAACAAACCCAAGCCCAGCATCCTTACTCTAAGAGGTCTGCTTAAGTAAAACCTCACCCAGCTTTCCCCTGCTCTCCTCCAGCTTCTGGATCTGGTTTTCTAAGAACACCATCGCCAACGCAAATGCCAGCAGAGCCAGGAGCTGATACTTCGGCAACATCATCATCCTCCAGAGCGCCATCAAATCCGCCAAGATGTGGAGGGCATGCCGCGAGATTCCTCACAAAGAGCTGAGAGCTGTAAACACACACAAACAGAGGAGAAAGAAAAAAATATTTCTCAAAATTTCTGTGTGACACTGACTTGGTGGTGGTGGTGTTAGCGTGTGTTACTGGTACGAGTGAATCCGCCAACACAAAATGTGTAGCAACAAGCAAGCTTCTGTTTCTGACTTTACATCAGTAAGGTGGACCAAGGAGGCAGGAGTGTCTAAGAGTGGACAGTGATCTGCTACCCAAAGCAGAATTTATCCATAGTTTATCCAGATATCTTAAACACAAAATCAAACCTGTCCAATAAGAACAGCTCTACCTTAGTTAGCTGAGAAATCCTGCTTTGTGGAATACACCCTTGTTGAAATATACAAAGAAAACAACAACAAACAACAACTCTCTTTGTAAAAACGCACATTATATGTGAAATAAAGCTATAACGGCAATAATAAACGATGTCTATGTAACGTTACACATAATAAACCAATGGGTCTAACAAATTAAGCTCTAGAGCCTTAAACAAACCTGGCAATGTTTTTTTAATAATATTATTTTAAAAATGAGTGTGAAATAATGTGTAGTTAATTCCCTGACTTTGTTATGATTGCAAATTTAATCCCATAAGAAACTGGCTTCAAATTCGCAAGCTTTTTATTGGAAATCTCCGTTCCACCTTAAATGCTGCATCCGTTAACGGTTTAGCATTTAAGATGGAACGTAAAAATTCCAACAAGGCAGGAGAAAAACGTCCTCACAACATGTATAAACCTAACGTATATACCAGGAATAAAGAGTTTATGGGTTAAATAATGACGAGAGAAAATGTGAACAATTTACCTACTGCTGAAACCCGAAGATCAAATAAGACAAATAAACATAAAAGAGAGAAAAATACCAAAATGAACCGAGTTAGCCGCCGCTAACGGAGCTTGTATTGGTTTGGTTTACACTCCGCTTCCCACTGAGAGCGCTCACTTCCTTCTGTCTATCAGCACAACATTACGAACACTTTACTATCAGCACATCACTCACAGGATGCTTTCCAAATAATAATGTATAGATTCCCAGAATAATAAATATATATTTTTTACGTTAGAAAAATATTTCAAAGATTAAGCAAATGATTTGAGAATAAAGTCAATATTTCGGTAATAAATTCCAGAATGTTGTCAATATTTCCACTAATATATTTTAGATATGTTTAGTTAATAGTTAGTTAATATTTTAGATAAATTTAATATATATAAAATGAAAAGAATGTAGCCAATATTCTGAGAGGTCTATATGTCAAGAAAACGATTTGAGATACAGTGAGTGTATAGTACCTTGTTTTTTATATATTGTGATAAATGCCTATTTTTATTTATTGAGCCGTTTTTTTTAATTATTGTAATAAATTGAATTCCACTGGTAATAAATTTCTGATTATTGTGATGATGTCGATGATGTATTGATTTAACTGTTTTCCTTATTAAAAGCCTAACGATTGTGATTAGTGTTAGAAGAAAGAAGACACACGATAAATTAAGAGATAAAGTAACTCGTGTTTATTTGTGTTGACGATGTGTTAATTTTTGTAATTTAAACAGAAATAAAAATAAATACTACGTAACTTGAGCAGGGATGTGTAAAAGCATATTGTGAGTGTGATGTGCTCCTCCGATGTTGTGGGGGCGGTAGTGATCCTGTTTCTGCGGTAGAGAAGCTGGGAGAGATGGCGTCGGAGGTGTATTTATTGTGGTTATTGCCTTTTTTACAAGCGGTAAGGATATGAATTCACAAAACTCAGACTTTATTTGAAACTACAACAATACTTCACACTGCTGTCCTAAAATCAGGATGCTTTAAAAAGCGACGGTTATGAAATGATCTAAGTTTATTTGCTCTGATCTCTCAAACCATGACGTGGCGTATTGTAACTTTCAGTTCCACCTTTAAAAGTGCGGTAGTTACATTGGAACTGCTGCACTATTTAAGGTGGCAAGTTAAGTTCCAAAATGATGCTGACGACTATAGGGACAATTTCCCCATTTTCTTTTTCAACATTCATTACACACACCGATCAGCCAAATTATTAAAGATTAAAAATATTAAAGACTTCATGATTTTTACTGTCGTAGGTTTGATCTGCTCCACACAATACAGGGGCAATTTTTACAATTCGCTCTGCATACTTTGTTAGTCCCCCTTCCCCCAGTTCTTCAATGGTCTGGACCCCCACAGAGCAGGTATGATTTTCTTTGTGGACAATTCTCAGACCAGCTGTGACAATGAGGGCTTTAAAATCTTCAGCAGCACCGCTGTGTCTGATCCACTTGAACCGGCACAACACATGCTAACACACCACCAACATGTCAGTGTCACTGCAGCTCTGAGAATGATCCACCACCCAAATCATACCTGCTCTGTGGGGGCCACATCCAACGGTCACAATGCCCAAGGCCAAGTGTCAGCTAGATCTGTATATAGCCTCAAGCATTGGACTGTAGAGGAGGGGAGCCCTGTTACATATATCTGTGAAGGTTTGGACTGAGCAGAACTCCTCATACAACAACATCACCTGATCTCTCTAATACTCCCATGCCCGCCATCATACACTAACAGAAATGATTGTCCTCCTCCCTTTTAATTTATTTTTGAACAGATGTAATACGTTTTGTAAAATGCTCTGTGATTGGTCAGTTTGGTGATATTCACATGGTTATATCTTCTCTGTTGTTGACACGTGTAGCTCTCAGCGTTCGGAGCGGAGCTGTCCTCCGAGGCCTGCAGGGAGTTAGGTTTCTCCAGTAATCTACTCTGCAGCTCGTGTGACCTTCTTGGTCAGTTCAGTCTCACTCAGCTGGAGCCATTCTGCCGGAAATGCTGCCAGGAGGAGGCTCAGCTCGAGTCTAGGAAGGTAAATACACCTCTGAATAATTCTCATTCCTCTGGGTCAGTGGTGGGTGGGGTTGTGTAATATGAAGATATATTATCTCTATGATGGTGAGTTTTGAGAACATATTTCCAAAATGAGTTCAGTTCAGGGTAATGGCCAATTTTAGCCAATTCACACCTATTCGCGTTATGCTTAACACAGACAGCTGTGTGATGGGAGCCTAGACTCATGGAGCTGCTCTGAGAAAGTCCAGTGCAGCTTAGGCCCCAAGTCTTGTTCCTCCTCCTCTAGCACTGGACGCAGAGACCACAAGGGCCACAGGACCCCTGTCTCTGGCTGTAGACAGCGGGTATAAGCTGAAGAGCAGTGGGCATAGAGTGAGCTCCACGGTCTCCATTCATGATGTGGCTGGGGCTGACCTGGCTCTCCTTGGCTTCTAACACTGTTTGCATCCAGAGCTGGTGTCAAATGGCCCACAGAGCTTTCCAAGTTTTCTCAGAATTCTATATTTTTATCATGATAACTATCCTCCCTCATATCACCTACCTCTATGTTGTGTAGTTTTTCATAAACCAGTTACATTAACGTGATGTGTTTGTCATTCCAACATGTATGCAGGCCACAGAAGAGCAGGAAAATGTCTTGTCATTATAATTTGCCTTATTTGCTTCATGATTACAACTGCACAGTTAAAGTAGTGGACTGGCATGTGAATATTTATGTTTATTTTGTCCCTAAAAAGTCAAAGGAACATCAATTCTTACTGTGGCAGAACACTTTTGTTAGAGGGGGTTGTATATGAAGTAAATGAATGTTGTTTTTGTGCAGCTCTATCCTGGAGCCATCCTCGAGGTGTGTGGATGAAAATTGGGGAGGTTCCCTCAAGTCCAAGGTAAACACAGTATTAACCACTTATTAATATATTCAAAGGGCGTTTTGCTTGAGATTCCTTTAGTGTATTAAAGCAATACTAGGTAGTATTTATTTAACCTTTAAATTACTGCTTCAAAATCAGTGTGATACTTCACTGAGTTGTAATAAGGAGAACAGAGTCTGTGTCATTGCTATTCCAGGTTCAGCATGGCAGAAACTACACTATGTAACTTTTGGAGGATGGTATGAAGATTAAATTGCTTACAATGAGAGCTTATTTATACTCACTATATTCTATACCAACTTGTACAGACTCATTTCTCACAGCTGCTCACTCAGGGATGAAGTGAGCAGTGGCTTATCATTTTGCCAGTAGCTATAGCCCCTGAAAACCAGAACCTGCAGATCCAGTGACTTTTGGGTCAGTGCTTGGACGGGGGCCATCTCCTTGGAAAGCTTGGGTGTCTGCTGGAGCTGGTGGTGTTGGTCCAACAGATTACGCTGACACTGTGGTCTGTGTGGATCTCAATGCCTCAGTGCAGGGGCAGTGATAATAGTCAACGTCAACTGTGGTCTGTCATGGTCAGGAGTTTTCTCTTCAGAGTTCTGCTCCTGATCTTCTTGGTCTGAGAGAGACTTTGTTGTCTGGGTTGCACTGATCTGTTTCTTTAACTTAAGATAAAGCACTGTGAATGTTGTTGTTGTTTTTCAGCTTTTGTCAGGAGTGACAAGCCGAAGATGTTCAAGGGCCTGCAAATTAAGGTAATTTTAAAAGGAAAAAAAAGTTTGCAGAATGTCACATTTTTATGCTCTTATAAAATCATCCAACCATCTGCTCCAGTCCAGGCTGATGCTCAGCTGTCTTTAGAGTCCTATGACTTTTAAAGCAATGGCCACTCCCAAAAGCAGCCTCACTAATTATTTACCAGAGTGGAGTAAAATCAGAAAATGATGGGCCATCTTGACACAAAGCTCAAGGTCGCATTAAATTCTTATAGTGGAATATGAATAAACAAATCTAGAGAAAACCAGAAAGGAAAGTAAAATTTTTAATTTAATAAATTATAATGTAGAGAAAAACTTGATGATAATATAAGGTAAAATAATTGTAATATGTAAGTATTTGGCAAATATAATTAGAAGAGAGAAGTGTTTCCAACTCAGTGATTTTATCAGATTTATCAGAATGTCTCCACGCCCCAGTTCTCACAGATTAGTTTTACTTGTTGCACGTTCGGCTTTCACTGGAAATTTCGTCTGTCATCCACCCAAGGAGCATATAAACCTCTTCCAAACACCTCAAGGTAATATTACGAGCTGCCACTGTGAGTCTGATATAAATAAATGTGAAAGCTGCTGAGATTTTACAAGCTGCGAATTTGTGCTGGATTTGAATGAGCTCTGCATTTCTTTGTGATTGACACAGCTCTGTTCAATCAGCAATCTGCAGAGTTTACACGTCACCATTTAGTACCTACTCCGCACGGTTGGAACCCTGAACTAATTTGAACTGAAAACCTACCCGCTTCCAGGGACCAGTTACCAGATTTGGCCAGTGGAAAGGCACAAGAGCCGTGCCGAGTTGAGTAGAGTCGTGTAGGTTCCATGCAGTGGAAAAGTGCCATTAGTGACTTTCTAGATCCCACTAGAGTCTCTTCCAGTCTTCGTAGTGGAAATCTTGTGACTTTTTTTAGAGCCTTAGCTGAGGTGCTGCGACTGGCCGTAAGAGAGAAGCACAGCTCCGTCTCTACACCTCTTCTGACACATAGGCTATCCCAATTCTTAGACGCATTAAAAATGCTACCTACTGTGGTATTAATTAATCTAGTTGAATTTTAAGGCAGCATCAAACTCTTCCTAAGCCACGAAGGCAGTTCAATGATGCAACACAAGCACAACTTCTGTCATTCTTCTCCCAGAGCAAAAATGATTAAAATTGCAATAAAAACAGGAAGAAAATACACACATGTCCCAAAACCTAGTGAGCTGCCCAAGTAGGCACTGACTCCGTAGACAGCTGTTTAAGTTGGAAGTGTTCTTAGGTCATCTGTCCTCATAAGGCAGATTAATGAGACACTGTAGTGTCACGGCCTGTTCCTGCCCACTGCATGCAACCGGTGTTTACTTCCCTCAGCAGCTAGTGTCATTTCCACGCAGTGGACTGTAGTCTTCATGTTTTTATCACCATTTTAATTATTTTTGCTCTGGAAGAAGACTGAAATAGACAGGAGTTGTGCTGCTTTAAGATTCAACCAAATTAAGATGTCTTAGTAGTGTCATGGAAGTTATTAACTAATAATTAATGAGACTGAAAGTGGTCTTTGAGTAACCTTTATTGAGAGCAGCTAAAATCACACACCTCTGCTCTGCTCTGACAAAAAGATAAAGAGTTCTACGAATCTCCTGTGCTCGTTAGATCTCCTGGATGCAGGAGTGTAACTCTTTCAAGCCTCTCTCTCATATCCTCCTGTCACAGTCTAACTTTGCTAATAAACACTAGTCACAAATATTTCTGTAAAAACACCTCTCCTAAACTTCCCTCAAACCACATCCAGGTCATTATAAATGTCTCTGAGAGGTGGATATGTTTCAGAACACAGGGAGACAGTGAAAGAGAATAAAAAGTCTTTTTAGATGACAGTGCATGTAGTGTATTCACAAACTGCCTCAGGAGTTAAACAGCGTATTTCCTGCACCTCTTCCAGAGCTCTTTCCTCAGCACTGTCTGATCTGCACTTGTTTTTACAAATCTCTGACTAGTAAGAGCCAGGGTTTTGTGTCAAAATATTTCATATTTCAAAGTGTTGCTGTCTCTGAACTGAATTTACAAGTTGGTATGTTGTTTATGTGTTGCGCAGTATGTGCGAGGCTCGGACCCTGTGCTGAAGCTGCTGGACGATAACGGGAACATAGCTGAGGAGCTCAGTATCCTCAAGTGGAACACAGACAGCGTGGAGGAGTTCCTCGGAGAAAAACTCGACCGGATTTAGGAAACATTCCCATGCTTTCTTTCATTTTCTCTTTCTGTTTATTCTCTGCTCTACAATGAATGAACCGCAGTTTCCACATTAGGAACATCGCTAGAATAAAACACAAATTGATTCAGAAATTAGTTTTTTGGGTGTACCTGGTTCAGTGGATGGTTTTTGTTGATTCTCTAAATGAAAAATAACCACACGTGAGCCACAGAGAACACTCATTGCTAAACAGCAACCTGCCCCAAAGATACAGCATGTTTTAAAACCACTTTGTAAGACTATCTGCTGTCGCACAGCCCGAAGAGGATGTGTTCATTTATCTGAATGCATCCTCTTGCCTCTTTCCCTCTTTTTCTCACTCTCTACTCTCCTACATTTCACCTCGGTTCCCTTTACCCCCCCCCCCCCCCCCCCCTCACCCCCTTTTCTCTTGTTTAGACAGTCAACAAAATGTCACATGAACTCAAACTTTAGCTCATCTGAATGAATCAAAGTGTGTGTGGATGTGTGTTGAGTGATTGTACACTTCCAGCCACAGAGGTTTCTCTCCACTTCACCAAAATGCTCCAGCTCTCTTTTGTCTCTCACTTCTCTGTCTCTGAAGCCGTTCCAGTCTGAACTGTTAGTTTTTTTTTGTTTGTTTTTTTACTGTGTGTTTGTGGAGGAGGAGATTGTCTTGAAGGCCCTGGTCTGGTTTCTGTTCTCAGAGTTTCTCCTGATGCTGGGGCTGCTGAAGAGCTACACATTAGTGAAGGTCCTGCAGTAAACCAGGCCTCTGGAGTGTGAGACCTGATGTGTGTGTGCATGTCTCTCTCAGCTCTCAGCAATGGAGAGCCTTCTGTGAACAGCTCAGTTAGTGTCCCAGTCAAATCTCTTCAATAAATATCTGTTTCTGAAGAAAACGCTGGAATTTGTGTGTATTTGTACACAAGCTTATATCTCTTTAAAATAAGAAGCCCCTCTTTCATCATGTTCACGTTAATTTGGGGGATCTGAAAATGAGAAATGAGACACTGAGGGAATGAGAATGGAGAAGAAGGATCAGAGTGCAAAACGGCAAAAATTCCAGAGGTTCTGCTCATTGCTTCTCATGCAAGAAGCTCATTATCATTTAAAGGAACAGTCGCTGAAAGTTGGCATTCTGAACAGGGCAGTTTAGATGGGGGGGGGGGGGGGGGGGGGAACGCTGCTGTTGGGCTTGTGGGGTTTCATTAAGATCCAGAACTGTTTCACTGTGGAGAGGAGGAAGACAGTTCGTTGTAGATTAAACTTTTGTTTGACATTTGTATCAGTAATTTTTAGATGTCAAGCACTTAAAGGAACTTGAACACTCATTAACTCTAATACTCACTCACATACTAATATATTCACGGGGGTGCGGCAGGTAGTGTCGCTGTCACACAGCTCCAGGGATCTGGAGGTTGTGGGTTCAAGTCCCAATCCGACTGACTGAATGTGAGGAGTGTGGTGTGTTCTCCCCGTGTCCGTGTGGGTTTCTTCCAGGTGCTCCAGTTTCCTCCCACAGTCCAAAAATACATGTTGGTGGGTGGACGCAAAAGTATCAGTAGGTGTGAGTGTGTTGCATTGTGAAGGACTGGCACCCCCTCCAGGATGTGTTCTGCCTTACACCCAGTGATTCCGATTAGCTTCCGGACCCACCGCAACCCAGAACTGGATAAGTAGTTCCAGACAATGAAGGAAGGAATGAATTAATATATGTCCAATTAAAAGCGTATCTCCCAAAAGAGTAACTTTCTCAGAAAATACCCTTAACGTTCAATGATTTTATTCAAAGTTATTTTTAAGCATTTCTGTTGATCATGAAATTTTCACTCACACTCACTCATGATTAGCACTTACATTAAAATAGTGTGGTATTTCCCCACTGCATCACAATGGGTAGGTGGATTGGCCACTCAAAAGTGTCCATAGGTGTGAGTGTGTGTGTGTGTGTCTGTGTTGTCCTGTGGAGGACTGGCGCCCCTCCAGGGTGTATTCCAGCCTTGCGCCCAATGATTCCAGGTAGGCTCTGGACCCACCGCGACCCTGAACTGGATAAGCAGTTACAGATAATGAATGAATGAATGAATCACAATGGGTGGTATTCAGTATAAAATAATAATAATAAAAAAAACTTATGACAAGCTTTATTATGTTTGTTTATATATATATATATATATATATATATATATATATATATATATATATATATATAACAAAATTAAACAATTGAAAGAACATCCTCCAAGAGTGAGATGATTCCATAATTTTTGCCAGGGGTTGAGCATTCCTCACCTGGCGCTAATATTGACTCATTATTATAAAAATAAAATAAAATTTTTTTTTTTTTTTTTAAATAAAAAGGGATTTCATGACAGTGTCGTTTAATATTTATTTTTTGCAAACTCACATTCTGTGCCACCCTTTTCCTCAACTACACGCTTTCAATAACACGGCCATAAATGATAATGTCTGGTCTTGTCGTATACACAGTGGCCACCAGGTGGCAGAATGTCCCTCTTCCATTCCACACTACAGCTGTGGATTGAGGGTTATGGTTCATAAACAAACTGGTTCCAGTCCTGTGTTCTTCAGTGAACATCAAATTAAACTCCACCCTTTCATAGAATCACCCCTTCGTTCATCCTCAGGAAAAGAGCTGGAGTCAGCAGCTGAAACACAGCAGACGAGATCTTTAAGCTGTATTCTCTAGTGAATTAAAATGGCCTACTTGTTTTTACACACTGTCGATTCCACTGACCACACAGGGGAACTTTGTAGTTCTACAGTTACAGAGTGTAGTCCATCTGTGGTTTTGCATTCTTTGTTAGTACACTTTCCCCCGGTTCCTCAAAGCTCAGTTCCCCCACAGAGCAGGTATGATTTTGGTTGATGGATCATTCTCAGCGCTGCAGTGATACTGACGTGGTGGTGGTGTGTTAGTGTGTGTTGTACTGGTATGAGTGAATCCGACACAGCAGTGTTGCTAGAGTTTTTAGAACCCTCAGTGTCACTGCTGGATTGAGAATTGTCCACTAAACTAAAACATCCAGCCGACAGCATCCTCTGTCCTGTTCCAAAGAGCCAGAGGGGCATGAAGAAGTGGAACAGCATTCGTTGTGGTGGGACCCAGACTCTGATCATCTCTAATTTGTCCCACGTGTGGCACAGAATGTGCAGTGTGGGGGTCCGAGGGCAGGCATGTTTGCGGGGGAGGTGTCTGGGTTTTCAGCCTCCCTCAGAGGTTCTCACCGTTTCTGTAGGGCTTCCCTGTTCCTCCACTTCACACACTGTCCTTCAACACAGGGCTCTCCAGCATCAGAATCTTTCTCTCTATTTGTCACTTCCTTCTCTTTCTCCCTGTCTCACTATATATTTTCATGTTCTTGTCACTCATTTTTCTCCCTTAGTTTCTCTCTCTCTCTCAGGAAATACCACAGATATATTAAGGTGGATATTAAAGAGACACTACCGCGATCTTAAGGAAACTACACATTTATTAATGAAGAATAACAGACATGTTAAAAACATTACAGAGATATGAACTTATTTAGATGTGTGTGTGTGTATGTGCAGAGAGAGTTTTGGATTTTGCTGATGTAAGCTGGTTCCTGCTGCTTAGTGTGTAGAGTGTGTGTAGTGTGTAGAGTGTGTGTAGTATGGGAAGATGACCTACATTGCTGTGTGGATTGGTTGCAGATGTGGATGGTTAGGAAGCGAGGACAGAATCAGCAAAACCAGGCGCTCCTCTGAGAACTGCAGAAACAACGGGGCTCAGAGGAAGAACCAGGTCCTGCTGCTTTGTACAGCATCAAATAAAAGTTAATGGAATAATATTCATTCATTCATTTACCCATTCATTTTCTGTAACTGCTGTTCAGGGTCTCATTGGGCACAAGCATACACAAACACATCTGTGGACAGTTTGACACACCCACACTGTTATTTACACACTCACCCAGTCACTCACACTCTTATGCAGGCAATCAAGATCTACAAAGCTATTTAATTACTTAAATTACTTATATGTAGTAAAAATTATTTACTGCACATTTAAGTTTTGATAATGAAAATGCAGAGTGTAAACAGAATGAATGTAAACAGGACGGGTGTAAACAGGACGAGTGAAACAGGGTGGTGAGTGTAAACAGTGAGTGTAAACAAGGTGAGTGAACAGGGTGAGCGTGAACAGAGCGAATGTAAAATGAGCAAGAGTAAACAGGCAGATTGTAAATGGTGTAAACGGAGAGTGTTAACAGGGCGAGTGTTAACAGAGCAGTAGTAAACAGGGTGAGTGTACACAGGGTGAGTGTAAACAGTGAGTGTAAACACCGCGAGTGTAAACTGAGTGTAAACAGAGAGAGTGTAGACAGAGCACGAGTAAACATGCCAAATGTAAAGAGAACAAGTGTGAACAGCACGAGTGTAAACAGGGTGAGTGTAAACAGGGTGAGTGGAAACAGAGTGTGTTGGAACAGAGCGAGTGTAAACATGGCGAGTGTAAACAGTGTGAGTGTAAACAGGGCGAGTGTAGACAGTATGAGTGTAAACAGGGAGTGTAAACAGAGCGAGTGTAAACAGTATGAGTGTAAACAGGGCGAGTGTAAACAGGATGAGTGTAAACAAGGTGAGTGTAAACAAGGTGAGTATAAACAAGGTGAGTAAACAGGGTGAGTGTACACAGCGTGAGTGTAAACAGCGAGTGTAAACTGAGTGTAAACAGGCCAAATGTAAAGAGAACGAGTGTGAACAGCACGAGTGTAAACAGGGTGAGTGTACACAGCGTGAGTGTAAACAGCGAGTGTAAACTGAGTGTAAACAGAGCAAGAGTAAACAGGCCAAATGTAAAGAGAACGAGTGTGAACAGCACAAGTGTAAACAGGGTGAGTGTAAACAGGGTGTGTTGGAACAGATCGAGTGGAAACATGGCGAGTGTAAAAAGTGTGAGTGTAAACAGTGTGAGTGTAAACAGGGCGAGTGTAGACAGGGCGAGTGTAAACAGGACGAGTGTAAACAGGGCGAGTGTAAACAGGGCGAGTGTAAACAGGGCGAGTGTAAACAGTGTGAGTGTAAACAGTGTGAGTGTAAACAGGGCGAGTGTAAACAAGGTGAGTGTAAACAAGGTGAGTAAACAGGGTGTGTGTACACAGCGTGAGTGTACACAGCGTGAGTGTAAACAGCGAGTGTAAACTGAGTGTAAACAGGCCAAATGTAAAGAGAACGAGTGTGAACAGCACGAGTGTAAACAGGGTGAGTGTACACAGCGTGAGTGTAAACAGCGAGTGTAAACTGAGTGTAAACAGAGCAAGAGTAAACAGGCCAAATGTAAAGAGAACGAGTGTGAACAGCACGAGTGTAAACAGGGTGAGTGTAAACAGGGTGTGTTGGAACAGATCGAGTGGAAACATGGCGAGTGTAAAAAGTGTGAGTGTAAACAGTGTGAGTGTAAACAGGGCGAGTGTAGACAGTATGAGTGTAAACAGGGCGAGTGTAAACAGGGCGAGTGTAAACAGGGCGAGTGTAAACAGGGCGAGTGTAAACAGGGCGAGTGTATACAGGGCGAGTGTATACAGGGCGAGTGTATACAGGGCGAGTGTAAATAGAGCGAGTGTATACAGGGCGAGTGTAAATAGAGTGAGAGTAAACAGGCCAAGTGTAAACAGATTGAGTGTGAACAGGGTGATTCTAAACACAGCGAGTGTAAACAGGATGAGTGTAAACAGAGTGAGTGTATATAGAGCAAGAGTAACAGGCCGAGTGTAAACAGAGTGAGTGTAAACAGGGCGAGGGTAAACAGAGTGAGTCTGAACAGAGCGAGTGTATACAGAGCAAGAGTAACAGGCAGAGTGTAAAGAGAGCAAGTGTAAACAGACGAGGCTAAACAAGATGAGTGAGTGTATAGAGAGCAAGAGTAACAGGCCGAGTGTAAACTGGGTGAGTGTAAACAGAGTAAGTGTAAACAGTGTGAAGATGACCAGGGGGAGTGTAAACAGGGCTAGTGTAAACATGGCGAGGGTAAACAGGGTGAGTTTAAACAGAGCGAGTGTATACAGAGCAAGAGTAAACAGGCCGAGTGTGAACAGGTTGAGTGTAAACAGAACTAGTGTGAACAGAGAGAGTGTTCAGAAGTCCATGAAAGAAGCTTAATCCTCAGAAAGAGAAGAGGCCTGGTGTATTTTTAAAGACCGAACACACAGTTCCTGAGTGTGTGACTCAGAGACTCACTTTTCCAAATGCTTCGTTTTCCAGGAGCACTGCCATCCATCCGGACATTTTCCACAAAGAGGAAAACCTTTTTCTCAAACTTACAAACATCTACTGTTTTAACTTCAGTAAATAACACTTACTCACAGGTGCTGATGGGTGTGTCTGTTACAGCTCCGAAAAAAAAAACAGTGAGCTTTTATTTGACAAAATTAAAGGGGACATACTATCCCTTGTTTGGTGCATGTTCACATTAATGTGTAGATCTGGAGCCCACCAAGACACATACATTGTGAAACAAGGCCACCCTGTCAGTTTTCTGTGTGATGCCTAAGTCAGAAAACATGGGATAAAATGAGTTGTTTTGATTCTGCTCCGCTTCTGACGTCAAGTGCATCTCCCCGCCCCCTTTTCTGAGTCTGTCCAATCACAGTGCTGGACCCGTGCTTACGTGAGAGCACAAAGATGAAGTTAAACACAGTAAAACAGACACAATGAGTGCAGAGAAATAAGAGCACTGAGTACAAATGGAGAAAACAAGAACAGAGACAAAAGAGAACTGAAAGAAAACAGCAAAAAAAAAAAGCAGATTTTGCTATTATTATCATATGCAGTATCAGTATTCCAGTAAGACTCATATGTCCATGTTTATAAATCATACCCAGTTTATCTCAGTCCACTCAGTTTACAGCTCTCTGACCTCATCTGTATCCAGCTAGAGAGAAAACAATGAGTCAGAAATGAGCCGAAATGTTCTGCCATTATATCCGCACTCCACTGAGACTCTGGATATTCTCTCTCTCTCTCTCTCTCTCTCTCTCTCTCTCTCTCTCTCTCTCTCTCTCTCTCTCTCTCTCTGTGTATCACATTTCCCCCAAACTTTCCTCCATCCCGTCCAGGCCTAATTAGGATTTATGTAACATTACTCATGTGGTTCCACTTTGGAGCTGAGGTAGGTTTACCCACATCACATGATGGATATACTTCACTGTGGTGTACAGCATTCCCAGCCCAGATAACAACATTGCCATTTCCACTCAACTTTTCTGCTTGGAATAATGTGCTTAATTCAATCTGCTTTCAAGGAAATTCCTGCATATGCAGATCTTTTTGTTTTCACACATTTTGTTTTTATGATCCTGCCTGATCAGTAGCAGAGACTTTAAAGAAAAGAGTCTGGCTAAAAAATAAACTGGGGGAGGAGGTGCGTAGGACACGTCCTGCCTTTCTGTGGAAAGAGGCGGTCAGCTCGCAGTTGAAAGCCTTAAGCAACAAAACTCAACCACATTAACCAAAAGATTGCTGAATATATTTATGTTTTGTGTTAAGTGACCTAAAAAAATACACACTTTTAATGTGACTTGAGTGATAAGTGTTGGCTCATTCATTAATCCCTAGAGATGTCAAAGCCACCCATAAACAAGGGTACAATAGTGTAGTAGTATTTGTAAACTGTCCTAGAACAGAACTGGGCAGGTATAGCCTTTTTCTAGCAGTGTGGGTCAAGTTCTGTTCCCATTCCAGAGCCTACTACAACTGTTCTGTGCGTTTCCACCAGCATTGACAGGCTCCAGAGCCAGAAAACCTAATTCCCAGCTGGAAGCAAATTATAGTAAGTTCTTCAGCAAGAACTGTGAAGCCATCTGTGATCATGTCGAGGTAAAGAAGCTCCAGAAAGAGCTCAGAGCCTCAAATAAAGCCTTATGGCCCAGTGGAGCCGGTCAGGTCATTTATAGTGTGCTATATTGTGCTCATATCTGCGGTCAGTGAATGCTTTTGTTCTGAAATGAGGAAAGGGAAAATGAGAAATGACCAAATATCTGATTTCTGATTTGAAAAGAAAATCTCAAAGAATTATAAACAGCAAAATGCTGCATTTGTGTGTTCATGAGGAACCACACTTTGAAATTCCCCAAATGTAACAAACTCAAAAAACGCAACATTTCCACATGTGTATCATATCTCACTCTGATCTGACTGTGCTGTTAACAGTGGATTAACCATAACTCATTCCTGACTCTCTCTGTTTATCTCTGGTCCTGGTCCTGGGTAAAACTGACAGCAGCTCTGTGAATTGAGTAAGCAGTGGAGAAAAGTAAAGTTTGATTTTAAATTTAAAGTTATATAAAGAAAACTGAAAGAATCCTGAATGAACCATGAGTTAATTTGGTCAAAAAAAGGCTGTTAGTGTTTTCCTTCAAAGCGTGTGGAGTTCCAGTGAGATTGCGTGGCAGTTTGAAAAAACCCAGTGGGGTCCTAGACAATGTGTGGCACTGGCAACAGCTTAAAACTGGGGAATAAAAAAAGTTTTTCTCTGACGGCAATAAAATGTTGTGTTTTGGACTCTGGGCGACAAGGCAGAACAGCACTAGACCAATGTAAACCAGGTTATGTCAGCAGTTTTTTCAGCACTGTACTGAATACACTTAACTCTTAGTGTGTGCAGAGATTTCCTAAATTTGGTGATGCAAAAAGATGTTGAGTCACTTCTGCCTGACAACAAGATTTCCCATTTTCAGCCCGGTTTTAGCTGTTGCTTGGTAACAGCAGAAGGTCTGTGTGCAAAAGTCTTCGGACGATTCTGTGGGAAACAGTCGTCCCTTTCACATCCGTCCAGTTTAGACGCGCGGCTCCCGGATCTGGAAACTCTGAGCCTCCCAAGAGCCTCTGACTCAAAGTAAATCTTTTTTTTTTTATATTATTTTTTAATCATAGGCCTATGTCTGCACTGCATTAAACATTCTGGCTGCTCTTTATGAAATGCTGTTATGTGAGTTATTATTAAATTCCTTTTTAAAAGTGGAATTCCACCCATTTTTTCTTCAATTCACTGATTGAAATAGTTTTGGTGTGAAATTTTTTATTGGCAAAGATTCAAATATTTTTACACTGCTGGTGAATGGAACCAGAGGGTTATTCCAGAACACATTTCTCAATTAGGCAGAGAGCTTAAGCAAAAAGTTGAGCAAGGTCACACAGCATATTCCCTTAGCTCTTTTTTGATAGGCATGACTTTGGACTTAAGACTTAAATCTCACTCAACTGAAATATCCTGCTTGCCGAGTGCAACAAAGTAGAACACTGAGTTTCATGTACTGACTTTCTGTGAGGAGAAGACGTCTGGTTCCATTCACTACCACTGTCTACATTTCTGTCTCTGTAAATTTCTCTAGAACAAAGCATTTCCAACCAGACCCACTCTCCATTACTGAGTTAACAAACTAAACATGTAATTATGTAGAAAATCAAAAACGTTGGTTCAGTTCCACTTTAACTTTACTATTCCTACAGATAGTAGTCCACTTGTTGCTCTGCATACTTTGTTAGGCCCTTTTCCCCCGTTCTTCAACACTCAGGACCTCTAGTCCTTCGTCAGTGGACACGCGATGCTGTCAGTTAGATGTTTTTGGTCGGTCAACTATTCTCAGTCCAGCAGTGGCACTGAGGGGTTTAAAACTCTAGCAGCACTGCTGTGTCTGATCCACTTGTACCAGCACAACACACACTAACACACCACCACCATGTCAGTGTCACTGCAGCTCTGAGAATGATCCACCACCCAAATCATACCTGCTCTGTGGGTTGAAGAACAGTATGAAAGTGTGTGGTTAATCCAGACCCATGTGTCTGATAAATATTATAACATCGTCTGTATCACTGCTTTAACCCATCTGTAGTTCACATTTGGCATTTGGTCCAGTGCAGTGGCCTCTGCTTCTCAGCGATGCGGTGCCAGGTCTAAAGGCTTGTGATAACAAACTGTTCCCTGGGAAATATTTCATAGCCTCCAGGGGACTTTGTCTAAATGATAAGGAAAAAATGTCATGCAAACCCACCCTGTCCATGCCAGAGGGTCTCTACAAGCAAAAAGAAAATATTGTCTGCTCTTGAAATATTTTCAAAATGTTCCTGGAGCCACATGGATGACGTCTTGCTGCTGTGTCTTACCTCACCTTAAACTGGAAACAGGAACCCTGGGCCTTTTTATGAGACCTGTGTACACAGGGTACACTTTATTTTACTTGGCACTAGGTCTGGTGACCTTTGGCTCATTTGCAGCTGCTCCTGAGCATTTGTATGGAGAGTATATAGTTGCTGTCCAAAGAAATACAAGTTTACAGGAGGAGGAAAAAACATACTTAATTTTCAATGAAAGTGAATGTGAACAAGATGTTATTCCAAATAATTTTGGAGCGTTTCTATCAGTCCATTCATCATAAAATTTACACACTCTGTGAAGGACAGCTACAACATTAAAACACCTCTGGGTTTCTACTCACATTCTCTCCATTCTCTCAGCTCCATTGACCATACGGGTCTCCGTGTAGTTCTACAATTACAGACTGTAGTCCATCTGTTGTCCTGCATACATTGTTAGCCATCTTCTGTCCTGTTCTTCAGTGATCAGGAACCCCAAAAATGCATGTGACTTTCTAAATGTCATAAATAAAGGCATGTGATTTCACTCATTAAAAACAGAAAAGGCAGTCAGTCAATTTCTTCATTTACTTTTCTCAATGCTCAGAGGTTAAAGGGAAACTCCACCTATTTTTAAGAGTTTCTATATAATTAAATATTTATTTTTTAAAAACAGACAAAATGTGTGACAAAAGCTCCTGGCAAAAATGTATTGTAGAAAATGACCATGAACACACTTCTAATACCCAAGGCATTGTTATATTCATTCATTCATTATCTGTAACCGCTTATCCAGTTCAGGGTCGCGGTGGGTCCAGAGCCTACCTGGAAACGTTGGGCACAAGGCAGGAATACACCCTGGAGGGGGCGCCAGTCCTTCACAGGGCAACACAGACACGGTCAATTTTGAGTCGCCAATCCACCTACCAACGTGTGTTTTTTTTTGTTGGACTGTGGGAGGAAACCGGAGCACCCGGAGGAAACCCACGCGGACACGGGGAGAACACACCAACTCCTCACAGACAGTCACCCGGAGCGGGAAACGAACCCACAACCTCCAGGCCCCTGGAGCTGTGTGACTGCGACACCTACCTGCTGCGCCACCGTGCAGCCCAAGGCATTGTTATACAGAATTATTATTATACAGAAAAATTAATTCTTGGTGGAGAGGTACATGTTACATGTACATGGTACGTATTGTGAGGCAAAATTGTCCTCAGTGGGGAAACATTCATTTTTTTAGGTTCCTCGCTATTCCCATCGTCATCAACATCATCATCTACATCCCATGTAAAACTATTTAACTGAATGGAGTTTACCGTTAGTTGCGGAGAGGAAACAAAACACTGGTGTTGTATGAGACGTCTGGTTCCATTCACCACCATAGGACAGAAATCTCCTGTCTATAAGCTTCTCTACAGTAAGCCTCTTCTAACCAAACCATCACTGTGTTTACAGTTTAAACACTGGATTAGGATTATTATGTGGATAATTAAAAAAATGCATGGCCATTTAAAAGTGGTCTAAATTATAAACTGTACAATATTGGTTCTGTATAATAGGTTGGCCGAAGAATAAGGAATAATCTCTAAGCTCAGAAACAAAGTTTAACCGCATTAAACAGCTTTCTTTCCAGGGCCAGGGTCCATCTGAAGACAGAAAGCCCGCTCTGTGCTCTTTAAGAAAAACCGGACCAAAGCATTTCCAAAAGTAGGTGGATAGGGTTTAGGAAATGACTCGTCGCTGGTTGATCATTTTCGACTGTGCGATATAGAACATTACAAAAGGTTCAGAATTATATAAAAGGTACAATTTAGAAAAATATGAGCTCAGTTCTTTGTAAACTATAGATTTCGTAGCTTTGTTATGGCTTGTTCCCCCCCACTGTGCTGGCGATTGGTCTCTCCCGTTGCAGCAGGCTTTCTGTAAGCCAGTGAGTGAAGCCCAGCACAACACAAGGCAAGTCAGCAGAGAACGACAAGAAAAAAGGTGGACTGCATCATTTTTTACGCTCCATCACAGCTCCAGGGGTGAGTTAAGGATCTCGTTTGGAGTTTAAGTTGGCCAAAGCCTTGAGACAGCGGGGAGTTTGTGTGTTTAAAGCTGGGAAAATAGCCCTTTTGGGCTTGGAACAGTACCTTCACTGTATCCAGCATTCAGCATCCCTGCTCTATTGTTCAGCTGCTGGCATCCCAACATGCCAGGGACATGGGGCTTAGTTTATATCCCATTTTATTTGCATTAGCTGGCTCTCTAATTTCTGCAGGAGGTTTTAAGGTGTTGTTAATGTGTGTTGTGTTTAAAGGGGTTAAAGTCATGCATGGCTTCTTTCATTACCATCAGCTGCTGTTTTTTGTTGTGTTTTTACCCCATCTTCCTCTGCCTTGTTGCAGTTGCAGGTAAATGTGTCTGCTGTCACTTTTGAAAAATCTTTTCAGAATGCTTTGTGAATGCATTTCTTTGTATGTTTAGTATAAACAGACCTATGCTTTGATACAGGTACATTTAGGGACATGTAAGGAACCACCCATCTCATAATGTGCATGTTGCTTTTATTTTCTGGCAGGAATTTATTGCTGTTCTCTGAAAGCTTTTGTGCGAGACACTAGAAAGGCAAGAAAAGAGGCAGAGGGAGATTTATAAATGCCTGAATAAGAAGCCTGGGTGCACATAAGGTGAACTAAACAGGCCTACCTTTTAATGTCTCTGATGCAGCGAGGGAGAACGTGAAATTTTGTCATCCTTATGTTTGATATGAATTTAAGAGCCTGCTGTGGACACTCAATAGCACGTTTTATTAAAAACAGTACTGTGTAGGTGGACTGAGTGAATTTCAGTGTTTAAAAATGCGTAAAAGTAATTGTTTCCATAGTTTCAGGTGGCAATTGATCTGTTTTTACCTGATACAAACCTTTAAACTCCAAAAAATCAAGACATTGTGATATGTACGGTTAAACGCAAGGTTGTGATTTTACTTTTGCTACTCCTACTTTGACAAAACCAAAGAGAGTGTGTGGAAAACACCTTCTTTGTGGTGTGCCTTTTTTGGCTCTCGGTGCCTGGCACACGGCTCAGCACAACAGGCTTTTGAGTTATATCACAGTATTAGGATTAGAACGGCTGAAAGGGGCGGGGGATCATGCGCTCGGCACATGAAATGAGGAGCTGAGGCCTAAAACCATATCCGTAATCACAAAACTGTCAGACTCTGTGAGCTCTGTGCATGTCTGACAGCGCGGAGCAGCAACTGGTGTCCGAGAGGAAGGACGTGTGAAGTTCATGCGTGAGCAACAGGGCAGAAATAGTGTGTTATGACACTTAAAGACACTTAAGTCTCATTAAAATATGATGTGTCAAGATGATTCATGATATCCAGTTGAATGAATGAATGAATGAATGAATGAATTCCATATCTCGGTTCACCCCCTGTGGAAACAGTGTGTTTAATCTCTTAGAAAAGCATAAATCCCAATGTGATGCTCTTGAGCAGCTGCACATGAGCCTAAGTTGACCATGCTCCATGTTGTCTGTATGCCAGACTGATAAAAAGCACCCCCAGGCTTGTAAACTATGTTCTCTGAAGTGGTGGAGCTCTATCTGGTATCTTTAGGTCAAGTTGGAGTAGGGTTTGCGATTTAGAACTGATCGTCCAGCATCAGCTTCTGACCTCACTGATGTTTGTGTGGCAGAATGCCATCAGATTTTTACAGAAATGAACCAATAATAAGATATGACCACGCTGCCCTGCTTTTTTAATACTTAAAAAAAAAAAGTATTAATTGCAATCATTTGGTTTAAGTGCACTTTTATACAATATCTGCTTTTATTTGTTAAAATGTCCTCAGTTTTGCACCCTTTTCCCAAACTACATCCACATTTCTTTTTCTGACATACATGAGGTTCAAAGAAAATGTGAGAGCACTGTATAATTACTGATGTTTTACAGTCTTTAATTTAGTAGGACACTTAATAAAACTGAATGTTTCAGAAACTACCTCCTTTACAGTGAACACTCTCATGAGAAATTTATGTTGAGTGGTGTTACATTACCATTATTTTCTGAGGGCAGGGAATGTCAGACTGTTTTCTTTAGTGGCGTAATACATATTTTTTGGTAGATTATGTGGTTATACGCAGCTATAGCCTAAACCAGAAATATATCAATCAATCATTACCTTCTCTGTTTCGTGGCTGACTTTCTCTTAAATATTTACAAATGCGGTGCAAGAAAACAAAGAATAACAGTCTCTGACTGAAAGCATTCATTACTCAAGCTTTTGTAAAGACACTGGGGCAATATGGGAAACGCAGTGCCTGTAGTGAATTTGTGAGGCATGTTCTGTAGTTCTGCAGCAGTCCTGGAGAACTGTGTTTTCCAGGATTGGGACAGCTGAAGGGCTTTGATCTCTACCGTGAAGAGTATGGCCTTCTTCTGCTCTGACTCCTATCTCTCTCTGTCATTTCCACTGCAGACATTCAGCTTCACATTCACACAGAGAAGTTTAGCGTCTGAGAGGAAAGGAGAGTATTGTTGATTGCTGATCCCACCCATCAGTGGGTCTCCCCCTGTCACACACAGTGCCCCAAGCCTCAAAGAAATCTCATCTGGAAGTTTCTCGTTCAGATGTGGTGGGGTTCCACCTTAAATTTTACAGCTTTAAAATCAATGTGATGCTCCACTGAGCTGAAATAGGGAGAATAGATCCTCTTTTGTTTCTACTCCAGGCTCTCTCACTCTCTCTGCCTGTAATGTTCATCACCATTGCTGAAGAAAACCCTGCTCCACTGGGTTGAGATCACGAGAGGGTCAGATTTTAATGAGGTTAGGATTGTGTACATTATACATGTGCGATTAAACCACATGCGTTAACATGACATTGGCTAGAGCAGTTAGCTGGCACGCTGGCTCTTTTACTAAGGAGCCTTGCTTTTGGAATCCATGCAGAATGTGGACTGGCTTACCGAAACAAACAAGGCCAAAAAGAAGTTCTCTGGATCTCATTCAGCATTGACGGTGCCTTCACTGATGTGCACTTATGCTATATGTGCTAATGCCCCATCGTACCATCATGAATGCTGGCTTTTGAGCTGTGTGCTTATAAAAAGACAGATGGCCCCCCTGTTCTTTAGCTTGGCGGATGCAGCATCCATGATTTACGAAAATAATTTCAGCATTATCTATACATTACGGTGACTAGATCGTTTAGCTGTCTTCACACAGCTCCGGGTTGTGGTGAGAACTTAGGAGACGATACATGTTTTTTGGTAGCTTTATCTTGAAATGTTCTGATTAATTTTTATCCAGAATCAGAATTTTGATTAATTACTGTTGTTTACAAAATAAGCAAATGTTTACAGACTGTTTTGTCACTTTATCTGAATGTTTCAAATTTTACATTTGTAGTAAAAAAAAAATTTTTTTAAATGGCATTGTGTAAACACAATGACAATAAAAGGAATCTTGAAACAGGTCTCTCTGCCATGCTCCATGTGCTGGAGCAGTAAATGTGTGTAATGATTATTATTTTTCATAACCAGAGTGAGTATACTGCGGGCTGGGCTCCAGCGGGATTGGTTTGTGTGGATGTGGAGATGGAGCAGCGATTACAGCGGGAATGCAGTGATGACTTAAGCAGAAGCAGCATGCGGAAATGAACTCGACGTGGAGGTAACAGATGAAAATGCACTCGGACAGACTCTCAGAGAGGCCTGAGGGCCTTTGGTGGCTCAGAGACCACCCCCCAGCATGGGCAACAGCGCAGTAATGGTGCTTGGTTAGTAGTGAGAGCCTTTAAATTTCATGCAGAACAAGACATTCTGAAGAGACATAATCTTGACTGTATCGAGCATTTTTCTTTTTATTCAGTTCATCTTTTTTTATTTGAGTTAAATCTGTTAATGAACTGTGTGCTCAAACACCCAGCCACATCAGAAACACGCATCAACTGTGAACTATGAGGCAACAAGCAACAACAAAATCATCATTTATAAATCATAATCGAGGTAAAATGTTCAGTTAATTGTGATATTGATTTGAGCTCGTATCGCACAGTACTTGGATATTTATTATTGTTGTCAAAAATCACTTTTGGAGCCTATTGTCGATAACGCAGCTATAAATGCACCGCAACAATAAATCACAAGATGTACATCAGCACGGACAGGCTGTGTAGAAACACCGTTCTGTGGAGGCACTTGGCTATTTGCATGGTTGAATTACATATTTTATTAGTATCTGTGGCTGGTTCTGCATCATCTGGTGGACTGTGTTTGAAGCGTTCAGCAGATTTTGGGCTTTTCTGTTACCGTGGTTCAGTTCCTTTGGAGGGCACCATATTGTTTACTTTGGATGGTTCTTAGGGACAAACTACAAAAGTGTGTTAAATTGTTGTTAGCACATGGGTGAAAGGTAATCAAATAGATGGATGGATACTTTATTGAGTCCAAAGGAAATGTAGCAACAAACACAACACAGTAGACTTCAGTAGAGAGGATATTACCATTTACAGGACATGGTAAAACTGATCAGCATCTGTAGGCATCACACTAATAAAGACAGCAGTTATTTGCAGTGTAGTATTGCAGTATAGAGTGCGTTTGACAGAGAACATCCCTCTGGGATGGGGCTCATTGGAGGCAGGAGCAGGGTGGTATTCTACCAAGCAGGAATTCTGTCACGTGAGCCCAAAGCTGAAAATCCAATCGGAATGTCCCTCAGCTCTTTTTCTATTAGACAGGCTTGATTTGGGCTGAAGTGTTCTGTCTGAGCACTTTTTGGCCGTCGATGATAACATAAACATAATTTATAACCAAAATATTCATCCTTTGGCCTCAAAACTGCTAAATCTCTCTCTCCTTCTCCTACCTTCAGCTGTAGTGAACACCTGCTAGCACCCCCTAGTGCTTCTCATTGGGATTGCGCTGACAGGTAATCAGAGCCGAACCGAGTGAGGACGCTTATTTGGCCACAGCCCCATCCCAAATGGGCCCAAGCCCTTCTTCCAGGTCAAAGATATGAATATTATCCCCCAGCTCTTTTCCTTGGCATGAAGGAGGCATGCATGGCCCTAGCAAGACCACTTTATCCACCCTCAGGGGCTTATGCCACAGGGAAGAATGAAGGAGAAAGGGTCATAACAACAATATCATCATATTCTTTACTGCTTAGTCCATTTCAGGGTCATAGAGGGTTATGGTCAGATTTTAATAAACACAGTCCATCCATGTTTCAATTTATAAACAGAGCTGTGAGGTGTCAGTATAATTGTGTCATATTATTGATTTACAGGTATATACTGTATTGACTTACACCTTTTGTTTGCACTAGATGTTTGTACATTGTTGTGAGTATATATTTGCCTCCAGCCACGAGGCAATTGGACTGAGTTCCCTGATTTGGAGAAGTTTTATTTTTCTGTAGAGGACATGTTACTGTATTTCACTTCAGCAAAACATGAAATTTGATCCAGGGCCTCCAGACATCTGCATTTGTCTGTGTATCACTCAGCAAACGACAACATATCTTACTGACCTCAACACTACAGATTCTGAGGGTCACTGAGGGCAGTGTTCCTCAGACGTGGAGAGTCTTGAGATATTTTCTTTTTCTTCTGCTGTGTTTCTCATGGGATGAGGCCCACTGACCCGTTCTTACACAACCCTGAGGTCAAATCAAACAAACCTCTCCAGCACTTTCTACAGAAATAGGTTCTGTTAGAATAGTATTCATTAAAGATCTTATGTTCTGCTTTTTCCCGGTGTCTTATTTGGTTTCATATGGCGTTGGTGTAGATTTATGCAATGGAATGATTAATTCCATTGCATTCCATTGAATAATTTTACTTACTAGAGTTTATCTGTTCCAGGGAGGGAGGGTGTGTGTGTGTGTGTTTGTGTGAGACTAGGTGAGTGTGTAAAACTGTCCACAGATGTGTGTAAAAGAGAGAGAGTAAACGAGTCAATGTATAAAAATGTCTGTGAAAGTATGAAAGTATGAAAGTATGTGAAACTGTCCCCAGGTGAGTGTGTGGGACTGTCCACAAGTGTGTGTGTGAGTGATGGGGCTTTGGACCCTGTGTGTGTGTAAGTGACTGGATGAGTCTATGAAACTGTTCACAGGTGTGTGTGTGTGCGTTTGTGTGACTGGGTGAGTGTGTGGAACTGTCCACAGGTGTGTGAGTGAGTGATGGGGCTTTGGACCCTGTGTGTATGAGTGTGTGTAAGTGACTGGATGAGTGTATGAAACTGTTCACAAGTGTGTGTGTGTGTGTGTGTGTTTGTGTGACTGGGTGAGTGTGTGAAACTGTCCACAGGTGTGTGAGTGAGTGATGGGGCTCTGGACCTAATCAAGTGCTCACAGTGCAAAACTTTAGAGTACAATAGGGTATCACACAGTACAACATTGTAAAGTATATTTAAATTTACAGCATTTAGCAGATGCCCTTATTCAGAGAAACCCACAAAAAATTGCTTAGTGTCTGGACAAAATGTGTGTCCTAGCTAGTACAAAAGTTAGGGTCCAAATTCTCTCTGAGCTCAGACGCTTGTCAGAGCTGTCAAGGCCAGAGCTGATACCTAGAAAGAACATAACGTCGTAAGTACAATACACAAACTATCTAGTCAGTTCTCATACCAAGAAAGAAAGCAGTTAAGTGCAGTATAAGTGCAAAAAAAGTCTGATACGGTCACAAAGGCATGAGTCTTCAGTCTGTGTTTGAAGTCTGGGTGCCAGGACTGAGAAGAGTCTTGATGCTAGTCCTCCAAGTGACTTTAGGGATGGCAGGTCAAGTCAAGCTGTACTTGAAGCTCGAGGTGCAGTCGGACTCTTGACCATTGCCATAAGGTAGGGAGGGGCTGGACCATTCTTAGCTTTGTAAGCAAGTATGAGAGTTTTAAACCTGATGCAGGCAGGTACAGGAACCAGTGAAGACGGAGTGGAGTGATATGGATGAACTTAGAAAGATTGAAGACAAGCCATTCATCTGCATTCTGGATCAGCTGAACGGGCCTGATTGCCCGCAGAGGAAAACCAGCCACGAGTGAGTTGCAGTAGTCAAACTCACTAATCCAAACCGACTAGAGGCTGAACAAGCAAAGAAAGGGTCAGGTCCGTCGGATGTTGTACAGTTGGAATCTGCATGAACAAGTCATGTTCGCGATATGAGTTGCAAATGATTTCTGGCCATTCTGGATCACACCAAGTCTCCTTACATCTCCAGATGGAACAATTGAGGAGTTCTCCAATGAGATAGCAAGATCTTGGTGAGGACCAGCCATTCCAGGGATGTAAAGCAACTCAGTCTTGCTAGGATTGAGCGTCAGGTGGTGAGCTGTCATCCAAGAAGTAATGTCAGTCAGACATGACAATATGCGACTGGAAACCTGAGTGTCAGATGGTGGGAAGGAAAGCATTAGTTGAGTGTCATCAGCATAACAGTGGTAAGAGAAACCTTGAGAGGTAATTTTATCACTAAGTGAACAGATATGCAATGAAAAGAGAAGAGCCTTGAGGGACACCAGTGGAGAGTCTGCATGGAGCGGAATTAGATCCGTTCCATGTTACCTGGTAAAAGTGGTCCTCTAGATAAGACTCAAACAATTTCCATGCCAAACCAGCGATTCCAATGTTTTTGAGGACCAACAGGAGGATCTTGTGGTTGTTCTGTGTCGGAGGCCACAGAAAGGTCAAGAAGTATCAGAACCGATGACGGTTTGGCTGATCTTGACCTGGGATTTCTTCCACCATCTCTCTGCCTTTCTTAGTTCTCTCCGGCTGCTGTGGAGAACATATGTCAGCCAAGGGGCAGGTGGTGAGGATCTTGGAGGCCTGGAGGATAGAGGACAGACATAAAAGGTTAATTGCAAATGAGAGTGAGGAAAGGAAAATATCTGTGGCTTTATCCAGGGAGAGAAAAGAGAAGGAGTCATTGTGGGGAAGGGTAGACAAGATAGCTGAGGCAAGCGATGGAGTGCAGGTTACATCGACAAGGACAAGCAAGGAGGGGAGACATGGACGGGGAGAGCAGGGAGGGAAAGTGTAAAAGAAAGAAAGTGATGATCTGTGCAGTAGTGTTGCACGGTATACCGATACTAGAAAATTATTTCAATACTTTGTCATTAAAACGATACAATACCCTAAATAACGACTACTGGTACTTTTCAGTGCTTCTAGCAAGTTATTTAAAAAACAAAGAGTCCGACTAGCTTTTTCCAACCAGCGGCTTTCTGTACAAACCTTAGCTAATTTATATAGAAGAGAATCGCCAGTAGCACGACTTGTTAGAACACTGGGACTGACCATGAGCGGGAGACCGACGGCTCTCTCTCCTCGGCTTCTCTGCTCCCGGAGACTGAGCTGCAGGAGACACAGCTCCCTCGACGCGGCTCGTCTGTTTCAGAGACGGAGCTGCACAGTGGGTCCACACGGCAGCTCACACAAATCAGAATGAGCTGCCAAAGTGCAAAAAGTGTTGCCAAATACATGTTTGCTTTCTTTTATGTTGCATTTATTCCTTTTATTCCTCTGAAGTCCTGAACTGAGATCACATAATTGATTGAGGCATGCAGCTTTATTCAAACAGTGAACAAGTCTTATGAAAGTATGACACGGGGCCGAAGGCACAACTGGACCCAGAAAGGGCGAAACACCATGTGTGGCATCACGCTTAACAAGCGGATACCAGCGATTTTGCCGACTGCCCTCAGCTTGTAGAGAGTGCATTACTAAAGTCATAATTTTGCCATTGTGAGAACACTACTGAGCAGTGAAGGGGAGTTACTGTGATGTCTAGTGCTGGGGTAGGTCTGCTGAGGATCAGGTCCAGAGTGCTGTCTGCTCTGAGTCGTAGGAGACTGGTTGAGAATGATGTCAAAGGATGACACCAGTTGTTCAAGGCAGGATGACTGCAAATTGTTTGTTGGAAGGTGAAGTCACTGAGGAGAATGAGTAGTGTTCCATCAATGGGGAAGAGACTCATATGTAACTCGTCGATAAAGTTTGTAACAGGAGAAAGGGATAGATGACAATAGTAGACAGTTTAGTGGGTGAAGACGGTAAATGCATGGTATTCAAAAGATGAAATAGAAAGACAAGGAAAAGAGAGTGAAGTAAATTTCCACTTCTTGGCAGTCTGTCTTGGAGTGTGGGAGAAGTTAAAGGCAGAGGATAGGGCTGCTGGATTAGCTGAATTCTCAGGGGTTATCCAGGTCTCAGTCAATGCCAGAAAGTGCAGAGAATGGTACGATGCCAGGGCTGAGATGAAGTGTGCCTTTTACACTGCTGATTAGAAGTTCCAGAGTCCACCTACCACCCTGGTCTAGGATTGAGACGACTGTGGTGGATAGATAAGATTACTGGTGTTGCAACTCCTTTGATGAAAATGGAGTCTTCCGACTCTGAAGGGTGAGAGAATAAGAATTGAGAAATGCATGTTGAAAGGACAAGAGATGGCAATTTTTATAGTCTTTGTTTTAAATAGTGAATGTGGAGGGTTCACATAGGTACCTTCTAGCTGCAGGCACTATAGACCACAGACAGGCCGCTACAGATGGTCTGTCTTGATATGAACACCACCTCACTATATCTGTCAAGTGGCTAGATAGGCCACCCACAGCAATTCACACCTTGAGCTAACCCAAAACCACATCTGAAATTAGTTATTACTATTAACTCCTGCTTTACAATTAGGGAAGCCGCCTTGACACTTTGTCCACCCCTTACCCCCACCCCCATAGTAAACACTCAATAATAAGAGATACTTCAAAGTTCCAAAGTACATTCTGTGACTTGTTTAATGTGTTATTCCTCAGTTTTCATTCATAAACACACGTTCTGAAGTATAATCCAGTGTTTAAGGCGAGCTGTGTGGCATCTCTAAATTTTTCCCCACAGGTACATGAGGTCAGAGCATCTGCCCGTGCTTGTAAACAATGTTTTGAATCATTGATTTGAATTTGCAGTGATAAGTTCCTCAAAGCGTCCAAACACCACGAAGAGCACATAATTCACAAATATCAGTGGATTTTTATCACAACGAACAATGACTCGTTCATTGTTGACTGGTTTGTTCCTTGAGCTTTGATTCCAGCTGGAGAGCGCATGGTAGCGGGGCTGATGACATCACTTATTTTATTTATTTTTTTAGATATTGTTTTGTTATGAGGAAATTGTTGTAGTTGTTGTAGCGCACGAGGTGTTATTGCTCATATTGTTGTTTACTAGCACGTTTGTTATTGTAACTGTTATTGCACTTTAACTGCTTTGTTAATTTATAAATAAAGAGTAAATAACATTACAAGGTTGATGCCCTGTTGACCATCACCACCCAAATCCCAGTCAGAGTCCACAAGCACACAGTACAGCATTGTACAGTGCAATACAGCAGATACTACAATAAGGTACAAGAGATTACAGTACGATTCCGTAAAATACAGCAGAGTACAGTGGGTTACAGTGATGTACAGCAGGTTATATTGCACACTTAGAAGTGATCGTTCTTTTAGGGGTCTTTATTTAGAACCGTAAAAACTTAAAGAACTTTGTGTGATTAAAAGTTTCTTTGCATTATGAAGGTGTTCTTTAGATTGATGGAAAATGTTATATATTTATGTACTATATATAAAAATTTCTGTCTGTATTTTGTTGTACTGTCTGTCTACTGTATTTCACTGTAGTCCTGAAGGGTTTTGTTTCACTGTGTGACTTTAATCTTGAATCTATAGATGGTTCTATACAGTACTTTTTGAGAAGGGTTCTATATGGCACCATTTGGAGTGAACCATAGAACCATCTATAACACATTCTTCAATCTGAGAAGCCTTTAATGATGCAAAAACTCTTGGAATGTTCAGAGTTTTATATAGAACCATTTCCTTTTAATAAAGAACCCTTGCAGAACCATCATTTGTATGTGTGAGTGTACAGTACAGCAGAAAACATTCTGGTACAGTGGAGTACAGCAGGGCTGATACAGTCGTCATTAACGCTGCTTGTGGAAGTGTTGGAGTTTAATGACAGAGTCAATGCTATGAGTTTCTGTGACTCAGACACACTCAGTTCCTCAGAGGAGCTAAGAAGTGTTCAGACAGATCTCTGCTTCTCTCTCTGAGGGAGAGAGAAGGACAAATTGACTCTCATCCATCCATCCACTAAACAATCAACAGAGCAAAACTGGCCAAGGGTACCCAAACTTTAGAAGGTGACCCTGAGTGATGGGCTGTTATAGTGGTGGGTGGGTTTTTGTGTGGCTTTCCTGCTCTGTAATTCTCTGAGGTTGGTTTAGGCCCATCTGCTTAGTTTCTCACATCCAGGCGGGACGCAGCTGTGTGACCGGACCAATGACAGGGCTCTGTAGTGTGTGTGTGTGTGTGTTAGGGCTGTGCCACCAGGCAGCCTCTGGGGAAGAAATAAACACTGGAAGGTGTGAAGAATTCTGTTAAAAATGCTGTTTGCTCTGAGTGTTTTTTTTTTTTTTTTTTTTTTTTTTTAATTGATTCCGATCCAAACCCTGACACCAAGAGCCCAGCAGTGGGTTTTTATGGATTTTTCAGACTGGACCAGTCAGATTCTCGCAGAAACTTGTTTTGCTCACTATAATTTTTGCCCTGTCATTTGGGGATTTAGAGTTTAATTCCTGGTGATGCCACAGCCATCTGTAAGTGAAAGTCCCAGACAAAGCAACACTGTATTTTTGCTTTAGGGCTCACCCTACAGTTTGAGTGTAATTCACTTTACTGTACTGTCCTAAAATCAAGGGGTGAGGGATGTGGTGGTTTCCTAGTGCAGTTTCTACAGAAACTGAGAGCAGAGTAGCAATGACAGAGGTACTATTCTCACTTATACTTTTATTGCAATGCTAGTAATGCATCTGCTGTCTGACATTATAGACATAGGACATTAGTGTTCTCCTGCAAGCGTGTTGAGCTCCAGGTGTGGGTTATGTTGAGATGGGGAGAAACATTCATTATCTGTAACCGCTTATCCAGTTCAGGGTCACGGTGGGTCCAGAGCCTACCTGGAATCATTGAGCGTAAGGCGGGAATACACCCTGGAGGGGGCGCCAGTCCTTCACAGGGCACCACAGACACACACACACACACCCCTACGGACACTTTTTGAGTCACCAATCCACCTACCAACGTGTGTTTATGGACCGTGCGAGGAAACCGGGGCACCCAGAGGAAACCCACCCTCACTGTGATTGGAGGAGGCAGAGCTAATGGAGCAAATGGACATTATTAGTTTAGCGCAAAATTAAGGAAGGTATATAAGAAAGTAAATAAATAAACAAGAAAATATTCAAAACTTAAATTTCCTGCCCAATAATATTAACATATAATGTTCAAACTAAATGGAAAGGTTTGAATTATGGGGCAACATCTGCGATGACATCACTGTGCACCAGTGGGCGGTGCATTCCTTATCTCCCCACTGCAGAACGAAGCTGTCATATAGTTTTTTTTTCAGTGTGTAAAGATGCCTGGTTGTTTTGGCTCAGAGTTCAGCTGCAGTCTGGGCTTGTTTTCAGGAGCCTGGGCTGTGTGTTGTTTTGGACCGAGCCAGGTCCAGTCCTGGGTCAGCTGCAGGAAAGGATTAAACCCTTCCCTGACCACTGAGAGTGGTGACTCGAGACAGAAGGTCTGCTGTAGAGCCGAGAGAAGGTCCTTCAGCAGCAGATGGTTCTCCACAGGATCCAGCAGGAGATCAGCTCAGGTGCTGCGTTACTTCGCCAAAACCACACGCGTTACTTTTCAAACTCCCATACAAATAACTCAGGGTCACTATTTCAACAGGGGCTGTGTCCAGAGACAGTATTGCTTCTCTACTACGCTAGGGGAGTCAAGTAGGTGAGAATGTACAGTAGCCAGAGACAAGGGACACCTGATCCTCTTTAGGGTCATGGAAATCTTTAAACATTCTGGGTGTCATAGACTCTTCAGTGGGTTTAACTCTCATAGCTCCACCTTTTCAGCTGTTGTTAACTTCTCCCTAAGTGATGTGTATTTAATGAACAGAAAAGTGTAAATACGGTGACATTGTGGCACAACTCCAGGGTCCTGGGGGGTGTGGTGTGTTTGCGTGGTTTTCCTCTAAATGCTCTGGTTTCCTCCCCCCTGCCATGCTGAACAGAATGTTGTACGTAGAGAAGATGAATGGTGAATGAAAACTATATAAAGTCAGACACTATAACAGTTGATCATTCATAGTTCCACAAAACTGCATCTTCCTATATTCACTTGTTAGGAGCACCAGTCCTTCACAGGGTGACACATACATCTCACACACTTACACCTATGGACACTTGTGAGTCACCAATCCACCTACCAATATGTGTTTTAGAACCATGGGAGGAAACCAGAGCAAAACCACGCGAACACTGGGAGAACACACAAAACTCCTCACAGACAGTCACCTGGAGCAGCTCAAAACCACAACCCCAAGACCCTGGAGCTGTGTGACAATGACATTAACTGTTGCGCCACTGTGCTGCACCAGTTGCATTCAGCTCCTTTTAAAAATGTCTACCTGCTGTACCCTTTAAATATTGATGATGATAAAGATATCTGATCAGCTAAGGTAAGTTTTTTGCCTAAAATTTGCTGTTTTTATTATTATTTTTTAGCACTGTAAGAGCTAATATAATGTAGCTAATAATAAGCCCACAGTTGATTCAAACTATGTCAAATTTATTTTATAATACATATAAAATATTTTAACATGTTAACCCTGTTTATGGACGGAGTGTGTAAGAATTTTGCCAAGAGGCTAATTGAGGAGGCCAATTGCCTAATTGTTGTTTGTGTACACATCATGGCTGCCTCACGTATCCTGTGTCCGTTTGGTGAATAAGGTGTGCATGTCCTTACAAAATAAACGTTACACGTATGCAAGTGCAGTACACGCGTAAATGGTAGGGGGCAGTGCAGAGCCAGATCTGCAATTACCCGTGTTTTTCCCGGTCTGCCCTCTAGTTACAAGTGCAGCACATAGGCAAACAGAAAGTATATCTCTGCCCTAAGACTTCAGTGCCAGCTTTGCTCGTCAGACATGTCTTGGCTGAGTTGTTGCTGTTGGAGTAAAGGACTGGGGTTTTTTTTTCTCTGAACTACTGCTTTTGAAATTTGATGTGACCCTAAAAGCATGCACTTTTTCCTCTGTTGGGAAATGGCAGAAATTTACACACACACAAGCTCCTACTCTTTATCACAGAAACCAAGCAGCTCAATAGGTTGCTTATTAAATGTTTTTGATATAATATCCTTCGCAGTGTCACTGGAGCCTGTTGCAAATCAGCCCTCTGGCCGATGACAGTGATATTTATATTGTGTGCTGTGATTATCCTGAAAAATCAAGGTCCATCCATGTAATTCAACAAAAAATAATCATTTTATGTTAAATATAACTAAGCCAACTTCATCTGTATCACATTCATTCTCCAGGGCTTTTCATTTATTACAGTGTGAATTGCAATATGCAGCAAGAGAGCTGCAATACTCTGCCCTTTGTGTTTAATATTTGAGGCATTTAACTCATCAGACATTTCTCCTGAAATGAAGGCTATTAATCAGGAGTATGTTCCTCTTTTGTGCAGTAACAGTCTCTGCTCTTCAGAAAAGGCCAAACACTTTACATTGGAACATTGTGATGAGGATTTGGTTCCAACATTAATTCCAATAGTTAGGATTCAGAAACTCACTCCAGTTTGTCTCAAAGGTACTGGATGGTGCTCAACAGTCCAGAGAACAGTTCTGATTCACCCTGTAGTTGATAAATGCTGTCTTTTGATGCACTGTAGTTGGTGAATCCTTTGTAGATGATGAATGCTGCGTTTTGATGCCCTGTAAGTTGATGAATGCTCTGTTTTCATGAGCTGTAGTTGGCAAATTCTGTCATTTGATGAGCTGTAGTTGGCAACTGATGAGCTGTAATTGATTAATGCTGTCTTTTGATGAGCTGTAGTTGGCGAATGCTGTAGTTGATGAATGTTGGGTTTTGACGCCTTGTAGTTGATGAATACTGTGTTCAGGGGCATCAAAATACAATATTCATCAACTACAAGGCATTCACCAACTACAGGGCATCAAAACCCAGCATTCATCAACTACAGCTCATGAAACAGCATTTATCAACAACATTTGATCATTTGATGAGCTGTACTAGGCGAGTGCTGTATTTTGATAAGCTATAGTTGGCGAATGCTGTATTTTGATGAGCTGTAGTTGATGAATGCTGTGTTTTGATGCCCTATAGTTGTACTGAAATTGAATAAATGCTTTGGGTTTCCGAGCTCGCTCTGAAGGTAAACCGTGAACTGCTGAACTGTGTGTGTGATTCGTCTGACCGCAGGATTAGAGTGACCCAAATCCTCTGGACGTGGGGGAGAGCAGCTGCCTGATCTTTTTCTTCTAAAACATGAGGAATATTGACTAGGCTTGGGTTTAGCACCAGAAAATCACTTGCTCTGGGAACATGTGTGTGTTGTTGTTGTTTGTTTTCTGATGTGTATTGACAGACTTTTGCCAGTTTTCTAGAAGAATCCAGTGATTGTAAATAATGTTAATATGAAACAGAACCCTTATTGCCTGCTTCCTTATTCCTGTCTTTATAAATTGGGTTGCTAAGTCTCTATCCAGCCTGGAAAACAATAGGATTAGCCTTAGCCTGTATGAACGTGGGTGGACTGGAGAGAGGGGAGGGGGTAATATAGAGAACCTCCTCATTGTGCCAAGTCTCTGTCTTAGAGAGCATTATATCTACTGTCTAGTGATAATTTCTCATGCACATCTTTTCCCATTTTCAGTTCTTACTTATATAACAAAATATCATTTATACAGAAAAGGTGTTTGACACTCAGGTGTTTTAGCCATACCTATCTCTAACAGGTACACAACAAAGCAAATAGTCATCTGATCTTCATAAACTAACACTGGCAGGAGACTGACGTACTGATATATGCCACAGGTTTGTGAAATGTCTGCCCTGCCGGAGCTGCCCCAGGCAACTGGAAGTGCTGTAATTATGAAATGGATGCATCCTGGAGAAACAACACCTTATCCACAAAGTGTAAAACTACACAAATCTGTAGTGCTGTATATGTGTGGCCTTGCACCACTGCAGGGAATCCCACTGCTCTATAGTACAGTGCTAGGAGGCTTCTAAAATCCCTGTACAGTGGGAAAGCTAAGCTCCAATGCATAGTACCAGCTCTACTGGACTCTAATCTGTTTGGTTTCTGATTGGTTTCACTTTACGACTCTCTCTGGACAATCAGTGTTCTGCAAGGTTTACACATCATGGTTTAATCTCTACTCTGCTCGCTTGGGACCACGAGAGATGTTGTGAACCCAGTTTCACAACAACAGTGCTTTCAAAATCTCTCAGCTGCATGAAAGAAAATATTCTAATGTCTGAGTTATGTATCTGATGAATCAGCACCACTCTGTGGCTTTAGGTTTTCTTTTTTGTGCGTTGCTTTAATACTTTTTAAATTGTAAATCACAGTTTGGTATTAATATCACGCATACTTTCAACTGTATAAATTCATTGTGAAGGTCATGATCTCTAGTTAAAGCGTGTCCTAGTCTCATTGAGCCATGTTAATAGAATAGAGAGAGGCCAGCATGACTTGGCTGTGGAAACATCCTGGTTGTTCTTTTCAGAGAAAGATTCTCAGGCCCTGGCCTGTTTTTCTGGAGCGAATGCGTCTGGAGCGTTGATAAATTGCTGCTGAAACTCCATCTCACCACTCGCAGAGTCTGCATTGTTTTGTCTTCAGGCTCTGTTCCCTCTCATAAATCCTCGTTCAGGTGTAAACAGCCATCTTTCTCGCTCCTATTCACTGAACTACGGCACAACATCTCAGACTATAAAACAGCAGGGGATCAGTGTGTGTGCAACACAATAAAATTCTTGACAATAACGAAAATGAAATTCAGGATGCATAGAAATCAAAAGAAAACCTTGAAAGAACTGAGAATGAATAAACTCCTAAAAACTCCAGTTTTTAATAGAACAGTCTGTTCCCCCTTTAATGATGCAGAAGTTCCATTGTGGTGGTCAGGGTTATATTACAATATTTGATTCCAGCTTAATGCAACAATCTGTAATATTTTTATTATTTTTGCTCCTGGGTGTCCCCTAAATATGCAAAGTGTAATTCACTTTTACAGTACTGTCCTGAAATCAGAGGGGGAGTGGGGGTGGTGGTTTCGTACCCTCCCCCAACTGTTACATAGTGCAGTGTCTGCAGTGCTGAGCCTGGTGTAGCTACAACATTCTCGCTGTTACAGCTCAGTGGAGCATCACAATGATTTTGAAGCTGTAATTTTAGGGTAAAGGTATTACCTAGTGTTGCTTTAAGTGGTGCAGGTTTACGACTGCTCTGGTGTCTTCTAGAGCATATATTCTTTTTCTGTGTCTGTGTTCTCTCCAGGTCCATGTTCTTTCAAACTCAGCTGTTCTCACACTGGAAGGATGGACACAGACAGATGTGGACATGTCCACATCTATAGTGAGTGATTGTGGAGCTGGATGTACTTATTTTTCTTTTAAGGTGGTATTAAGTTGGTTGCAGTGATTTTAAGGTGATATTCAGTAGTATGTGGCTATTTAAGGTGGTGTTTTTCAAGGTCTGCTGTTTTAAACTAGCATAGGGTGAGATTTTTTAAAGTTTTATGGAGCAAGGTATGGTGCATTTAAGGTGTATTGAACTGGATGTTTTTTTTAATGTGTTATTAAGTGAGATGTTGAGCCTTTAGGGTGGTATCTAGCACAATTTGGTGCAGTGTTGTTTAAGTCAAGTAAAGAGTCTTATTGTAAATTCTGCATATGTACAGGACATACAAAGGATTGAAATTACTCTCCTCTCCAAGATGCAGTAACATTTAACAAAAAATAGACTAAATTCAACTAAGCTAAGTATATAAATATATGAAAGTGTACAAACAGATGACAAGTGCAGGACATAAAATACCAGCAGCTCACTGATAGACATACATGTGACAATGGGACACTGACTGAAGACAAGGTAGTAGAGAGTGAGATGCAATGTTTTTAAGCATGAATTGAGAGCGGTATGGTGCATTTAAGTTGTATTGAACAGGATGTGGTACTTTTAAGATTAGGCTTTTTAAGGTAGTATTGAGTGAGACATGACATGTTTCAAATGTGGTTTTGTGGAATGTGATTTGTTTGTGTTGGAAGCTGTGGTATTGAAAGAGGTGTGGTGGTTATTACATGTCAGAAGGTGATAACTGGTATTTTTAATGTGGTACTGCGTGAAAATGGAGCTGAATGCCTGAAAGCTCAGAGGCTCTCCTCTCACAGCTGTAGCACTTAATTTGGACATGTTAATTCTATGTGAGCCATCATAGTGCCTTGTCCTAAACAGCTAATCAAAGCAGGGATCATATCATTATTAATTAGAACAACATAAAAAATAAACTGCTTGTTTTTTTTTCTGAGACCAAATCAAATGGGTTTCATATGTTCTTTGAAATACTAAACAATGTATCTCATAGCACTTTAAAGTACTGTATGAGTGATGGGGAGAATCTTGGTGAGAAATCAGGCCTTGCGCAGCTGTAAGGAAGCACATTTCCCCATTCTGGTGCTAGCTAAGTAAGTTCTAAGTGGGTGGATAAGAGGTTTGTAGCTAATTTTCTCAGAAATATCTCCTGAGATCTTGTTCTTAATGACTGTTTTGACTGGAAGTGCTTTGAATGAAGTGCAGTGACCAGCGAGTCAGTGAGGGTCATCAGATATGTTGTCCCCTGGGGGCCAGTGACTTACAGAGCTGTTTAACATTAGCCACATATGCTAATTCTATGCAAATACTATGACCTAGACTTATTACACAATTAGTCCAGCACAGTTTTATTCTTGGTGTTTGGACTCTAAAATGTCGTGTTGTAGCTCAGATGAGTGCAACATTCACAGTTTTCTCCACAGTTCAGTGGCTCACGCTGAAGCAGAGAAACACCACTTCTTCATCTTTCAATTCTTTGTTTTTTTCCCGCTCTGAGAGCCATGTTTATGTCTGATCTCTCCTTTAGATAATGCTCTGATAGAGTCTGGTGTGGGACTTGTTTTGGGCTTAAGCTGTGAGTTTCTGAGTATATGGAATTAAATCATAATTAAAGTCATACAATAGGTATAATCCATGAGCTTAATTTTTTGTTAAAGATTTTTTTTTTGGTGTTGTATGTGTTTTGAAATATCACCTTGTTTTTTGTCAGAAACTCATTTGTAACTTGAGCTGTTTAGTTTTGTAGCACTTTCACTGGCTCTCCAGAATTTGGAGTCAGTTCTACTTTAAAGGAGCACTAGATGTGTATTTGTCTCCCCCAGTTTAATTAATTTTTACAGCAGTGTACTGAAATCAATGGGGAGGGATAGGGAAGGGGCTGGGGTTGGTTTCTTACCCTCCTCCATAAGTTACATAGTCCAATTTCAGCAGTGCAGGTTAATGTAACAGCAAAAATTAGCCAGTGTTACCCACATATGGAGCAGGAATAGAACAACATCGTCATCTATAATCATGCTTTTCAACATTGAGTCTCTCCACTGTCTAAGCGCTTCTAGATGGAATTTCTCAGGGTTCAGCCAGTGACACGCAGAGAAATAACCTCAGCCATTTTCTCCATTTCCAAACAAGGGCTGTGTATAAACAGCCAATGTGCAAACTGTGTTTCTGAGTCTAGCAAATGTCTAAGATTTATTGTAGTCTTAAACCTTCTGAAGTCTTGTACAAGACTCACATGCATCTTAGGGTCTTAAACTGTGGCTTTGAAAGTAAAGACCTTAAGTTGTATTTTATGATCCTTGATTTTAATTTTGTCTCATGCCTCTAAAATGTAGTAGAACTTGCATTGTGTATTCTTGCATGAGTATTTTAGTGTGTCTTTTGAAGTTTAACATGATACAGAGTAGTTAGTTTGCTATAATGCCCTGACTGTGGCATGTTGGTGTGGCCCCTCATGAAGATCTTCTGCTTGCATTCCTGGGTAATTGCTCTTGTCTGGTTCAAGGGCAGTAAAAGTATTAGCTTATGAGTTTACCCTCACCTTACCCTAACTTTCAGTGTCAGGGGCAGTGAGAGCAGGGCCTGGGCTCTAATCCCACTGAAATCTGGTGCTGATGGGATTATTCACTGCTGCTTCTCTCCTAAGAGAGAGCACGTCTACCATCTCACCAACATAGAGGCCTGAAATGCCGGTGTGTTGACCACAGCCGTGTTTTTCAGCAACAGGAATTTAACCGAGAGTTGTGAGTTGTCTCTGGTGATTGACGCTCGTCTGTTGCTCATGTTAGTGTGGTGTAAAGCCAGGCTCTGCCCACCTGTGATTAAAGCAGATGCTCAGTGTGTCTTAGCGTAATGGAATCTGTCAGTAGTTTGAGGTCTGTCCTTGTTGGCTTACACAGGGCCTGGTTGTAGAGCTTCTGTCTTAAGGTTGTGATACTCCAGCCCTCACGTTCCTGCAGCCAGAGCCCTGTCGGGAACTATGTCAAACCATGTGTACTGTGATCGTGTGCTTTCTGATACGCCAGCTCTGTAAGTTCCTCATCACCGTCTGGGCCACCAGAGAAGCCTCTAACCGTGAGTCTCTCCTTCTGGATTTAATCAGTTCTGTATGAACATGCACACAGTTCTTAAAGGCTGTTGTTGGATCTTGGACCGATCTTAAATGGTCTTCAGGGGGTCTTGCGTGGGTCCCGAGTTGTGTTTGTTGGCCCGTATTTTATGGCCTGTAATTTAATATTTAATATTGTCCTTCTGCTCTTACGTGGTCTTTGCAGGTCTTTGGGTCTTACAGAGCTTTTTACATCAAATAGTTTTTGTATTGACCTAATATATTGTTTTTGGATGAGTTTTATACTTCCTCCTCCTCTTCTCTACAGTATTAAACAGTTCTGGTTCTTGATGAAACGTTGGTGACCTGCTTTGGTCAAAACCCCATAAGCCCCACAGCAGCATTCTGCCCCTTGTCTAAATAACAGTGTTCAGAATGCCTGTTCCTTGATAATGAGCCCCACACAGCATTTTTTATTTGGGTGTTTTTTGAACCCTAAGTCTTGTATAAGTCTGAAAGGCAATGTAGAGGATTCTGGAGAACTACTGTTCCCACAGCCCCTTGTTTATGTTCATTCAGTAGCTCTGCATCTTTTAAGGTGGAACGATGTGTTTGAGTAAAAAGCGACTGTACTTTGTTGGTGTCTGAATTGTAACTTTTCTGTAAGTTTTTATTCACTGTTTGAATTACTACAAAAACTCATTTGTAACTCAAACTGTTTAGTTTTTTTCTAGCACTTTTGCTCTGTGTTTACTTTCATGCAGTTAATGCTCTCCTGAATTTATAGTCAGTTCCACATGTAATGTAGCTGTAACAGCAAAAATAAATCAGTATTACCCACCTATGGAGCAGGAACAGAGCAAAGTCCTCATCTCTTTTCATGCTTTTTAACGTGGAAAGGTCTCTCCATATGCCATTTCCCAGCCGGCGACACACAGAGCGATCGTCTGAGCCCATTTGGACAAACACACTTAGTTCATTTTCCTTTTCGCTGAGCCATGGCTACGTACAAATGCTGGAGTTTTTTCCAGTGAAAGCAGAGTGAATTATAATTGCGAACATCATTTAGGGGCCATGTGTGAGTCATCATTTTATTTTGGGGTTGTGTATCAGCCTTAAGTTGTGTCTTGGTGCCTTTTAATCAGTTTTGCGTTGAGTACTGGGGTCTTGTACGAGTCCTAAATTGTGTTTTGTTGTGTAGTATCTGTCTTAATGTGTTTTGGGGAGTCGTGTGTGTGTGTGTTTGTGTGTGTGTGTGTGTGTGTGTGAGAGATTTTGGTTCTTGTTGAAGCTTTTAAGAGTCCTGTTTGCATTGTTAATTCTTTTCAAGCATAGAGTACATCATATCGATTGTGAAGTTTGTAGGAGTCTTCAGTCTGTTCTAGACTTTGATTGTTTTAAAATGTATGAATGTATGAAATTCACCTTGTTTTAGGTTTAAGATTAATTACTTTAGTGGGGGTATTGTTGTGACATCGCATTTTCAGATAATTAATAAAATAAGTTTCCATATTTTGCCTGGACTGGGGAGTGAAGGGGGCACAATGAAACTTCAACAATATTTATTTCCAAAACGTTGGCCATTCAGTTGATGTGGGCCTTGTAAAATGCATGGCATCCTCTTGCTCTGTGTTCTGGAATCACAGTCAGCGTGACCTCAGTGAAAGCCTCAGGTCCGGACGATGCCAGGTTCATATGGAGTGTGCGTTAAAGCCATATCGGGCACTGTGTGGATGGACCCTGAGTGAAAGCGGGCATGCGGCTCTCTCTGAGAGGTTCATTCATGTGAAGAGGGATACGTGCGGCAGGACTTGGGATCACACTAAAGCTCCAGATGGTGGCTTTGCAGTGGACAGCGCTGATACTCAGAGACTTAGCTCTGATCTGTTTAACGCTGTTGTAATTAGACCTCCTGCTTTCTGCAGGACTTCACCAAAGCCAGAAGCTTGGATGCAGAATGCTGATTCTGCAAAGTATGCTCTGTATCTTATATAATAAAATCTGCTGGAGTTCTGCAGAGAGATTAGCAGAGTACACTGATGGCAAAGAAGGTTATGGTAAAGCACAGTGAAATCCGGTACAGAGAGACAACAACTGTCACTGTTACACCACACCTGATCCTCCAGGTTTCTTCAGAACTGAAGAGGTTAATCAGGAATGCACTGCAGGAAGGCTCATTACTTGTTGGATCATTGCTGTGAGGGTCTGATGGTTTTCAGCCACATTAACATTAATCAGGATGGTACTGAGGTTGGGTGATTAGTCCTGGATCACAAACACAACTCCAACTTATCCCAGACAAAGCTCCCTCACTCAAACACACTTCCACTGTTTTATAGCCCATCCAGCACACACACTGGACCTTGTGTGCAGCTGATTCAAAATCCTATTACATTTAATGCTTTTCTGCATATCATCACTGTCCAAAGAAAAATGGGAAAAATCTCCAAATAATTATAACTTTACCTTAACTTTCAGTGGAAGTCGGGGTAAAAACGATTTTATTTTGGAGTGAAATTTACACACAGTGTGAAGGACAGCTGCTGTGTTCATGTTTTTCCTTTGACAGCGACGATAGGGTTTGTTTGTGTGTTTGCTCCATGGTTTTTGAGATATGGGTTCATTTGACATTGGGATATATAAAGCTCCAAAGCACACTTCTTCCTTAGCATGTTAGGTAACAGGTGCTAATGTAGTCTAGCATCATACCCAGCAGCTGGGGAGAGGGAGGCCATTCTACACAGAGAGAGTGACAGAGGAAAACTGTGCGGCCTGGGACCCTCACTGATGGAGGGCTGTGGCAACACTAGGGGCACAAATGTCCTGTTATCCCTTAGGAGTTGCTGGTGTGTCACTCCGGCCTGATCAAACCTAGTGACTAGAGTCTTGAGTCACACTGAGCTCTGCCACCAGTCTCAGTCAAAAGTACAGCTTTGTGCTCCATGTTGGCTTTTGTTTTATGAGGATAGACAAAGTAGGAACAGAGATAGCATAATTTAAAGGTGATCTGCTATTTTTCATCTTATACAGAAATGGAAAGTTTGGAGTCTACTGACTCTTCACTACAAGCTGAATGCTGTAAGAGTAGGGGGAGTGGTGTAAGGGGCCAAGCAGGGCTCCCTCATAAGGGTTAAAGTTTGGAGTGCAGAGTGCAGGTTTGTATTGTGGTGTCAGCAGTTACTCTTCTGGCTGAGCTGTGTTTTCTGTAGATGCTCCTCCCTGATGATGAGGATGATGATGCAGAACTCAGTTTAGCAGAGTCCAAGTTTGTAAACAGTGCCGAGTCAGGGTCTAGAACCCTGTTGTGGACAGAGGAGTCTCTTGGGGGGCCATTTGTGATGGACCTTCAGCATCCGGACGACATTAAAATCCCTGCAGGACAAACCAGTTTCTAGTGGGTCTAGTAAGATCACATGATCCTGTGGTCTCACACACACATCATTTGCCACATAACGACGTTTGTGTGTGTGTGTGTGTGTGTGTGTCCCAAATCGTCCCTGTCTGAGTGTGCCGGTGTGGGACGTGAGAGGATGAGGATGGTGGAGGATGAAGGCTGGTTTTCAGCTCTGTCCAGTTATTAAAAGAACAGCAGTATCAGGTTGTCTCCAAAGGATTTGGTTATTAAAATTTAATATCAGTGATATTCAGAGAGGGAGAGAGGGAGGGAAAGAGAAAGACAGAGAGAAACGAGGTAAAAGGGCACTGGAGGAATAGAGAGAGAGAGAGATTAGAGACAAACAGAAAGGAGGTAGAAGGGGGCCAGAGGAATACAAGGGGCGAGGAGGTAGAGCAAATTTAGAGGAGAGCCATATGAATACGACAGAAACTAAGGGTGGAGACAAAAGAAGGGGAGAGAGGGAGGGAGATGAAAAGAGGACAAGTTGATGAGCGAGAAATGGAGAGAGTGGAAGTTTAAAGTCAAGGTTCAGAGAGACCATGAGTCTGTTCTAATTTTCTGTTCTGTCATCTTCAGACCCCATCTTTGTTGTTTTCTCAGGATAACAGTATCTCTACAGATGTTATCTTCCAGCTGGTGCACAATGGCAGCGTCCTGCTGTTGCCGTGGCGACACAGCATCAGCTCATCTCTGTGTTTCTGACTTTGACGAAAGCCTGATACAGTTTAAAGAGAGGTCACTTCAAGTCGACGAGCAGCTGGTGTCTCGCGGGCTTTTGATAAACGTGTACAAAGGGAACCAGCGGCCGGACTGAGGAGCGATCTGCTGCAGCGCCCCCTATCAGCTAGTATTGTGTTGGGAGGTGAACTGTATTAATGTGTGTCTGTAAGTGGTGACCAGGGGTTTAGGATTTTTTTCAATTTATTGTAAAGCAGTTTTATTTTAAATGTGATATAAAAAAGAAAACAAATGAAAGAAAGTGAATGAAGGGAGATGGTGAAGATGATGGTGATTCTTTCCTAGAGGATGAGGGTAATCAAAGGTGAAAGCAGTGGATGAAAACACTTGTATCTCTTTTCTGGCTCTGATTTTCAGTATAAGCTCAGTTGGTGTGTGTGCAATCGAGAAAGTGAGGCAGAGAGAGCTTAGCTGAGCGGTGATGATGAGCACTTCAGTATGTGTGAGGGAGCAGAAACACTGCAGTCCTCCTTACTCAGCACAATCCTCTCTCTCCCTTACGCACACACGTCTCTCCTTCATGAAACTGTCTCCTACACACACACTTTTACACGAGGATATAGAGGGGTGAGTGAGTTCACAGCAGAAAACGCCACACGCAGGGAGTGTGTGTTTATGATGAAGAGATCTCACACGCACTGCCTTAAAGGAATATTTTATGGGGAAAACATCATCTCCGCACGTTTGCGCTGGCGCTAACCTACGTTTGTCTCAGTGTGTTGTTGCCGTTGGATCAAAGCCGCAGAGTTGGTAACTTTCCAGGAGAAGGAAAAATCCATTCTGAATTTGGAATGGAAGTGATTGGATCAGGACTGTGTCCTTAAACCATTTGGAGTGTTTGTACCGCTCTGTTGATGGTGAATTAGGAACACGGCATAAAATGAATAATGCAGACACATTTATAGTCAAAAATTAAGGCTGAAATAGAGATACAAGGTTTTGTATCTGATTCCGATGACACATATGACACACAAACCTGTTACAGTCACATTACAATAATGCTTTACAATATGAAGCATTATTTCCTCAGTGATTGTTGCTTACCTCAGTGTCGTCCACTTGGTTTACTGTGTGTGTGTTTACAGAAGAATAAACCTCTCCATTGTTTCAGACGCTTGCTCTGTTCTGTCTCTGGTTTTCTCTGCTCTCACTGTTTTGGAGCTGTTGTGAGGGTTTGTTTAAAAACTGTGGTTTATTTATGTTTTGTCTATTTAGGATATTTACACATTTATATATTCCAGTTCCAATGACAATATTGTTTATCACAAATTATTTCTTGGACAATGTATCGACCACAAACAGCACCATTCTCCACTCTACCCAGGAGTATCCGGGCAGCAGGGGTTCAGATCACTGATGAAGAATTAGGAGAGACAAATATCAGCAGCTATAGAGCAATACACCAGCCAGAGAGGGGTTTCTGATAAAGTGGTAATATAATGCTGCTGTCAGGTCAAAACCTTGTATCTCCAGAATGGGGTCTTTTGAGGAAAAGGTAAAATCCTCCTTAACTTTCAGCAGAAAAGTACTTTATTCCTCATAATTTTGGAGCGTTCTGTTGGTCCAGTTTATAGAGTGTGTTTTCAAATAAAATGAAAACAAACGCTAAAAGTGTAGATGCAAGGTTTTATCCAAGTAGCAGTTGAATGCCTATTGTGTACAGTAGGGGTGGGACAAAAATATTGATACAGTGATATAGCGTATCACTTTCTTTTGCGATATGATGATAAACTGGTGTGAAATATCAGTATTTTTATTGATAATATATGAAGTGCTCTGTACAGGCTCAACCCCAAACTTGAATTACCACTGTCACTACTACAGGACTCCATGTGGTGGCGTTAATCAAATGCATAGGATAAATCTGTGGTGAAGAATTATAAACTCAGGCAGCCACCATCCCCTTTCAAGTCAGAAGACAGGGTCCACACGACTTTTACAAAAACAAAGGCACAAATGAACTGGACAACGATTGTGATTTGCAAGAACTGTAATATTAAAATAAAATACACAGCAAACATGCACAGCCCCCACAGAGCTGTTGTGCTTTCTGGCATTTTATGGCTATTTTATATTCATTGGGACATGGATAAATTGCAGAAAGTATGTGTTAGATGTATGTATGTGTTAGAGTCATGAAGCTAAGCTGTGATCTTTGTTGTACCTTTTCTCATATTAATGGTCAGATTCTGTAAAACTGCCACTAATAAATACGTAATTCCTGCTACTGACCTATGTCTGCGATTTTATCTTCTTCAGTTTTACACACGGAGGATTGTCTTGCAATATTTCAAGTATCGCAGACTCACAGTACCGTGATATCATTCCTGTCGTGGGAAGTGTATTGTGACAATATGATATCGTGAGATGCCCTGTCATTCCCACCCGTAGTGTACAGTAGGTCTGTTCTGATACAATACTGTTTTCCTGTCTCGGTCTGTGGCTGTGAGACGGTCAGTGAAGGGAGGTTTGTTTCTCGAGTGTTGAACTGCACACTCTGATTACCTTTGTTTCAAAGGACATCCAACTCCTGTTGGTCAAACACTAACCCCTCACCTCCTCACATTCATGAGCCATGAGGGAGGTTGGGTTAGTTCACAGTGGAGAGTTGGGGAAGAAGTAGACCTGTTGCAGCAGCCATTTTTTGTGGTTGATATATTGTCCCAGAATTAAGAGCAATAATGATGTTACTGTGATTAAAATATCTTTTTTTTATGTCACTGATAAAATGAAAATATGATAATGCAATTGCATGGCTTTAAAGAGCAAGGTTATTTTTGCAATAGATATAGATTAAGAATGTTCAGACATCTGTAATTTGAATATAAAAAATTTTAAAAAATAATGCAGTCTCACAGCTACAGGGACCTGGAGGTTGTGGGTTCAAGTCCCGCTCCGGGTGACTGTCTGTGAGGAGTTTGGTGTGTTCTTCCTGTGTCTGCATGGGTTTCCTTCCACAGTCCATAAACACATGTTGGTAGGTGGATTGGTGACTCAAAAGTGTCTGTGTTGCCCTGTAAAGGACTGGCGCCCCCTCCAGGGTGTATTCCCGCCTTGAGCTCAATGATTCCATGTAGGCTCTGGACACACCGAGACCCTGAACTGGATAAGCGCTTACAGATAATGAATGATCAATTAATTAATGAAAAAGATAATGAATAATTAAAACATAAAGAATACCACTGTTTGAAATCAATGTAATGACGTAAGAACAGAGAGATCAAAGAAAACCAGAAAACAGGCAGGGCTATGTGTAGGTCGGTGTTAGTGCAGACAGCTGCTTTGTATGATGTACATTTTTGTGTATAACGATTTAAACCCTCCTGATGCCCAGGTTGCTGTTGCTCCTGTAGGCACCCTGTTTGCTTCCTGCTCTGTTCCTCAGTTCCTGCATTCTGAGCTGTGTGATGGAGTTGAGAGGTTTATTCAGAAGAGAGAATTGTTTAAAAAGCTGCTGCGGGGTGAGAGGAATAAGAATGAGATGGGGACGAGCTGAAAAGCTCTGTTTTTCTTTTTTTTTTTTTTCTTTTTTTTTTTCCGGTTTCTGTGGGAGATGCTGTGACGTGATTAATTATTGTGTCCAGCCGCTTCTGTAATCAATCAATCAAACCTGTTTTTATTTTAAAGGGCTGGTATCACTTAAAACTTCTTCCTTTGTTTCTTCAGCCTACACCAGTTAATTCACACCCACTTCAGCTACAGTTTTATCTCTCATTTTATGTCCAAAAGTTTTAAGAAACCATCAGTGTATCCAGCTATTTTATGGATGTATTATTCCCTGACAGCTTGTATAGTCTCAGTACACAAACAAGAATTGTACCCTCATCATGCCCAGTGCCAAGTGTGGGCTAGAGGGGTTAAGCCCCCCAGCACTGCACTGTAGTGCCATGCTACTGTGTTTTATGGTATTGGTACCTATCAGCGCAACCAGATTCTCACAGCAATCTCTCTCTCTCTCTCTCTCTCTCTCTCTCTCTCTCTCTCTCTCTCTCTCTCTCTCTCTCTGTGTGCGCGCCTGTGCCTGCCAGGAAGTAATTTTATAAATAGCTCATTCTCCAGAGTGTCTCTGTGGGTTGTTAGCATCTCGCGGCGCTTACCTTCTGGATCTCTCACTGTGTCCTGCACACATCAGGCTTTAGCTTCTTTTTACCTTTCACCACTTCACTCTTTACTGCTGTATAGATGCAGGCTGAGGTTTGAAACCACTCCTTTTAATTCCTGGTCTGTTAATTTTATTTATCAAAAGTTAGCCCTATCACTGTAGCGTGAGGGGGTTAGTGAGTTGGTTTAGTATTGATCTCTCTCTGAGACCACCCTCCTGATGTGAATACACGAAAAGACCCACCCCCACTCTCTTTCTGGGCGGGTAAGCATTTAAGCACCTCTGAAAGGCCTTTTTGACTCGGGTGGCCAGTGTGTTCCTCTTTTAGCCATAACGGTTTGCACACTTTTTGGATGGGTATACACTAGGTGTAGGAACATTTTTCTGTGTGGATTTTATGGCAGTCAGCCACAAACATCTGTGAGGGTCAGGTATTGGGTCATAAAATTCTGAATCATCATAATGCTCCACTAGCCCACACTTGAAATTGGGCGATGTGAACTTACACTTTAAGAAACAGTGTCTCTGTGGCGGTACTCTCAGTGGTAATCTGTATCTTTATTTAGGGAACATAACCGTACCCGATTGTATTATAATTGTAGATTTAAAACTTGTGTTGAATTTCATCTCCAGGACTTTTATTTTGTTCTTTTATTTTACACTGTAATGTAAAGATTACAGATATACCCCTCTCCTTCTGGAGAAGAGAATGTAATGAACTTTTATGGAACAGCACTGCTGTACCATTTTAAAGTGAACGTCTATGTTGGTGGGGTAACTCTGTTCTCTCTGATTATTTACATTATCATAGAATTACCACAGTGAATGTGTGAGTGTGTGTCTCCCTGCAAAGGAGTGGCACCCCTCCAGAGTGTGATACTGATTGCGCCTAGTGATTCCGAATAGGCTCCCGACCCACTGCAACCCTGAACTGGATAAAGGATAATATGGACAATGAATAAATTACCACAGAAACTCATTTTACCCACCTATGGAACAGAAATAGAGCAATATACAAGACTAGCATACTGGACCAAGGCAGTTTTTTTTACTCATTAACAGACACTAGGGCTTCAAATGGTTCTTCTGAATATTATAAAAAGTATTTATAAATATTTAAAATCGCCTTTTAAAGGTACTTTACACTGGTTGCACCTTTAGTGACAATAATATACCTCTACCATAGCTTTTTACTGAGTTTGTAGGCTCATGGGTGTTTAACGCAGCAAAAAGTATGAGCTTTATTATAAATTACAGCTTCAAAATCATTGTGAATCTTCAGTGGCCTCTAACATGGAGAACAGAGACTCTGCACCGCAGAAACTGCACCATGCAGCCTAACTTTTGGAGGTGGGTAGGAACCCCCGCCCCCACCTGACCCCCAATCCCTTCCCCATTCATTTCAGCACAGTGCTCTAAAAGGGATTGTATTTCATTATTTTTATTTATTTATTTATTTTATTACCCTGGAGCAAGAATACTAAATCTTACCTAGTGTTGCTCTGAAGGGCCAACATTAATTCCCTGAACTAATTCTGTCCATTAAATTGTTGGCAAATTAATATAGTTGATTGGAATGATTGATTGGTGCTGATTTATTGTACTTTATCGAGTCAGGTTTGTCCTGTACTGAATAAGCTTAATCAGAAGCTTTTTCCCTCATGAGCAAGAGAAGAATAAAAAGATTCAGAAGAATAATGTGGCAGACGTAAACAGTCTGTGGTCTCCTCTTCAGTCTGTTACTCTGCCTACGTCCCACATGCAGCTCATTACAAGGTGTTACTACTCCTGGCTTAGGAGAATGTACACACTTATTCCAGTGTTGTTAAAGGGACTGTAAATCACATGCTGATTCCACTTGTCTACTATAGTGTTTTTTTTTTTGTTTTTTTTTTAAATGTAGCGAATGTACACCATGTCCAAAAGTTTGCAGACATTTCTTATATTTTTGTGTGTGTTTGGGTTTTGTGTAATTTGAATTTCCACATGGGGAAAAACAAACTCCCCCTTTGTGTGTGTTCATTCAGTAGTTGGGCATCATTTAAGGTGGAATGGTGTGTTTGAATAAAAAGCGACTGTATCTTGGTGTCTGAAATGTAACTTTTCTGTAAGTTTGATTTCCCACAGAACCTCATTTGTAAATCAAGTTGTTTAGTTTTGTAGCACTTACGGTTTGTGTTTACTTTCATGGCGTTAGTGAATTTCTGAATTTAGAGTCAGTTCCATATTAAGTAATGTAACTACCTTTTTTAACTGTACCTACCTTTTTTTTTTTTGTTTTGTTTTGTTTTGTTTTTTTTGTTTTTTTTGGACTTGCTTTGGTCAAAGTCGCACAGCAGCATTCTCCCACTGTCTAAATAGCCTTGTTCAGAATGGCTTGTTCAAAATTTCAGTGCCTATTTCTTTAAATGATAATGAGCCACTTGTTCTTCACCCCGACCCCAAGCACAGAGCAGTAAAGAGCGAGGAGCCGAAGCTCTTTTTCTTTTTTCTTTTTTTCTTTAGCAGTTTTAGTTCAGTTTTGCAGTTTTTATTCAGTGCATTTATTTCTCTATGCTCGTTGTGTCCGTTTTGCTGCGTTTAACCTCGTCTTTGTACTCTCACACATGACCTCACCAATGCTGTTATGGCATTAAAAACAGTATTAAAAACAGTATTCCAACATGTATTGTGAAATTGAGTAGAAGAGTAGAAGCTATTACTTCAGCTGGGGAAAGCACACTGTTCATACCCTTCATTTCAGAAGAAAAGCTGGATGAGCAGGAGTCCACAAACATTTAGGGATTAAACAGCATGTAGTGTGTGTGCGTGTGCATGTGTTTAAATTACAGCTATGCAGATTGTGGTGCTTGTGTGTGTTAGAGAGAGAGAGAGAGAGAAAGAGATGATGAACTGATCTGTCAACAAAACAACAGCCCTGAGACTCTGAGGCTGGGTGTAGTGTTTTGTCTGATCTGATGGAGTATCTGTGTGGAGATGGTTTCTCAGAAGCACTGAACCTTTAAAGAGCTACAGCTCTGCAGAAAAATTTCATTTACTTCCATGTAACACTGGGTTATAATTTTACCTTAAAACTACAGTTTCAAAATCATTGTGATGCTCCACTGAGCTTTAACAGGGAAAATAGAGCCTTTGTCCATACTCCATGCTCAGCACTGCACAAACTGCAATAATGGTTCTTTTCTACTGCAGGGTCTCTACTCAATTTGACTCTACTTGTCTTTTCCACTTCTCCATCAGGTAAATCTGGTCCTGGTCCTGGAACCAAAGCTTGCAAAGCACTGATTGTCCAGAGTCGTCACTCTCTGCTACGCAGTGCAGACATCCAGCACAAACTCTCCATTTGTAAAATCTCCCGCCACAGCATATATCACATATGTTTTTATCCGATTCACAGCTTGTAAAATTACGCTATGGTCTTTTGAAGCGGTTCAAACGCTCCTTGGATCGATGTCAAAGAAAGAATCCGTTGAGAGCTGGACGCTGCTACAAGGAAGAAACAAACTCTACTGATCTGTCTGATGACAGACCAGTACACGAGTAAACAATACTTAATCATACCACAGCCATTGTTGTGGTTTCCAAAGTACACTGTTCCTGTTAGATAGGGTTTTGAGATGATACTGGATACATTTGATATTACATTTTGGGTGCAGTGTGAAGCAGCTGAGCACTCTCCTCAGAGGTATGGGGGGTGGGTGCAGACCCTCACGCTGGGTCTGCGAGTGTTTGAGAGAGAGCTGTTTTTTTTCAGGGGAATTTACAGACAGCTGCTTCGTGTTAGCCGCCTGGTGGAGTCATCTGGGTCAAAGGTCACACTGGGCTCTGATGTTACTAATGCACTCTCCTGGGCTGGGGAGGGGCTTTAGAGCAAGGAAGAGAGAGGGAGTGGGAGGGCAGAGAGAGAAACAAAAAGGAAAGAGAGTGAGAGAAAGAGTGAGAGAAAGAGAGAGAGAGAGAGAGAGTCTCTCTCTCTCTCTCTCTCTCTCTCTCTGTCTGTCTGTGCCAAGACTCTGAGTCACATCACTAACAGCAGATGTTAGCCACCAGCTAGCATCTCCTCATTCTGCTGGGTAAGACCTTCTGTTCCACACACACAAAAGTCCTGGAATCTAAATGGTTTTATTAAATGTGAGAGAAACTACTGGAGCTGGCTTGTGCCTTACTCACAAACTCTAACACATACACGCATCCATGCACTCACTCATGCATACATGCGCGCACATACACACTCTAATTCCCATACAAACCCACCAACCTATACTCACTCTGATACAAACAAGCTCACTCACTCACACACACACACACTGACTCCCATACAAACCCACCAACCTCTACTCACACTGATACAAACAAGCTCACTCACTAACTCACTCACTAATGCACACGCACAAACGCACGCACACACACACACACACAAAGAAGAAACCAAAGTAGAACCACTGCTACAGGCGGTTAAATATATGTGATGAAGTTTGTAGCTGATTACTTGATTCTTGTGATTGTTCGGATAAAGAAGACGCACCTGTTTGACCCAGAGTACTTTAAACAGAGATCATCTAAAGCTGAAAACTGGAGTCCACTTTTACAAACTCTTCATCTCTCTGTGACAACACACATCACTCCGGAGTGACTATCGGTCAGTTTCACACAGAACGGAGACACACGACTCCACCTGAGAAACGGTGTGTGAGGGGCGTAGGGTCTGGGATGAGACGGAAGGGATGTGGCAAATTAAAAACGTGTCTGACCAGTTTTTCTGCACTTTGTTATTACATAGATATTCACAATAATATCCAGAATATAATATCCATATATAAGAGACCTGTCCACTGGAGTTTACCGTGTTAACCCTCGCTGTAATCGCTGTTGAGGAGCTCATATTCACAGCGATCTTTCCCCGCTCTCTCATCTAAACTGTGTTTTTCTGTTTTCCAGGCATCAGTCCTGCTGTCACGGACAGTCTGCAGCAGCTGGAGGAGAGGGGAGCCCTGGACAGCATCTCAGAAACGGTTAAAAGCTGAAAACCACAGAGGTCAGAGCTCTACTAACTCACTTATGTAAAATTAAATATTGAAGCTGCTCTAGCGACGGAATTTCTCACATTGTCTGGCTCTCTCAGCTGCGGTGGGCCTCCTTTTTCTCCACTCATTGCCCATTCTCTCAGCTCCACTGACCACACAAGGGCACTGTGTACTTCTACAATTTAAAAACTGTAGTTTGCTGGTTGCTCTTCATACTTTGTTATCCCCTTTCACCTTTGTTCTCCAATGTTCAGGACAGTAACAGTCATTTAATTGATCAAACAATTATAATTGTCAGTACTTTTTTACAGAGTAAAATTTGAAAGTTTTTTTTAATTTTCAATATGTAAACAGTATTTTTAACAGCTTTTCTTGTTTTAGGTTATTTATTCCAATAGAATGCATTTTTTAAAGTAAGATTTGTAAGTTTGAGTTGTAAGTTTGAATACTTTTAAATATTACTTAATTTTCATAGTAAACATTTTCTAAATGTTAGTAAATTATAAAAATCACATAATAGCATTTTTAAAATAATATTTAAAGATAAAAGTTTAATGACTTAGTTTAGGTTTTTATGAAATACTAGTCATTTGTAGTGAGTTTTCATAGTAAAAGTTTTGGAAGTTTTAATAAGTTCTTTAAAAAAATCAAACGATTATAATTTTATTAAACCAGGTGAATATTTATCAGAGAGTTTTTTAATTCAGATTCTGTTTTAATGAAACCTTTTAATTGAAATGCATTAAAATCAGTCCATATTTAACAGAATTTAACCTTTGTTACAGGGAAAGCTTCTATTCAGTTTATACAGTGACGGATTCATGTGTCTGAAAGTTGTGTTGGGAGACCCAGAGGTGTGACAGCGGTGAACTCTTTCCTCAGAGAGTGACCCCTGTTAGTTTGACCTATGTTGTGTTAGTGAGCTCTTCTGTAAAAAGAAGTTCAAAAGCCTGGTGTCACCTGGGGGACGGGGATAGAGAGATTTGTGTGGCGTTTCCTGTTCAGTGTAAAAACAGAGGATGCTGGAACTTTGCCTTTGATCAAATTCACACGCACCCAGCCCCTACACGCTGAGATAAATCACTCCCCAAACAGCCTTTTAGGCCAAACGGACTCCTTAACTGTCTCCAGAGATGGCGTAATTAAGAGGTTAGTGAGACTTTATCCAGAAACACAAGCAGCAGCAGAAAATCAGAGGACAGTCATTTTATCACAGTCATACATTTAAGAGGAGCCGAGGGGTCTGATCCAGAATATTCATTGTGAATATGTGGAGAAAAACTCTCAACTCTCTCAGCTCCTCTGATGACACAGGAGCGCTGTGTATTTCTACAATTACGGATAGTAGTCCACCTGTTGCTCTGCATACTTTGTTAGCCCCCTACATTCATCCTGCTTTTCAGTGCTCAGGACCCCCACAGAGCAGGTATGATTTGAGTGGTGGATCATTCTCAGTGCTGCAGTGACACTGAAGTGGTGGTGGTGTGTTAGTCTGTCTTGGTGCTGGTAAGAGTGGACAGTGAGTGGATTGAAAACTCCAGCAGCACTGCTGTGTCTGATCCACTGATGAATACTGATCCACTGATGAATGAGAGCAGTTTAGTTTACCTAGACACCATAAATAAGCAGAATAATCAGACCATATTATGAGTTCCTCAGGACTGAATACTTTACACCTCTTTGGATATGCTTAATTTATTGCTTACAATTTATACATAAAAATTGTCATTTACTATGGAAAACAGGTTACCCATCACCAGGCCCAATCCTAGTTACCCCCCTCTGGTGCAGATGACACCAAAGCCATTGTCTGTCCCTCATACATTTCTGGGCTTAATGTATATTTTTCTCGAGTTGGTAAAAACATGTTGGAACTGTGTCTGTGGGATGTAGCGATGCACAAACAAGTGGAAGAGTCTCTCTGTGAAACTGGGTCATGGCTCTCTAGGAACATCTTCCTGAATTTAAGAGCCTCTCTTTTACAGATTACACCATCCGCAGTGATTAATTCATCAATGAAGCCCCATTGAACTGATTACAGCAGCTATCTGCACAGATATGTGACTTTATTCGTCTCCCAGAAAGAAACAAGCCCGAAACCAAAGAAAACAAAACGGAAAACATGTGGAATGCAAGCTCACAGCCAATCTACTTTAAACAGATTGCTTTTAAAAGAGATTTACTGTTATGTAACATTCATCTGGAAGTCTAATCATATCTGAGCTGCTGTATCGTATGGATGGTGCATATAAATAAAAGAAACAGAGATTTTGCTGTTTCAGGAATAAATAACATGACTTCATGGCTAAATGTCTGGACATTTCATCTCTGCCTTTTGGCTAAAATTAGTTTTATTGGGTTTTTTTTTCAAAATAGACCACTTTTATATTTGATTCTACTTCATGTTTATAAATGGATGTGATACTGCACTTTGTGAAAATGCTTCCATCTTTTGTATCCTTTATAATTTTGTTGTATGTCAGCTGATTTGTATGTCACATTTAAATCGGACATAATATAAAAAAAAAAACTTCCTTGTTCATTGCATGTTCACATTAAAGTGTGCATCTGGTGTCCAGCAACCCACACACTGAAACAAGACCCCCCCCCCGAGTCAGTTTTCTGTGTGCTGAATAAGTCAGAATACATGGGATAAAAAAAGCTGTTTTGATTCTGCTCCGCTTCTGACGTCAAGCGCAGAGACTTTAGAATTGCCCCGTCTCCTCGTCTGAGTCTGTCCAATCACAGCGCTGGACCCATGTTTATGTGAGAGTGCAAAGACGAGGTAAAACGCAACAAAACTGTTTACATAACAAGCATGGAGAGATAAGAGCACTGAATGGAGAAAAGAAGAAAGAGAACCGAGCGAAAAGACCAGAGCTTCTGCTCCTTGCTGCTGTGCTCGGGTCAGGTTGAACAGTGAGCAGCTCATTATCATTTAAAGGAACAGGCGTGTTTAGACAGGGGGAGAATGCTGCTGTGGAACAGTAAGAAGACAGCAGCAGGAATATCACTGTCAGGATATGACAACATAAAAAAATTTGTTCCATTAGGAAGTAAAGATTATTTAGATAAGTCAGATGTGTGAGTCCAACATGAATGCTGTTTTTCCTATTCACTGTGAAAGCTGCATCAAAACAGTGAAGATTAATTTTAGCATTAGCATGAGCTTCCAGTGAATGACCTCACATTTACTTCACACCAAATCTTCTTTGTGTGCTTCTTAAACGAGAGCCTCTGGTAGAAACAAATTTGCTAAAATGTGCTCCTTTGAAATCCACCCCAAAATAACTGGGACATATTGTCCTCCGTGCTTTTAGCAAATCAGACGCTGAGTTAGCTTCAGACATGAGAGACCTCTTCTCTGTTAGAAGCTCCATAAATAAATAAAGCAGTCCTTCAGATCCACACTGGGGTATGTTCTCTATGTTGTGGGTGGGGCTTGCCAGTTCGATCCTGGGTGATGCCCCAGCCATCTTTCATTTAGGGTTTAAATGAACAGTGATCCTGCTGCCTCTGCCCAGAAAACGAGCACATATCGGTCCACTGGCTTAAGAAGGTTGGTACCAACCATCAGACCGCTCAGATTAGTGTCCAATGTACACAAAATAACTAGTTTATACGGGCGGCACAGTGGCACTGCAGGTAGTGTCTCTGACGTACAGCTCCAGGGTCCTGGGGTTGTGGGTTTAAGCCCTGCTCTGTGTGACTGTCTGTGAGGTGTTTGGTGTGTTCTCACTGTGGTGTTCTATAGTAGTACAGATTTACTTTTTTTGTCTTCTAAAAATAAGTCATCACACAGCTATTAATGTCCAAGAAGCTGGCAACACAAGTGAGTACACCTCACAGTAAACATGTCCAAATTGTGCCCATAGTATCAATAATTTGTGTGACTGCCATTATTATCTAGCACTGCCTTAACCCTCTTGGGCATGGAATCCTCCAGAGTTGCACATGTTGCTACTGGTGTCCTCTTCAACTTCTCCATGATGACATCACAGAGCTGACAACTTGCGCTCCTCCACCTTTCGTTTGAGGATGCCACACAAGTGTTCAATTGGGTTTAGGTCTGGGACATACTTGGCCAGTCCATGACCTTCAACTTCTTCAGCAGGGCAGTTGTCATATTGAAGATGTGTTTGGGGTCATTTGCATGCCCAGTTTCCCAAGGGAGGGGATCATTCTCTGTTCCAGAATGTCAAAGTATGTGATGGAATTCATGTTTCCCTCAATGAACCGCAGCTCCCCAGTATCGACAGCACTCATGCAGCCCCAAACCATGATGCTGGACACCATCTGAGCCAAACATGTTTATCTTGGTTTCATCAGACCACAGGACATGGTTCTGGTAATCCATGCTCCTCGACTGCTTGTCTTCAGCAAACTGTTTGCATGCTTTCTTGTGCGTCAGGTTCAGAAGAGGCTTCCTTTTGGGACGACGGCTATAGAGACAGAATTGATGCAGTGTGCGGCATAAGGTCGAGCACTGTCAGGCTGACCTCACACTTCTTCAACCTCTGCAGCAATGCCGGCAATAGAGTGGACAAAGAGAGCTTCTTTGGTCGACCATGGCAAGGCCTGTTCAGAGTGGAACCCGTCCTGGAAAACCTTGGCCTGGTGGCCATGACCTTGGCCACCATGCTGTAGCTCAGTTTCAGGGTGTTGGTAATCTTCTTATAGCCTATGCCCTCTTTGTGGAGAGCAACAATTCTATTTTTCACATCCTCAGAGTTCTTTGCAATGAAGTGCCATGTTGAATACCCAATGGCCAGTATGAAAGAATTGTACCCAAAGCACTGAATTTAACAGCCCTGCTCCCCATTCACACCTCGAACCTTGTAACTCTAATGAGTCACATGACACCAGGGAGGGACAACGACACAACTGGGCACAATTTGGACATGTGCACTGTAGGTGTACTCACTTGTGTTACCAGCAAATTTGGACATTAATGGCTGTGTGTTGAGTTATTTTTAGAAGACTGTAAATCTATACTGCTATACAAGCTGTACACTCACTACTCCAAGTTATATGCAAGTTTCATTTCTATAGATGTGTCCCATAAAAAGATATAATAAAATATTTGCAGAAATGTGAGGGGTGTACTCCCATTTGTGAGATACTGTGAAGCAAACATAATATAAAAGTCAGAATGGAGATGCACCCTGCTCACATACTACACTTTGCCTGAATGTCTGATAAAGTAAGACATGAGTTCAATCATAAGAATTTAATGAATGCAAGATAAGTGCTGATTTAAGTTCTCTTAATATATATGGGTCTAAATGTAGCAACTACCGAGGCTCCATTCTCACTATTACAGCTCAGTGGATCATCTCAATAATTTTGAATCTCTCTAGGTCAAGCCGCAACAAAAAAAAAAGAAAACATTAACTGGCAGAGTAATATTGGCAAAAAGGACTCCGAAAACTGTCCAAATATATTGTTGCTTATTTATAACAGTGAACCAGATAGTGACTTCAGAAGTGACCCAGGCCAAAACAACAAACAAAACCCCACACTAACTACTTTATGGACACTGGCTAACCTATACAAAGAAAGACACAGGCACAGTTATAACCTTGCTCCCTTGCTGCACATAAACAGAGAAAAAAACCCAGGTTCCCCAAACAAAATACCAGCCACTCCCTACAACCAGTACTATTAACAAATATATACAATATATCCACAAGCATCCAAGACTAAACGGGATGGGAAAATATGTAAGAAACTAGCAGAGCAAAACACACAACACTAGGTCAAGTGAGGAAATCTTCCTCCTGAGTGTGAAGTTGGCAACTCTTTTATAATGAAACCATAGACATGGATTCTGGAATGGAGCAGGCAGGAACCCCGGACTGGATCTCAAAAAATGGACAAGATAAGAGACACAAGCATACCCATGCCCATAACAGTAATTTTAAGGTAATTTACTACCTAGAGTTTCTTTAAAATGGAGAAACGGATGTTCTAGCAGGTTCAGTTCTACATATTATTTTAGTGCTGGGTATTTATGTTCTCACCACCAGCTTTCATATTTTCTATATTAGCATGGCTAACGAATATGGCCAAGTATTGAGGACACTAGCTCATCCAGAATGTTGTCTGAAATGTAGGCTCTGGACTCCCCACAACCTTGAACCGTATAAGCAGTTATGAACGAATGAATGATCGTAACCTGGAGCGTTTTTACTAAAACTAAAACATTAGACTGCTGAACACTACTGTAAGTATCTGAGAGTGGAGAGACCTCTTTTTGCTTTTATGCTTCTAAATTACTGGAACAGTAAGGAAGTCAAATTCAGTAAAAAAAAAAAAAACATATAAAAATATATTTTTACCAGATTCTTTATTAAAATGTTATCAACATTTATAACATTTAATGTTTATACATTAAATTCAACATATTTCTTGAGTATTAATTGTTAATTTGGTTAATTAAAATTATGTTCTTGTCACTGTTTATTATTTTATTATTTTTGTATATCCCTTGTTTTTTGTTTGTTGTTGTACGTTTTGCTTTTATTTTTTAACTTCATTCTTCCAAGTTCAGGTGCTGTTGAGGATTAGGTCTGCACTTTTATCATCTCAGAAGTATTGTGTAGAGCTCAGTCTGCCCAGAGAACACAGTTCCACTGCCCCACAGTTCAGTACTGGAAATTTATACTACTAAAACCCTTGCTTAGCATTGGCTAGCTGTGTCAGTGCATCTATTCTGTTGGTAAGGGCTATTCAGATTATACAAACTCTAATAGTTGGTCATTAGGAGAGGTGTCTGTTAACTTTTGTACATAAACTATATCATTTTGGGAGGTAAATCTGTAATTTAAAATGCCAAATCATCATAATAATTGTATTTTAGCTGACCTCGCCTCCTGGTGACCAGACCTCTGAACTGCAGCCTCAAGCCAATTGTGTTAATGGAGTCGTCCACTGTGCAGTGTTGTGACGTGTAATTCAACACTTCAGTGCTATTGTCTGTTGCATTTGAAACATAAATATGTGTGATTGGTGTGCAGTAAGTGTTTTTTCAGCTGTATAAAGGTCAGAGTGTTTCAGGCCTTTCTGTCTAAACACAGGAGAGTGTTTTTACTTGTCTCATTTTGCTTTTGGTCAAATATGAAAAAGGGATTTTAACTGCAATCCAATCCTGGCTTTGTTTTCTACACAGTGCAGTAAAGTGATACACCACGCTGCACGACTGGAGCTCAGTGTTATCTGGACCAGCTCACTGATGTAGCCGGCTTTAATGCAGTTCATGTCTGAGAGCCCAGAGCTGGCCTTTTGTTATTGTTCAGACGCTAGACAGACACTTGTCTGGGACTCGGCTTTAGCTCATGCCTTGAAACTCAACCAGTCACATGATTATCATGTGTTGTGGGGTTTAAAAATGGAACAGATTTTAGTAAGGAGCGGGTAGTGTGTGTGTGTGTGTGTCCATAGTGGCTGCCCCTTAAAGTTGCAATAAATAATTTTTACCACCAAAAAGTAGTAGATGATACATTTATTTTTTTAAAAAAAGAACAATAAAAAGGAAATGGCCTGACTGAACAAGTTTACTGTCCGTAGAGCGGGTCCCCCATATTGGATGCTTTTAGGTTTTGAAAATTGTATATATTGCATATTTAATACATAAAAATATAATAATACAAAATTAATTTTTTTAAGTGGCTTTTTTTTATTCACTCTTTGAATTACCACAGAAACTCATTTGTAACTTGTTGTTTAGTTTTGTAGCACTTTCAGTAAAGCAGTTATCCATCTCCCGATTTTGGAGACTGCAAAACCAGGGAAAAAAAAAAAAATATATATATATATATATATGAGAGACTTCTGAATGTAAGTGTTTTTTTTTTTTTTAAATAATTTCATGATCATTGCCTTTTAAACTAGTAATACGTATGGAAAAGTTAAGTCTCCACAAAAAGAATCAGAGTCTATGTTATATCCTCAAAATTCACAGATGAAATTGTGTGTGTGTGTGTGTGTGTGTGTAAATGTCCATGGGGTGTAGTTTTTGGCTGTAAGAATTTATTTTAGCCCTGGAAGAAAATGAGATGAACCGGGGGTCTGGCTCAGTGTGTGTTTAAGGGGTAGGGGGAGGGCTTCTCAGAGGAGTAGAGCCAGGCTGGATTTGTTGGGAGTTTTTTTTTTTTTTTTTTTGGGAGTGTTTCTGTGTCATTATTGTCTCTGAGAGCCAAATTTTCAGAGTTCTGCTTTCTAATTATCTTTGATCTCAATAACTCCGAGCCACAATTATGCCCTCCGACCTCAGACAGTAATAATGGAGGGCAGTTGCTGATAAAGAGCCACTTCAACTTTCTTTCCCTCTTTCTTGCTGTTGGGTTGTTTGGGAAAATTGTGGAACCGTGGCTGAAAATCTTGGTGAAAATAACAGCATCCTTCATCTCCTGCTCTTTCATTACAGCTCCAGTGGTGTTGGTAATGCTTGGGTGAGTTGCCGGTCAAGGAAAAACAGTAATTAACCCCACACTGTCCTCTTCTTGACCCCCACAGAGGACACAGGCCCTTATTCGTTAGATCTGAGCTGCTCCACATCTGTTTCAGGCGTCTGTCCTTATTTACACAATTTAAATAATCACTTTCTTAATTCATGGAAGAATTTTGACATTGAGCCATTAAGAGAGCCACATCAGACAGCTCCTCAGCCGGTGGTTGTCCTTATGGGTGGAGTTAGGTGTCAAGCTGTGAGTGCACTGCTCCCTCCATTAGGCCTATAGTGTAATTTTAAAAACAATGACACGTGTTTCTGAGTGTGGCAATGTGTAGTGAATGAAGCTGATAAAACTCAAGTGACTTACGACGGACACAAAACTAAACTCAGCCTAATGTTTGTTTCACTCATTCACTTCTGAAAACACTTAATCCTTTATTCACTTTGTTCAGATTCACAGTGGGAGCCTACACTGAATCATTGGCCACAAAACAGGAACACACCCTGGACAGAGCACCAATCCATCACACTCAATCGGACCTATGGACAGTTTCACACACTTACCCAGTCACTCACACACCTTTGGACAGTTTCTCACACTCACCCAGCTTCATTCTCTCTCCTAATCACTAGTGTGAATGTTCACTGTGAAAGTTGGTTAAAAACGCAGGTCAATTTTGTTGTACAGTGTTAGAATGATCATAACACACGTTACACATCACTTTCACATCACATTGTTAGAAACGTTTGACCCTAAGCTGCGCCCTCTAGTGGAGGTATTGCTCCACATTCATGCCAACATAGAGGCAACATGGAACTGTGCGTGCAGTGACCATTACATCGTTTCCAAAAGCCATCTTCTTGATGCAACAGAAAATAACTCTCTTTGGTGCAGAAAACAACATTTTATACATGTAGAAGTTACATAAATCGGTTATAAGGACTGTATATATAATTTTGTTGTTCTGTTCCTTTAACCAGTCTTTAATGTGTCTCACTGTGAGTGAATTAATGAGAATGAGAGCATTTCTCTCTTCTGATGTTTACGAGGTCAAGTACCGCAGCTCTGAATTTGTGAAAATAAGGAGAAGTGGAGGAAAAAGAAGAAGAGCAGATGGAGCGGGTCCAGCTGATAAACATCTGGCTGAAGAAAGTGTTCAGAGGAAATTAAACTTCCACACACAGCAGTGCCGCTGGAGGTTTTTTAACCCTGTGTCCACTCACACACTGAAAGGGGCAAACAAAGTATGCAGAGCAACACAATGACAACAGTCTGTAATTGTAGAACTACAAAGTGGAACATGAGCGCAGAAACAATGATGTGGCTGTAATGTTATGGCTAGTTGTGTATCTGTATTTGCCTGTCCCCAGGCAGGACAAACAGGAGAATGCAGCTGGAGCAGATATTGAATCAAAAAAGCCTTTCTTTATGAACTCAGATTTTATTTTTAGATATTGATTCTGCATTTTGTTTCTCAGAAGTTTTGGTCCAGTTTTGATACCGTCCTCACACTGTAAGGCTGCTTAGTCACTGCGATTTTTCTCTCTGCTGCTCCAGATTTATGACTCCTGCACTCCTCTCCCTCGCATCCCACACACACACACACTGTAGGGACTGTTCTGACGGACTCTGGAACTCTGGATGCCTGTGTTTAACTGCTGTGGAGTGAATTATGGCTGACTGAGCATTGCTATCTTGTGTCATGTGATCTTCAGTTCTAGAGTTGCATTTAAAGGCATAGTTCACAATTGTAAACAAAAAATACTTTTTATAAAATTCAGTTGGTGTTTCCTCACCATTTAGTTGCTCTCCAGTCAGTGTTCATGCTGAAAACTAGTTTGATTTGTTTTGTGATTTGTACGAAGCGTCAGTCTCTGTAAAAGAGTGAAAAGACAAACTGGCTCTGCAGTATGCTAGTCAATTCAATTTTAATTTCTCTCTCTCTCTCTCTCTCTCTCTCTCTCTCTCTCTCTCTCTGCTCATGGCAGAGGCATCTGGAGGTTTTTAGAAAATGGAGAGACTCCAAATATTAATTTTAATATTTAATTAAGTAATACTGACTGACTTTGCTGTTTCAGATCACTTAAGGTGCAAATGTTTCCAAACTCAGGACACGGCTAACTGCATTACCGAAAGTACTACAGAACTAAACAACTTGAGTTACAAATGAGATTCTGTGGTAATTCAAACAGTGAATAAAAACCCTTCAGCCACGTACAAACAACAGTCGTTATTCCCCTCAACAAGCCATTCCACCTTAAAAAACAATTAGCTTCGGAATTGAAACAATCAGCGTGTACTGTAATTGCCCACATTTGTAGGTGTTATCTTTCAGGCTGCATTTACATTTAAAGCCTGATTAATCAGCTCAGATTTTTGTTCCTGATTGGTATCAAAATATCACATGATTATTGTAATTACATCAGTACTAAAGAATTTCACTTAAATCGGTTTGGGTTTAATATCAAGTTTAAAATCTATTGTTGTAACTAAAAGCAGTAAACACACAGCTTTTCTGACACTCATTTATGACTTATGCCACACCCACTTTTAGTCTGTTATTAAAGGTTTCAGTATTAAGGTACTGATACTGCTATCAATATTATCATTCAATACTGAACTTCAGTGCATCTTACAATATTAAATTTAAGCCACTCCTAGTTTGTCTATTATTGAAAAAGAACATATCAAGCATCAAGTTTAACTTTTTAATACTCACTTTCAGTACCAAATTTCAGCATTTAAGTAGTCATTTAACAACCATCAGCCAATAAGTATTCTCTTTTAGGAGTCTAGACTCTTGATAGACTGGTTAATTTACGTTTTTTCTCAGATGGGATTAGGCGGACATTCATGAATATAAGTGTCCTTTATCTGTTGGAATTGCACACATGCTCACACTGATACGTGTATGCAGTTCCATCCCAAATGGGCCCCTAAGCCCTGTGTAATGTAGTATGTAGTCCTTAAATAATGGCTTCTACACTCATGCATGGTGTGGTGTATCCAACACAAATCCATTTGTACTCAGCTCTCACATGCATGGCTCCTCTTGTAATATTCCATACATTATTTTGGTGACGAAGCCGTAGTTTCATGATCCATGCAGTGCACTCTGTAGGTAGCCCAGTGCCATTTGAGATATTTCAGTTGCTGGGGATGAGTAAAAGCAAAAATACACATGAAATCCGATCTGGCCATTAAGATTAATATAAAGGGAACTAGAATCTGATACACATCAAATCTAGCAGCACAAGTGAAAGGCTGTGTTGGCATGTCAAATCTACTTTTCTTTTTTCTTTTCAAATGAGATTTGTGGGCATGTGACATGAATGTGAATACATCTCCTGCATCTTTTGTCCTGTATATGTGCGTCTGTTTTTCCAGTTTAAATGCAGTGCATTATCTCACAAATCAGACATTTGGCAAAGTACATCAGTGTATCAGTTTGAGCATGCTGATGTTTCAGGGACAGATGTGTTTACATTACAGACAGATAAAGGACACTTAGATTTATGAATGTGAACTGTCAAGATAGCCAAATCCCATCTGAGCTTTTTTTTTTTTTTTTTTTTTTAAAAAGGAATTGATTAATCAGTCTTTAGAAATAGCCTAAATATCTCAAATCTGATTTGAAAAGAGATGATTAACCCTGTACACACAGCCCCGAAAAAGTCTGATTTGTGTCACATTAACCTGCGTCTTGGGTAATCTGATAACAGTCTGTCAAGACACATAACTTTTCACACCTCGCACTAGGAATTAACAGGTGACCAAGTGATCTAATTCCACTGGGTCCAATTCTGATTATATTCCTACAAAATTTCCTCTGATGGATGGATAGACTGCACACCTCCGTTGCTTTTTTTCCCCCAGACAGAAATCAAATCAATCGTTTCATCCTCTTTGCTCATGATCTAAAGCGGGCGTTCTGAACTGTTTAGACAGGGGGAGAACGCTGCTGTGGGGCTTGTGATGTTTTGACCAAAGCAGGTCACAGACCTTTCATTAAGAACCAGAACTGTGATCCACAGTGGGGAAGAGGGAGGATATGACACTTATTTTTTTTTCATGCAAATGTTTGTTGCACATTTCAACTTTAAAACTCTGACAGTAATTTGTTGCTGTTGGAAAAAAATGCATTTTTGACATGGTGTTAAAATATTATTATGAATGGACCAATAGAAATGCTCCAAAAACACTACTAGGATACATTAAAGATTTATTTACTCTCACACACACACACACTATATATATATATATATATATATATATAAGGGGACATAGTTAAACATGTATATAAAGAGTCCCCTATTTAAAATATGGCCTATTAAGTTAAAACAGGTTTATAAACAGAGGGGTGTGTGTGTTTCTCCTCTCGTATCTTAGTGCTGTTGCTGGGCATGTGATGTCACTGCTGTCTTAACGTGATTGGTTCTTGTGTATTTCAGATCCTGTGAGTTGGCTAGGAACGAGGCAGAAGAGGAATATCCCCCTCCCTACATCTCTCCATCCTTCCATCACTGGCTCCTACAGTTCTTCCCCAGTCTTCCATTTCTCTCTCTGCTGACCTTGCTGACCCTGGACTCACTGGATTTTCCTGTGAAAACAAAGGCTGGGGGGCTTAATTTATGAACACACAAAATGAAAATGGGCGGCTGATGTCCAGCAGACATACTAAAGTCCATACGCTGCCAGGGCTGGGTATCAAAATACAACACAGTTACAACAATTCCATCAATACTAAAGATTACACACACCTGTGTGTGGGTTTCATGTCAAGTTTAAGTGCTGATGTAGTAATTAAAAGAAGTAAACACACCCCCTTCTGACACTTATTTATACTTTAAGCCACACCCACATGTCAGTAATTACATTGATACTGCTCTCAATATTATCATTCAGTAATGAACTTAAATAGTGCTCCTTCCAATATCTAGGCTCCTGAATGGCTGGTTTATACTCATTCCACATTCATGTTACATCAGTAACAATTTCCTGTATTTACTGTGTATATAAACGTTCAGTCATTTCAGATTTAAGCCACACCAACATTTAGTCTGTTATTGAAAAGGAAAAAATCAAACATCAAATTTACTCTTACAATACTCATATTCAGTACCAAATTTCAGTATTTCAGTAGTCGTTTTAGCACCCACAAGCCAATGTTCCTTCCAGAAGCTAGACTCCTTACTGGCTGGTTAATTTATATTTTGCAGATGCTGTTAAAGACAAGATTTCTTTATTTATCAGTAGTCTTTTACAGTCAGTAGATTTTAGGTTTTAGCCTCACACACATTACTTTGTAGTTACAAACTATAGTAGTGTTTAGTAGTCTGTTACAGATCATAAATAATTCACCGGTTCTAATTGAAGCCACACCAACATTCAGTGTCATAGTTAAGCTGTTGTTGCGGGTATCAGTATTGTAAGTTTGTTATCCCATTAGTCAAAGCATCTGTGAGCCAATAGGAATATTCCTTTCAAAGTCTAAACTCCTGATTGGTTATCTAAATTCCAGGTGTTGACAGTCCTGTAACATTTGTAATTGAAAAAGACGTATCGACAAATGCAATACAGAGTATTAAGCTAATGACATTGTCATTCACTACTGACATACATGTGTAGTCTTAGCCAATAGAAATGCTCCCCCCGATATCTACACTGTAATTGGCTGTGTGAATCACATGCTGTAAGCATGTTATTAGCGTCAGAGCTCCTAAATTAATCCTCACTGTAGTAGTTTGCGGTTCGAGAAGTAGGAAACTAAAAAAAAGTTATATAGCTATTGTTCAGGATCAGTGATAAGGTATCGATACCAGTGTCAAAATCACTTAGGATCAAACTATACCCAGCCCTGCTGACTCCGCTCACTCGTCTGGATGTGTGTGCCTCCGGGCTGGCCCCGAGAGCCGAGAGTCCGAATCGGGATCCACCACGGCGGCCTTAGCAGACGGAGCAGACGCAGCGGAGATGCCGACCGAGACGTTGACGGCAGATAGCAAGCCGGCCGCAGGCCAGTGCTGCTCTGGAGGAGGAGTGGGGGGGTTTGCTTCGGCTGTGCCTTTACGCATCCTCAATAAAGGCCCTGAGTACTTTCGCCGGCAGACAGAGCAGAACCCCAAACGTCTGAGCGCCGTGGAGAGACTAGAAGCAGACAAAGCAAAGTACGTAAAGAGCCAAGAAGTAATCAATGCCAAGCAAGAGCCTGTAAAGCCTCAGGTGCTGGCGAAACCTCCTGTGTGTCCTGTGCCAGCCAAAAGAAGTGGAGGATTCGGGGCATCCTCTTCCCTAAAGGCCTCCAACAACAATGCTAAATCTGACACTTGTGCCACCACCACCAAGCGCGAAAACCTAAACCTGGAGATCCTCAAGAACATCCTCAATAGCTCTTCTTCATCCGAGGGTCCGGCTAAAGCCTCTAAAGTGGGAGCCAGGAGCTGGGCACCTCATCGATCTTCTGAGACGTCAGAATCCATGTTCACAGAGTCATTAAAAGTGCCGTCTGTGGTGATGCAAGGCCGAAGAAGTCCAGGAGGAGGAGGCAACCTGAATCTGAGTAGACGTCTGTTAGAGGAGCGAGGTGAAGGTCATGGGGAAAGGTCTCAAATTCACGCTTCGCAAAGTTCCTCGGACATCAGGAGGTTGTGCAATGGGAAGCCCTTCCGCTCATCGGCTCGAAGCAGCAGTAGTTCTGCTCCTCCTCTGCCTCCGAAACCCAGCGCCAAGGCTTTAGCTGCCTGCAACAACCTGCTGGACCAGAGCCCCCTGGTAGGAACAGGTGGAGAGATGGAGCTGGACCTTGGGGTCGGGGGATCCTCCGTGACCCGCAGACCCTCGTTACACCGCTCAAAATCGGACTTGAGTGATCGCTACGCCAGAGCTGGAGCTGACGTGGAGCGGTTCTTTAATTACTGCGGCCTGGACCCTGAGGAGCTGGAGAGTGTCGGGGTGGAGAGTTTTGCCCGAGCAAATTCGGACATCGTCTCGCTGAACTTTCGCAGTGCAAGCATGATCAGCTCAGACTGCGAACGCTCACGGCACAGCAATGAAGACGAGGACGGGCTCTCAGACGACGAGGACGAGGATCCGGCCGACAGAGTGCCCTACGGCATCTCTGCTGTGGAGAGAAACGCTCGCGTCATAAAATGGCTCTACAGCATCAAGCAGGCGCGCGAATCTCAGAAAGTCTCGCATGTCTGAGACTCTTACAGCAAACAGACACGAGAATTGTATGTACATTTGAGAGGACAATCCATGTTTCAGCCAACTTGAAAGACCTTCTCGGTGAAGCCTTCCTTCGTTATTTTTTTTTTCTCTTAGTTTGCAGCTGTGTTTAAGCCCGGTTCAAGCAGGTCTCAGTTTCAGGGGGTGGTTCTGTTATGTAATTTGGACAGATGGGTTTGGCCAAATCATGTGTGAAAGTATCCATGTAATTCCCAAAGATAATTCACACTGGAAGGTCGTAGCCCAGAGGTTTGACAGCAAGTACCACTCTTTAATTCTGGCCTGGTCATTCCATTAGCAAGCGCATGGAGTATCGGATCCAGAGAACTATTACTGAGACACTTCCATCTACAGCCTGTCACAGATTCATATCAAATTCAGATTATTCCAGGTTACTGTCGATTTGCAGAAACTACATGCGGATTTAAACTGAAATAAAATCACTCCTCATTTATTAGATTCATATTGGATTAAAATCACTCCATGTTTATTACTCTCAGACTACAGGAGATACATGCACTGCAGATTCATACCGGATTCAAACCAATTCACATTTATTTGATTGTTCAAGCTACGCACACTCCAGGTCCAGACTGAGTTTATATTCACACTTATAAATGGAAAACTGCAAAACTACACCAACTGCAAATTCATACTGCACTCTGATCACTCCATGTTCATTACCCTTGGACTGCAATAAATACTCTGCACTGTATGCTGCAGATTCATACTGGATTTAAATCACTCCATATTATTGAACATTACAAGATGTATGCACTACAAATTCATGCTGGATTCTAAAACACACCATAATAATTACATTGTACAAGCTAAAGACACTGAAAATTCTTACTGGATTCAGATCACTCCATGTTTATTGTCATCAGACTGCAAAAACTGCGCACACTACAGATTCATACTGGATTATAAAACACTTCACAATTATAAGAGTGTACAAGCTAAACACACTGCAGATTCATACTGGATTAGAGTCACAGATCTCAGCAGTACTTCGTTACATGGCGCCTCCCCGGGTGAAACTGATCTGGCTCGAATAGGGCTTTAATCGCTTTTCTCGTTCAGTGTATTTGGGAATCTGCATGACCCCCTGAATAATTCAGAAGCCCCTTTACGGTGTTCAGCACCTCACTGCAGTTCATTACCGTGCAGGTGTCTGTTATGATCTGTGGAGAGCAACTACACCTTGCTTCTACATCACCACGCCCACTTTTTTTTCTTTTTCTTTTTTTAGGGTCCTTTGTTCTTGTGGGTGTTCTCGGGCGCACTGAGCCAGGAAGCCATACGGGAATGAGTGCAGAGCATCAGTGTGTGTAGATCTGACTATCCTTTCCTTTTTTAGCTTACTTTCTCCTCTTTTAAAATTTTACCGATTATGCATTAAGACCTGTGTGTGTGTGTGTGTGAGCGTGCGTGCAAACCAGTGTGAATAGGATACAGAAGCATGGTTCGGCCCCAATATCCCTCCAGAACTCTCCTCGTCTCCCTGGAAAATCCAGCAGTATCAGAACCACCGTCACAGCGTTATTAATGTAGCTTTTCCTTTGTTGTTTGTCGTCCATGATGTTCCTTGTTCCAAAAGTCTTCTCTTTATTTTTCTTTGTGGTAATTCCTCCTTTCTTTTGATCTGTGTAAATGCTGTAAGAAAATGTATATAATTTTAAAGTTGTTGGCAAAAAAGAAAATCTACAAGAAATCTGAACACAAAACGTAAAACAGGAGCTATGCTGTTGTGTGATGAAGATCCCGCTACGCTGCTACAGCTACGGTCTGTCCCTCGTCTCTGGGTTCACATCACAGACTGTCCATCATCCGCTCACCTCTGTGCATCACTGTTGTTAGAACAACATCTGTGTTAAGTAATTTCCAGATGGTACTCAGCTGTTACTTTAAAAAAACAAAACATCAAGATTTGTTCATCTTTTAGTTATTTTCAGTTTCAATAAATGGCTAGTTTTGCCATCATTTGCCATCAATGACATGGTAGAGTGGTATTTTTATTAATATTATTATTGCAACAGGGAAAGGTAATTTTTAAAAAAAATATTTATCTTTTGATGCAGAATATCATCAGTATAATGGTGGTGCAACCATATGGCTGCGGGGTTTAGATGTCCTGGGTGGGATCCTCTCCTCGGGTCACTCTCTTTGCGGAGTGTGGTATGTTCTCCCAGTGTATGTGTATGTTTCCTCCAGGTGCTCTGGTTTCCTCCCACAGTCCTGGGTGAGTGTGTATGAACCTCATTTTGTGGACAGGGGCATTGTCCTTCTGGAGCAAGCTGAAAACATGTAATTGTCTAGAGACTTTGCAGTGTGGCGTTCCCCCCACAGGAACCAGGCCAAGCTCAAACCCTGAAGACCAATATCCAGACCACTTTCCAACCTCCAGACTTTACCTCTGGCACTCTGCAGTGCATTGTGGGATTGTTTACGTGCACTGAAAATTGTCCACTACATTTTTGGATACTACTACAAAATGGCAGAACCCCAAAATAGTGCACTATATAGTAAATAGGACACAAATTTGGACATGAGGTACGTCTGTTAATTTCACATCTGCTTCACTTTGTCGGCAGTAGGGTATTGGCCGCCTTTTGCCCCCTACTGGACAGGAGGTGCATGGAATTAAGTATGTAGCCATGTCGGTTACAACCTTGTGGGTCTATATGAACTTTGATTTTGTGTCCATTGCCAATTAATGTGCAATACTTTTTTTTAACAAGTAACACATACATTATTTTGTCGACTTATTAATATTGTGACCCAGGCAACACAATCTCTGAACATTTACTATATGCTTAAAAAAACTTAATCAATATTATATTCAGAATTAGGATGAATACCATTTCTAAGTTTTTGCGAGGGATGGTGGGGTCTCAGTCCTTGTTTGGAAATCAACCCACAGATGTCATTATTTTCTCCTTTAACCTCTTACGATCATCAGTGCATTCTTAGTTTAATGTAGTTTCAAGGGATTGTGGCCTTTTACTTCAAAACAAGCAGAAAACAGCACTAGTAGCAGCTGACGCCTCTGCAGTTAGCTGTAAATTTACAGTTGAACCCTAAATGGTTAGGTAATTAGATTCTGGTGCCTGAGGTTGCTGCACCATTTGAGGTGGAACGGGAAGGTTTGAACAAAAATTCAGAATAAGAATCTGAATTCAGGATCTGAATTGTGGAACCCTTTTGAAAGCAAATGAGCAAACTAAAGTCCAGCAGCGCCTCTGATATCACTGCAGACTTGCAAAACTGCTGATGTCATATCAGGACTTTGAAGGGTCATCCTGTTTCATAGAGGAAGATTTTGACAACTACACCCTCACCTTGTAACTTGGCTCCAAGGGGGCAAGATGACACTCAGGTATGGGTAAAAACAAGAAATGTGATTCACCTTACAGTTAGAAAAGCAGAAGCTGGGCTAACTAGACACTCTGGGTTGCAGCATAATGCAACAATTACACAAGGTGGCATTTGTGTACATCAGAGGTGGGTAAAGTAGCCACAAATTTTACTTAAGTGAGAGCATTGTTGCTTTAGAACAATATTCATTCATTCATTCATTATCTATAACCGCTTATCCAGTTCAGGGTCGCGGTGGGTCCGGAGCCTACCTGGAATTATTGGGTGCAATGCGGGAACACACCCTGGAGAGGGCGCCAGTCCTTCACAGGTCTTTTGAAAAATATGACATGAGTTAAAAAATACTGAGTGAAAAAGCTAATCAAGTACTGAGTAACTGCTCAGTAACTTTGTTGTTTAATAATCAGGATATCAAATAATACACCTGAATGCACAAAAATATAAAACAGCAATGAACAAATTCTGGAGAAAGCAAACAAAGCTGGAGAATATAATAATAATACATTAAAATCTGTGTTTTCATGCTCACACTGTGAAATAACTATTCAGCTTTAACAGCAGCTGGCTGTTAAGCTCTGATTGGTGAAACTAGTGGCTACATTTGATTGGTGAGACGCAGTCATGTGACAGAACCTCTGTTGGAAGCCTCAACAAAATGAAACAGAGACTGTGCATTGGATGGATCGATAAAAATAAGTAGCGAGCAGAATGTAGTTCAATGTAACAGAGTAAAAGTACCCCTTCTTTTTCACAAATATGCTCAAGTAAATGTAAAAAGTATGCTGCATTAAAACATTTGGTGTACATGTTCATTTTGTATTTGGTGAACATTGTGACATTTTAGTGAATATTTTTTCATTTGTTTTGGCTGGTGATCCATCCAAGGGTTCAATCCCCTTCTGAATAAGTACACTGCACTACACCAGTGAGAACTTGGGCAACACTCCTCATACTACAGTTGCCTGTATCAGGATTAGAGTGGCATCTGGATAAGCATCTGCTTAATGCTGTAGACATTTCTAATTTTTTCACTTTGCTTTGTGACATACAGTAATGTATCTAGCACAAAGCAAGGTAATATCCAACAGTAATGCTACGTCTTGCTCTTAATCATCTCCTTAAAGTCTCAGACCCAAAGGATAGTGTTCGCCAGAAATCCCGGAATGGGAGCTGATATGGGATCAGGCCTCTTATATCCCAAGAGGAACTGATCTAGAATCAGTGTTGATGAGCCAAGATGGCTGACAGAGCCTAGTTTAATGATGAGCTCTTTGCGGATTCTCTTCAAAATGTGTGTGTGAGAGAAACAGATCTGTATAATCTGCTGGTTTTGAAGTGTGTGTGATGAGGAGGCTGAACTGATAAGGCAGGAATGCTGGGAATTGGAGTGATTTTCTCTGTTAGTAATCCCCCTGGGGTGAACTGTGCTTCTCAGGATCTGATAGGTTCCTTGGCTCCTCACTGGTTCCTTTCTAAGAACACGTCCAAAGGCCCCCTCCTTATCTGGACCCCACCTTTCCTTTAGTGACCTGGACGGCCAAGTCTTCTGAAATGAAGGAATTTGTCCCTCATCGCTGCAGTGACAGCTCTGACACTTTGAGAGCGATTTACGCTAGGTTTCAGAACATTGCTGTGAGGATTTGATGGTATTCTGCCACATAAACATCAGTGAGGTCAAGTACTGGTGTTGGATTTTTAGTTCTGGACCACAAAATTCCACTTCCAGTCCTCCCAAAGATTCTGGATGGAGCTATAATGAACAGTTCCGTTGCTCCACAACCCACAGAGCTGTACCCCTCTGGCCCACATTGGTGCTGAGCCTGGTGACCTTAGACCTCATGTGCAGCTGCTCCAGAACACTCCATATTATTTCATGCTTTTCACATTTTGAATTATGCCTTCAGTTCAGCTCCTGAAGCCCTAACAAATGGGAGAGCTCACTCAGCTAAAAAAGCCTAAATACCATTCATATCACTGGGCTTTTTCCATCCATCCATTATCTGTAACCGCTTATCTAATTCAGGGTCACGGTGGGTCCAGAGCCGACCTGGAATCATTGGGCGCAAGGTGTGAATACACCCTGGAGGGGGCGCCAGTCCTTCACAGAGCAACACACACACGGTCACTTTTGAGTCACCAATCAACCTACTGACGTGTGGTTTTGGACTGTGGGAGGAAACTGGAGCACCCGGAGGAAACCCACGCGGACACGGGGAGAACACACCAAACTCCTCACAGACAGTCACCCAGAGCCGGAGTCGAACCCACAACCTCCGGGTCCCAGGAGCTGTGTGACTACGACACTACATGCTGCGCCACCGTGCCGCCTCACTGGGCTTTAAAATAAAAAAATTATATAAATAATTGATAGGTACCAAATGCACCATATATTATTATTATTATTATTATTATTATTATTTTTATTATTATATTTCCCTTGACTAAATATAAAGCAATTTAAACCTTTATTACATCAATTAAATTTGATGATTATATACATATGATTCATATTGTTATTCATTTCTGCAGATTAAATCTAATAATGAAAGTTAATGATTATATAATAATACTAATAATACTATATCAAATTATTATAATAATCATATTTTTATATTGAATGATAATTGAATAGTTATTATTTAGCATGCAGATATTAAGAATATATGTACAGTATTTTCATTGTTATGATACAGAGATAACATAAAAATGGAATAAAATGATATGAAATGTAAAATATGACGATGATAGATCTAAAATAAAGTCTTAGTTTATTGACTATATGTTGTATAAACGTGAATAATATGAGATTGTTATGGCTGTTGTTGTGGTTGAGCATAAGTGGAGTGTTGTGGTTGTGCTGCTGTGAGACGTGCCCCTTGCAGGACCCTCAGAGACAGAGTAAAGACAAACGTAGGAACCGTAATCCTGGAGGGAAGAAAAGGCTGGTTTCAGGACTTTTTGTGGAAGTAAGAGTCTCTACTCTCCTAGGAAGGCTTAGCATTAGATCTTGGAATATTTCTGTGAGGATTTGATGTCATTCAGCCAAGTAAAGTTCAGTGAAGTCAGAAGGTCTCCCAGGTGCTTGCCCAGTCCCTTATCATCTGAAAACTGCACAACTGTAACTCGCTCCTGGCTGGTCCTCCTCTCCGAACTGATTCAGGACACAGCAGCATGACTCGTCTCCATTCTTCTCAAGTTCACTCAGGTCACTCTGCTGCCATGCTCCTTTACTGGTTTCCTGTAGCAGCTGCATCAGATCTAGAACCTTGATGCTTACCTACAAGCTACTGAAGTGAGCACTAAGAGTGTGTGGAAATGCATTGAATTTGCACTTATTCTGTACTTAACTCTTTCTCTCTAGGTCAGAGAAAACATAGGGATTTTTTGTTATTGCATTTATTCTGTGTTTAATTATGTATTGTTTTTTCCAGCTGTCAGTACTGCACTCCTGGTCTGGGAGTGTCTGAGCTCAAGAGGATTTTAGACACTAACCTGTTTGTACAAACTCAACACATCGCTTTTTTAAGTTCTGGATGAGATCACCTGCTGCTGAATAACAAAAGAAAATACAAATATAAATGCAATGTAAATGTGGATCAGAAATCCACTCCAACTGTGGACAGTGAAAATGGACATTTATGTTGATAAAATATGTCATACATTGTTTCTGTGGGTTAGAATTGTCCTCTGTCCTCTCTCTGATCTGCAGCAGTAAGGGTGGACAGGGGGCTGTGGACAGTGTTCAGTCATGCGAGAATATTATTGACCTAAAAAGCTCCAGTGTGGTCTTTGGTCCACTATCAAAGCCTCCACACACATACACTAACTCTCTCTTTCTCTCTTTCTATCTATCTATTTCTGAGAGGTTGAGAGCTGTAATGAGGGATTTATATAAACCACACTCATTCCACATTTCACAAATAAACCTTTCAAACACAGCGATCAGTATCAATACTGATCAATCAGAATAACCAATGCTACTTTAAGAATTAGGTTGATTTTTCTTTCAACTGAGCTCAAAACAAGACAAATACAAACGTATACAGAGAAGTATTGAAAAGAGAGAAAGAGACAGTGTTGGAGGGAGATGAAGAAAAGTGGTGAGAAGATTAGGAACAGAAAAAGAGAAGAGAAAGGGGAAATATGGAGAGAAAAGAGGGACATGTAAAAAGGAGTGAAGAAGGAAAGAATAGAAAAAATAATAAGTAATAAATGAAATAAGTTGAGAAGAAAAGGGAAAAGAGAAGAGAGAAACAAGTACAGAAGAAAAAGAAGATAGAGCAAAAGAAGTCAGAAGAGAAAAGAGTGAAGGGGAAAAAAACAGAAAGAGAGAAATAAACGTAGTGAGAAATGAAAGGAAACACAGGCGGACTGTTTGTGAAACTGTCAAAGCTTTAAACACAGCGCCATCTGCTAGAGCTCTGCTCTAACTACAGTCACTAAACGTGCACACCCCAACACGACTTGCTTTAGCTCAGGTATTACTCTCCACTTTTTTCCCGTGTGTGGGTGTGGTCCTTAATTAAAATATTTACAAGCTGTTAGGACATTTATGCCAATAAACTTAATAATCTATAAGGATATTTCTCTGTTGACTCATAAATAACTGGGTTTGACTTATCATAAAAAACTATCACTAAATTATGGAAGCCTGTTTCCGCCACATAAATAATTTTTAAAAAGGCTCCAATTTTTATTTTTCATTAATATACAAGTTGTTACTTCAATATTTCGAGATACTATCTCATTACTTTGAGATACTAAGTCAATATATCGAGATACTAACTCATTATTTTGAGATACTAAGTCAATATATCGAGATAGTATCTCATTATTTTGAGACAGTATCTCATTATTTTAGATAATTAGTCAATATATTGAGATAGTATACAATCTCAATATCTTGACAATATCTTCAAAATAATGAGATAGCGAATTGCATAGTAATGAAAAAATAAAAACTGTTGCCTTTTTTGTATTATTTTATGTGTCAGAAACAGGCTTCCAAACTAAATAATAATTAATGGGCTTATTATTTTTTTAATTATCAGTTTTATTGTCTGTTCTGTTTGCACTGGAAAAAGATCCAGCTTTTGTACCCAGCTCTGTAAATAGGAAACAAACCAAATGTTTCAGGCATCTGTCTCTCTCTCTCTTGCGCTTTATTCTGAAGGCTTTTGAATGTTGAAAAGCACAAACTGAGATGAGGTTGTTGCTCTATTCTTGCTCCATATGTGGGTAAAACTGATTTCTATTGGCTGTTACAGTTACATTACTTAAGGTGGAACTGACTGTAAATTCAGGAAAGCAGTAACTGCATGTAAACAATGTGCTACAAAACTAAACACCTTGAGTTAAAATGAGTTTCTGTGGGAATTCAAACAGTGAATAAAAACTTACAGACAAATTACACTTTGGTCACCAACAAGATACAGTCGCTTCTGACTCAAATCCACGGCTCCACCTTAAAAGATGTGGAGCTTTTGAATGAAAACAAATGGGAGGGGGCGGGGTTCTGGACAATTAGTCCTCCAGAATTGTCTCTGTTGCCTTTAAATTGTGAGGCATAATACCAGAGTTAGTTCCGACCCTGCAGCTTGATTGGAAGATAGATGTTCTAGGAGTGGCAATATTGCACTCTAATGGCGTTCTGATTAAATCGCTTCAAGTATTACTCTGCCACATACGCGCGTAATCCTGCAATGATGTCAGTGCTTACTAGACAGCAGGGGGCGTCAGAGGTTCTTCAGCACAAACTCTGATGAAGTATGTGGGTGTGCTGAGCTAAAGAATCTTCAGAAAGTGCGCATAGACTACAGAGTTCTGCCATAGCGGAGCTGGACTGCTCTGAAAACAGAAAAGACACGCACTATGGAGCATAAACAGGTTCATTCTGAGACTATGGGGACTATGTCTGAAGACCGTGAATGATCTCTGGGATGAATGTAGTTTTGTTGGAAACGACTGATTGCTGCTTTACAACGAGTGTGTTGCAGTCAAGGGTTGAACTAACTGAACTTCCCTCGGTCCATTGTCCACAGAGGGCAGTAAAGGGAAGCGTTACTATAACAACAACAGATTATTCACATGCCACATCTGAGTGACTGATAGAGAGACACGATACATTGATATAGTGAAAGAGTGATACTGTATCAGTGAATGCGCCTCAAGGTCAGAGAGAGAGAAAATCCTCACGGACGAGTAATCACAACCAGCCATTTACAACAGGGCATTCATTTGTTCACTACGGTCTCTATCCTTCTAACATCTCTCTGTATTTTCTCTTCTCTTCTTTCTTCCTGAGGGTGTATGGTCTTCATGGAGGCTCCTGTACAAAAGCACTCTGCCCAAACCTTCTGGGGACCTCCAGTGGAGGACTCTGCACTGTGCTGTGCCAACTATATTTTGATTAGATTAGCTTTTCTCCTGTTTGAAAGCTGGTCCATGGCTTTGCTTTTTTTAAAAAGTAAACTGTTAAAAAATAAATAAATAAAAGGGGTGTACAGTCAAATGTCTTTTTATTTTCTTTCTTTTCTATCATCATACTCATGACACTGCTCTCTTTCAGCTAATTTTGTTTTGTTTTATTTCCATTTCTGAAAGTAATTTTCTAACTTTGCCTTTCTTTTTTTGTACACGTAAACCACCTTTCAAATAATGATTTAAATAAAACAGGTGTAAAAGTATTTCTTTCAGTCTGCTGGGTTATAATGTTCGTGTTTCGTAAACGTGGAGCTCTGGAGGTTTACGATGTGTTTTAGAGCTTGGTCCTTGGCCTTTATTAGTCTGATGACATGGGCAGCATTAGAGGATCAAGGTTGAGATATTGATTAAGTCACAATTTCATTTCCATTCATTTAAGTTCACCTCTTGCAGCAGGAGGAGGAGGTAGACTGAATCAGGAGAGTGTTCCTCTTCACTGCAGAGCAGAACACTGTTGTGAGGATCTGATGGCATTCAGTGAGGTCAGGTGCTGATGTTGTACCTGTTTGCTGGAGCTCCAGAGAAGAAAGTCGGATGCTGGGGTTCTTTATAGTCCTCTAGCCCACATTTGGCAATGGGCCTGGTGAGATTACACACATGCATAGCTGCTTTAGAGCATTGCATTTCATGTCATGATTTCCTGCAGAGATTATTCACACGGTGGCGCAGCAAGGTGTGTCTCTGTCCCACAGCCGCAGGGTCTCAGTGTCCTGGGTGGGACCCTCGGGGCGCTGCCTGTGAGGAGTGTGTTGTGTTCTCCCTGTGTCTGTGTAAGTTTCCTCAAGTGCTCTGGTTTCATCCACAGTCCAAACACAAACATTATTAGGTTGAGGGAAACCACAGGTCCACATGTGTGAGTGTGTTAGTGACTGGATGAGTGTGTGAAACTGTCCACAGGTGTGATTGACTGGGTGAGTGTGTGAGTGACCGGGTGATTGTGTGAAACTATCCACGTGTGTGATTGACTGGGTGAGTGTGTGAAACTGTCCATAGGTGTGAATGTGAGTGACCGGGTGAGTGTGTGAAACTGTCCACAGGTGTGAATGTGAGTGATTGGGTGAGTGTGTGAAGCTGTTCAAAGGTGTGAATGTGAGTGATTGGGGGAGTGTGTGAAACTGTCCACTGGTGTGATTGACTGGGTGAGTGACCAGGTGAGTGTGTGAAACTGTTCACATGTGTGATTGACTGGGTGAGTGTGTGAGTGACCGGGTGAGTGTGTGAAACTGTCCACAGGTGTGAATGTGAGTGATTGGGTGAGTGTGTGAAGCTGTTCAAAGGTGTGAATGTGAGTGATTAGGTGAGTGTGTGAAACTGTCCACAGGTGTGATTGACTGGGTGAGTGTGTGAGTGACCAGATGAGTGTGTGAAACTGTCCACTGGTGTGATTGACTGGGTGAGTGACCGGGTGAGTGTGTGAAACTGTTCACATGTGTGATTGACTGTGTGAGTGTGTGAGTGACCGGGTGAGTGTGTGAAACTGTCCACAGGTGTGATTGACTGTGTGAGTGACCGGGTGAGTGTGTGAAACTGTCTAAAGGTGTGATTGACTGGGTGAGTGTGTGAGTGACCGGGTGAGTGTGTGAAACTGTCCACAGGTGTGAATGTGAATGATTGGGTGAGTGTGTGAAACTGTTGAAAGGTGTGAATGTGAGTGATTGGGTGAGTGTGTGAAACTGTCAACAGGTGTGAGTGTATTAGTGACCGGGTGAGTGTGAAATTGTCCAAAAGTGTGATTGACTGGGTGAGTGTGTGAGTGACTAGATGACTGTGTGAAACTATCCACAGGTGTGATTGACTGGGTGAGTGACTAGATGACTGTGTGAAACTATCCACAGGTGTGATTGACTGGGTGAGCGACTGGGTGAGTGTGTGAAACTGTCCACAGGTGTGATTGACTAGGTGAGTGTGTGAGTGACCGAGTGAGTGTGTAAAACTTTCCACATGTGTGATTGACGGGGTGAGTGACTAGATGACTGTGTGAAACTATCCACAGGTGTGATTGACTGGGTGAGTGACTGGGTGAATGTGTGAAACTGTCCACAGGTGTGATTGACTGGGTGAGTGTGTGAGTGACCGAGTGAGTATGTAAAACTATCCACAGGTGTGATTGACTGGGTGAGTGTGTGAGTGACCGAGTGAGTGTGTAAAACTTTCCACATGTGTGATTGACGGGGTGAGTGACTGGGTGATTGTGTGAAACTGTTCACATGTGTGATTGACTGGGTGAGTGTGTGAGTGACCGGGTGAGTGTGTGAAACTGTCCACAGGTGTGATTGACTGTGTGAGTGACAGGGTGATTGTGTGAAACTATCCACAGGTGTGATTGACTGGGTGAGTGTGTGAGTGACCAGATGAGTGTGTGAAACTGTCCACAGGTGTGATTGACTATGTGAGTGACCGGGTGAGTGTGTGAAGCTGTTCACAGGTGTGAGTGGTTGGGTGAGTGACTGGGTGAGTTTGTGAAGCTGTTCACAGGTGTGAGTGATTGGGTTAGTGTGTGAGTTTGTAGTGATGTTTTTCCTGAGAGTGTTGCGTCTAAGCCAAAACGTTGTGTGTTGTTTTCCCCGGATCCTCTAGTTCTCTGATAAAGCGGTGGGCTCTGAGACTCCAGCTCTGTAGTGTGTGTGTTGTAGTTAAGTGAATACAGGAGTGTAGTTTTACAGCGACTGCAGAGGCTCCTGTGTAACTGAGATCACGTGCTGTGGAAGCTCAGCTTTATTGCTGTGTTTCACTAAAAGCCCCAGTGTCACTGTGTTTGTGGGTTTTATTGTTTGTTTGTTTTTTTATGTTTAAGGATCATGGTCCTCTGCTTCTAAGCAGCTTTTCTCCATGAGCTTTTCATCAACATCAACACACTTTATCTGTCTCGCTCAAGGCCAGAGAACGCCCTGCTGGTGTTAATTATTAAAGCAGATGGAGGTGGCCTTCAAGTCACACTTATTGAAGCAGTGAACTTTTTTTTCCTCCCAGCAAAGCCACTTTTATGATAACAGATACTCATCTCCTTTTGCTGCATTCACTGTTCATTTTATCAGCTCCACTGACCACACAGATTCACTTTGTTGCTCATCTGTCCCTTGCATACTTGTAACGTAAGCCCCCATTTACCCTGTTCTTTGACACTCAGGACCCCCACAGAGCAGGTATGATTTTGGGTGGTGGATCATTCTCAGCGCTGCAGTGACACTGACGTGGTGGTGGTGTGTTAGTGTGTGTTGTTCTGGTACAAGTGGATCGGACACAGCGGTGCTGCTGGAGTTTTTAAAGTCCTCAGTGTCACTGCTGGACTGAGAATAGTCCACCAACCAAAAGCACACAGCCGATAGAGTTCTGTGTCCACTAATGAAAGACTAGTGGACCACCAACACACACTGTGCAGCGACAGATGAGCTACTGTCTCTGACTTTACATCTAGTAGGTGGACCAATGAGGTAAAAGTGTCTAACAGAGACGACAGTGAGTGGGCACAGGGTTTAAAAACTCCAGCAACACTGCTGTGTCTGATCCACTTGTACCAGCACAACACAACACACACTCACACACCACCACCATGTCAGTGTCACTGCAGCGCTGAGAATGACCCACCACCCAAATCACACCTGCTCTGTGACTACTGAAGAACGCTGTGACAGGGGGCTAACAAAGCATGCAGTTACATAGGTCAACACTTCATGATCTGATCCCTCTGTTGTGGTTTTGTAGAGGCTGTTTTTTGGCTCTGTGCGGCAGTCAATATAGATCAGGGTCTGTAAAGCACAGCTGAGTTGGAGAGCTTTCCTTGGCTGCTCTGTTGAACTGTGTTAAAGTCAGAAATGTCAGCAGTGTCCGAGAGTAAAGACTGAACTGAAGGAGCAGTGACCCTCAGTAACCTTGTATCCAGAAGTAACCGGACACAATTAAGGTTATTCCAGTTTGAGCTCACAGACTGGACACTCAGTATTTCAGTTCCTCTGAACTGGCAGTCCGTCGCCTTGGGGTTTGTATATGAATTTAGACAGAGATTGTATTAATATTATGTGTAAATATTTGCACAGTATCCCAACAGAAAGCTCTTTCACTGAACAACACCTACTTCATTTTAAAGGGTCAGTTGTCGTGTGTGTTATGAATGGACAAGTGAAAATAAACACACAACAGTGTATGGATCTCAGATATATGACAGATTAGAATACATGGATTTCCCTCATATCCAACATATGTGTCACATATGTACACATATATATTGTATATGCCATATTATTTGACACTGCTCGTTATCAGATATGGCTCATATATATTTAATTCATTCATTCATAGTCTGTACCTGGAATCACTGGCTGAAACACACCCTTGAGTGGGCGCCAGACACTCCCATATTCACTCACACACTTACACATAGGGACACTTTTTGAGTCGCCAATCCTTACTAACATGTTTTTGGACAATGGGAGGAAAACAGAATACCCAGCGGAAACCAACACAGACACAGGGAGAACACAACAAACTCCTCAAAGTCAGTCACCCAGAGCAGGACTTGAACCCACAACCTCCATGTATATTATATTATTTAACAATATCTGTTCAAACTGGTTGTTGTTATTGTCTCTCTCTTTCTCTCTCTCTCTCTCTCTCTCTCTCTCACACACACACGTACCATTTCCATGCTTTTAGGGATATTGCTTAGACTCCCATTCATTTCATGGACACTTAACCTGAACATAATCATAACTACAACCAAAATAACCTAACCTAGACATCCTCATGATATATACTTCATGGGGACATGCTTTATGTCCCCATAAAGAAAAGAAATACTTAGTCATTAGCCACACTGGCTGTGTGTAAACAGACTTTATTCCCCACACTCTAATGATTATCTAGACCTCACCATTGCACCCACACACTGACCTGGAGATAATTTCACACAGCCAGTCACACACTTCTCCCAGACAGTGACTGCATGCGAGGATTAAACCCATCCTGGAGCTGTGGGTTAGTGCCACCCTTACTGAAACAATTTCAGATATTTAACCATGTATTAAACATATGTTACATATCTTCACTGTCCAAAGAAAAACAAATACCTCCTTGTTTGTGGATGTTTAGTTTACTACATAACTTGAACACAGCAGCTGTCCTTCACACTATGAACATTTCATGATAAACTTTTCCATTGAAAATTAAGAAGGATTTTCCTGCTCGTGTAAAGTTATTCTTTTTGGAGATACATATATTAAAAATTAAAAATTAAAAATTTAAAATTAAAAATTTAAAAATTTAAAAATTAAAAATTAAAAATTTAAAAATTTTGGCCCAGTGGCTGAGTGAGTATATGAGTGACTGGGTGAAATTGTGCACAGTGTGTGTTACTGGGTGAGTATGTGACTGTCCACAGGTGTGTGTGTGTGTATGTGTGAGTGACTGGGTGAGAGTAATGCCCTGTGGTGGATACATCCAGTGATTGCGAGACAAAGGAAGTTTTTGTGATTTTAGCCATGCCCTTTGTTCCTAATTGACTAATGTCAAGTGTGGACTAGAGGGCTATAAATCTCCACAGTATTATGGTTTGGAACAGTGTAACTGTGTTCTCATTTGGGATGAGATTAACGCTCTTTTGTATCTAAACTCTCACAGAACTGTTCTAAAATCTAGTGTAAAATCTCCCCAATAAAGAGTGTCACTGCTATGAAAAGGAACACACTCCTGAGTGATGCCCTTTATTTTAGCAGGGAGTGTTGAATGAGATGCAAATATTTAGCACAATTAATCATTTCTACTGACATTTAAATTTACCCCATATAGAAATGCAAACCTTTGGGTGTAAAGATTGCAGTTCATTATTTGCCGTTGCCTGATGCCCTGGAGTTGCTTTTTGCCTTGTAAATAATTATAGACTGTTCTTTTAAAACAAAGTTCTTACAGCAACAGTGTTTGCTCCATGTCCATCCTACGTCCATAAAAAACAGAGCCGGAAAGATGGGATGGGTTTGGAGTGTGAAATCTGGGAATACAGTAATCCCTCGTTTTTCACGGGGATGTGTTCCAAGACCACCCATGAAAAACGAATTTCCGCGAAGTAGAGGAAAGACATTTTTCTATGTATTTAATGAGTATTTGGACTTTTAAAACCCTCCCTGTACTGTTAACAACCCACCCTTTGCATTAAACAGTCATTTGATAATGTTTTTCAGCTGGAACTACATGTGATATCCTATCAGTTTCTTTAATAGAGTAATTCCTAAGCTGTGATTTAGCGTAAGTAAATTTCACTCGGATGTGGACATGAACAATACATGTACTGTACGTAAGAAATACTTGTAAATGATATATTTTGTCACCTACAGGCCTAGTCTAATACATGTAAATAATAAAAAGCCCCGAAGTAGCGAGGGATTAATGTATCTTGAATTATCTTAACCCTCCTGTTATGTTGCGTGTCAAATTGACGCGTTTTAAAGTTTGAAGATCTAGGAAAAGTAGTTAAAAGTATTTTTTCAGTATGAAATATCTTCTGCTTGCCTTAATTAGTGTAATCATCATATAATATAAAAATGGTTCATCTCACATATTTGCAACCACCCCCTGCATGTTTATATTACATAGATACTGAAATGTCAGAGTATTTTTTGTTTGCAACTGTGAGACATATTTCAGCCCAATCACATGCACACACACACGAACACACACACACACACACACACACACACACACACACAGGTACACAGGTGCAGATGTTTTGACTTTTGACATGAACTATTTATGTTCTCGTGTGAAAACTCCTCCCACATTCAGTATACACTCAACAGGTGAGATGCAAAACATAAAAGATTCTCTGCATGGGAGTCCTACCAACATTACATTGTGTCAGACAGACCTTTACAAAATGAGCAGCCAGCGCAAACGGATGACAGTCCAGGAGGCTCTGAAAGTCATCATTGATCATGACAGTGAAATAGAGGAGGATGTGTCTGAAAATGAAGACTATCTTAAGCTAAATTCTGATTCTGAGTCCCACTCTGGGTGACTGTCTGCGAGGAGTGTGTTGTGTTCTCCCTGTGTCTGCGTGGGTTTCCTCCGGGTGACTGTCTGTGAGGAGTGTGGTGTGTTCTCCCTGTGTCTGCTTGGGTTTCCTCCAGGTGACTGTCTGTGAGGAGTGTGGTGTGTTCTCCCTGTGTCTGCGTGGGTTTCCTCCGGGTGCTCCGGTTTCCTCCCATGGTCCAAAAACGCACGTTGGTAGGAGGATTGGCAACTCAAGTGTCCGTAGGTGCGAATATGTGAGTGTGTGTGTCGCCCTGTGAAGGAAAGGCGATCCCTTCAGGGTGTGTTCCCGCCTTGCGCCCAGTGATTCCGAGTAGGACCCACCACAACCCTGAATTGGATAAGGGTAACAGACAATAAATGAATGACAAATTCTCCGGGGTCTCTGGTTATCTCCCACAGTCCAAAAACATGGAGGTTAGGTGAATTGGCTTTTCTCATAACTGTCCTGGTGTGTGAGTGAAAGAGTGTGTATGTGAAAGAATGTCTGTATGTGTGAGTGAATGTGTATATGCCCAGATATGGATCAGTGCTCCTGGGTGAAACCGTAGTGCCCGATGCAGTCCTCCAGGTGGACGGTCGGTTCTGGTTGAGAGTACGCTGTGCGTTTGGCTGCCGCTTCTCGCCAATGTGTGTGTGGATTGAATGTTGAGTGTTGATTGTAAAGCGTCCTTGGGTTTCTATAAAAGCACTATATAAGTGTAACGTTAAATAAAACACATTTAGATGCATATTTGGGGCTCCTCATCCTGGCTGGGGTCTATAAGTCAAAGGATGAATCGACAGCCTGTCTTTCAAAAGTAATAAAATGGTGAAACATTAAAAAAAGTTATATTTTTTATGTAAAACGAGTGAATTATCCTAATTGAACCATTACTTTGAACCATTACCAGTTAGAGGCAAGGAACGCCACTGCACTAAATATTGATTGAATAATTAGTAATGGAGTTAATAATGACATATTCACACTGCTTGTTAGGATTTTTTTGGTTTCAGACATCTTTTGAATAATTAAACATGCACTGGGTCAAATTGACCCGGGAACATCATTGCTGTTCCTGAAAAACAAACAAAACAGGAGGGTTAAATTATTAAAATGTTTTCCTCTTTCCCAGGTTTCAGCACTGACTGTGGCTTAGCATTGCACTTGGGTTTATTGTGTATTTTCTCTTAAATGTGACATTCACGATTTTTTATTTTTCTCACCATTTGCTGCTCTCCAGTCGGTTTGTGCTGGAAACCCATCTAATGTATTTACAAAGCACCAGTGTCTGTAAATGGGTAAAAGAAACAAAGTGTCTCAGTCGGGTATGCTATAGGGTTTCTCTCTCTGCTCATGGTAGGGAAATGGAATCTGGACCAAGAACAGAACAAACCAGAGAGAACAATGTTTCCCCACGATCGTAGATGTTGCCTTTAATTAAGACAGTAAGTCATATTTATTTACATAGCACATTTAAAATCAACTGTTGCCTAAAGTGTTTTACCAAGGAAAAGGATAAAAGCTTAGATAAATTGAACTGAAAAAAAAGAAAAGTAAACAGAGCTTAAAAAATCATATAGAAAGCAGAAACCTTTGTATAAAATTACAGCCAACCAGAAACAGAGCAAAATAACATGCAATTCATTTCAGGTTTCAGAGTTAAACATTTACTCCTGTATCAAGTGGGGTCTTAGTTCAATAGCAACTCGATTAATTGTTTTTCTACAAAGCACTTGTGCTTTGTGTAAATGTGATTCTTTAATATTACACTACTGCTGATAAAAATTATGCTATCAGACTTAACATTTTAGTAGCACATATATACAAACACACAAGTATACAAACAGGGACATTTCCCTGTGCCTACCTCAGACAAAAGCATTTCAATGCAGACATGGTTTAAAACACAAAATCTTAATATGTTTCAGACAAATCATTCTGAACAATATATTTACATTTTGATTATGGCATAATTTCACTTTTTACAGTGCAGCTAGCAACCCTAAACTGTGCTAACAGAATGCTAACGCTACATATCGTAACTGTCCAAATTGAATCATTCATTCATTATCTGTAACCGCTTATCCAATTCAGGGTCGTGGTGGGTCCAGAGCCTACCTGGAATCATTGGGCGCAAGGTGGGGAATACACCCTGGAGGGGGCACCAGTCCTTCACAGGGCAACACAGACACACACACATTCACTCACACCTACGAACACTTTGGAGTCGCCAATCCACCTGCAACGTGTGTTTTTGGACCGTGGGAGGAAACCGGAGCACCCGGAGGAAACCCACACAGGCACGGACAGTCACCCGGAGCGGGAATCGAACCCACAACCTCCAGGTCCCTGGAGCCACCTGCTGCGCCACCGTGCCGCCCACCCAAATTAAATGACCTCTCCAAAAAATTAACTTTACAGGAGAAGGAAAAAAAACTTATTTCACTTTCAATGGAAGTCAGTGTAAAAAGGTTTTATTTTATAAGTAATTTTGGAAAGTTTCTATTGGTCAATTCATCATGAAATGTTCACACAGTGTGAAGGAAACCTGCTCTGTTCAATTGATGTAGTAAACATCCACAAAAATGGAGATGCATGTTATTCTTTGAATAATCTACATGCCTCTTCCTGAATTTCACCATTCTGTAAGTGGTTTTATGTTGATTTCTGTGGGTCTGGTGATGGTGTGGCTGGTAACACTGTCTGGGTGTACTGGATGACCAGCATAGTAACATCCATGACAAAACATTTTAACCTACAGAGATGTAATTTGCATGATTTACTAGATGCTCAATTTTATGTTTCGCCAAATGGACAAAAGTTCGCTGACATAGCTAAAATTAGCTGAAAATATCAAGCAAACTTTTAAAAATGGATTTGACACGTCATTGCATTTTGCAAAATATTGAATGGGATGTTTGGCCTTGTTTATGACACTTCACACATTTATTTATAAACTATATAAGTATTAGAACAAGTGACCATAATGAAGAATGAATTTATCTTATTTTTTATGTTGCCAAATTACTGATATTTTGAAATAAGGTAATCTTTACAAATGCATTAAAATACTGTTTTATTGAAATATGAACTATGAACTACTATTGAACTATGCTGAAATACACACTAGGTATCACTGTGAAACATTAAGTCTATTTTTGCTATTCACAAGATTGGAAAAATGCTAACGTTGATGTTTACCCAAATGTCTGACACTTTTGACACATTTAGAAAATAGTGCCACGCCATAGGACATTGTTTAGTGTCAATTTAGCATTTTGCAAGATTTTAACCGAAGCTAAATTTGGTGTTTGGCCAAACTTCTGCTTTAATGCAGATGACAGTTTCCCTTTGACTCGCTTGTTTTCAGGGTTCAAAACAAGGCGAGTGTTGTGCAGTTCAGAGATGTGCAATGTGAAGTGCAAGCAGAGGCATGAGTCTGAGTCATGAGGCATGAGACGTCTTCAAAAATGTTTTTAAAACAGTGCTACACTGTTATATCCAAAAAAGGTTTACGCAATGTTTACACTTACTTCACGGTTACTGTTGTTCCGAGTGTAGGTGTAATGCCCAGGTGCGATTTAAGATTTAAGATTCCTTTAATTATGACTATTTAACTGTGTAACCCTTTCATAATTGTTGTTGGGTTTTATTTGTTCTTATGAGGGGTCGCCACATTGAATCACATGTCACCTTTCCTGATTAGCACGCAAACATTAACATAGGTTTACCCTTCTGATGCAATCCTCTCTTTAGACAGAGGCAGGAAAAACACCTTCTAGGCTGGAGGAAGAAACCTTGGGAGGAACCAAGACTCACAACGGGGATCCATTCTCCTCTGATTAAACTATTGACAGAAATCTCTAGTATCACCAGTTTAGTCTGTCATTGTGCTACAGTGTAGTTACACTAGAGCGTTGATGTAAGAGTGATGGAAATAATAGGGATTAAGGCAATAATAATAAAAAGATAATGGTTAGAGGACCGGGCTTGGTACTGGAAGGTTGCCGATTCCATCCCAAGTACTGGCAGGAACATCCATGGCTGAAGTCCCCTTGAGCAAGACACTGAACCCCCATGGAGTGTGATGGCTGCCTGTCACTCTTGGTGTGTGTTCATAGCCCCTAGTTTGTATGTGTGTGTTCACTGCCACAGATGGGTTAAATGTGTTGTACATTGTACATTCATTCATTCATTCATTCATTCATTCATTATGTGAAATCGCTTATCCAGTTCAAATGTAACAATTCATCCATTCATGTTAATTCATTCATTCATTCAAATTCTGTAATTGCTCTGTCATGACCTAAGGAACATTAACAGCTCATAGTTTATACTTTTACTGCTGTAATGTCTATATGTTTACCCCAGTAACAGTGCTTAAACTGAAAGATGGACTTTACTCTTCAGATATAACCTGCACACAATTACTGATACATTAGCTGGTAATTTGTAGTTTAATCCTCATGTGATTTCAAAGTTCAACCCTTGGATCAGGGTTTATATTTTTGCCTAAGCACAAAGGTTTTAATACATTCACCAAGCCAAAAAGAGACAAAGGCAAAAGTCCTTGAAGCTGTTTCCCAACTCAGCAAAGCAATCAAAGTACAGTGTGCAGAGCCTCAGGTGTAGGTGTCCCTGGACTCCGTTCAAGGCCATTTACATACACACACACACACATTTCCTAGAGGTCACTAGCACGCTTCTTCAGGAGAAACAAAAGGGTGTAGTTGTGATGTTTCTGGGGTGTGATTAGTCGGGGGTATAAAAGCTGAGAGACAGTGTTAACTTCTCTTACAGCATCCTTCCTTTCTCTCTCAATCTCTCTCTCTCTCTATCTCATACACACACGCACACACACACACACACACACACACACACACACACACACGCACAACAATCTCTGATATATATACACACCCTTTCTCAAAAATTTCTCTGAGAGACACATATTTTTAACACAAACACTACACAGAGAGGCTCTTCTTTTTTTTCGTGCACTCAGTGGGACGATGGTGCTAAGTGTGGCTCTGATCTGGGCGATCCTGGTGGCCCTCTGCTGTTTTTTGTGGCTCATTCTCGGCATCCGCAGGAGGTAAAGCACGTTTATGTTTATATTTGTATATTATATTTATATACATTCCTTCATAAAGTAAAAATTAGGAGCAAACCTCATATCTCCTGTTACAGAAAATAACTATTTTTAAAGGATATCATCATAAAAAAAAAATTTTGATTGGTGCCTTCACCTTCATATGAAGGTAAGGAGAAGTAGAAGAAGAAGATGTTTGTGCTCAAATGATGGAATGAAAATGAGGAAGTGGAGCTGCAGTGAATTCATTGCATAGTTTGATAATGTGTTTCAATTGCAAGGTGAATGGGCCAATAGAAATACTCATTTAATGCATTGCTGGAGATAGGAATAGATTATTTAATATTTAACAAGGTTATTTCACCTATGTGTCCAAACCTTCTCATGGCCTGTATATGTTTAAGGTGAATTTACCCAGTGTTGCTGTCAAAACCTTGTATTTCATTTCTTTTTGTGTTTTTACAAACGTGTGCCTTCACATTTTGTAAAAAATTTATATATTTTATATATATTCAAAAAAGAACCAATAAAAATGCTCCACAACACAGGGAAAATTCTACATGTATTTTTCTGGGCAGAAAAACAATAAGAGTAAAATGAATACCAAAAATACTAAAGCTAAAGTAATGCTTTTACATGCGGCTGCATTAGATTAACCCTTTCCTGAGCTCAGCTTTATTAGTGATCATTATTCATTCATTGTCTGTAACCGCTTATCCAGTTCAGGGTCGAAGTGTGTCCGAAGCCTACCCGGAATCATTGGGCACAAGGCAGGAACACACCCTGTAGGGGGCACCAGTCCTTCACTGGGTGACACACACTCATACATATGGACACTTTTGAGTCACCGATCCACCTACCAACGTGTGTTTTTGGAAACCCACGCGGACACAGGGACAACACACCAACTCACAGACAGTCACCACGAGTGGGACTTGTACCCACAGCTTCCAGGTGCCTGGAGCTGTGTGACTGCGACACTACCTGCGGTGCCACCGTGCCACCCAGCAATAGGTTATGGAGCAGTGGAACTGTGTTCTTTGGATAAGAAGCTTCATCCAGTCCCTTTAGGATGAGTTGGAGTGGTGTTTAGATCCGGAACTAATCATCCAAAGCCAACCCCTGAACTCACTAATGTTTATGTGGCTCAATGCCATCAAATTCTCACAAAAAATTAGGTGTAGAATGAGAGTAATTCAGGCCATTGTTGATGTTGACATTTACTGTTGTTGGTTCTTGTTGTTGCTGTAGAGCTCCAGGAGAGCCTCCACTGGAGAACGGCTTTATCCCGTACCTGGGCTGTGCTCTCCAGTTTGGGGCAAATCCTCTGGAGTTCCTCCGAAGCCGGCAGAAGAAACACGGACACATTTTCACCTGCAAGATTGCTGGGCAGTACATCCACTTTCTGTGTGACCCCTTCTCCTTTCACTCCGTCCTCCGGCAGGGCAGACACATCGACTGGAAGAAGTTCCTCTTGTCAGCTTCTGTAAAGGTAAACAGAGCAGAAATATGATGGATTTCATGTTTAAAGTTGCTGTCAGTCATTTTAACCACAATGAAGGTGCAATATGAACATCATTATTCACTAGTTTTTCGTTGTTTCTACAACATATGACACATGATGAATAATTCTAATGTTCTGCAGTCCCTGAATGATCCAGTTTATACTTCATAGAGCGGGTCCCCCGCATGAGGGCGGTCATTTTAAATGTTCAGTACAGAATATCTCACACATCAGCCCATTAAGTGTTAGTGTCATTTTAGTCATTCCTAGTCATCACCCACATTCGCCTGCTTCCTTTGAAAGATTTCAGACTTCAACATATCTTCTTTGAATTGTTGCTAACACACTGCATATAGAGCTCAACACACTTGTAAGAGAACACTAAAAGCCTGCACAGGAAAGGACCACACAGAGTGATTTTCAATGCTTAAAGCATGCTTTATTTACATTCAATTTACCATATTTATAAAGAAGACAAATCACAGACCACTGGGGCATGCTGGGAGCCTATTTTCATGTCTTTGCCCCCTATACTGCCCCGGTGTAGAAGGGTATGGCACAGACTACAATAAACTATGAAAAATCATGTTTTTGAGTCATGGAAGAGAGGGAGGGGAAGGGCTGGGTTTGGCTGTAAGAGGAGTTTTGGGTGTGGTCCCAAACTAAAAGGTGCTATATTTCCCTCTTCCCCACTGTGGATCACTGTTCTGGTTCTTAATGAAACGTCTGTGACCTGCTTTGGTCAAAACCCCACAAGCCCCACAGCAGCATTCTCCCCCTGTTCAGAATGCCCGCTTTCAGCTCCTGTTCTTTTACATGATGATGAGCCGCTCACTAAGATGGATGTCTGAAAGAAAATGTACCTGTGTGTAAATGACAGTAATTTCAACACCACCCACATGACATCTCTGAACCTGTTATGGTAACACCTTGTTTGGAAGTTAGTCCTCAGTCATCCAAATTTGTTCTGATGTGTCTAGACCCGAGGTCAGCACTTCAGTCTGGAATGTTTCATGGTCTATACTCCACTAGCTGTGTAGATATTTACTTTGTATGTCCAAAAGTTTGTAGACACCTATTAAAATGGATCTGGAGATCTGCCGTCTAATAAGTTGCCTCCATTCTAGTCACAGATGTTCAATGTCAATCCGTATAGAAGTGAATGAAAAAATGGTGGATGCTCTGGAGCAGCTGCATATGAGCTTAAGGCTAACATGCTCAATGCCAAGCATGGTCTAGAGGGGTCTAAAGCCCCAGCATTGGGCTGAGCAACAGAGGAGGAGGCAGTGTCTCAGAAGAGTAGAGGATATATGGATTACCTGTAAATGAACCCTTTCCTGACTAATGACATCTCCTGATGGTTTTCTTGATGTTGGGAAGAATGTAGTGTGTAACACCAGTGCTCTACAAGTCACACAGTTCAGGTCCCTGCTCGGGAAAACACACTGCACTACACCCATGAGAGTCCAACAACTGTAACATAAACTGCAAATTCCCTGTTCCCCTGCAGGCGTTTGGTCACGAGAGCATGGACCCGAAACACGGCTACACCACGGAGAACCTGCACAACACCTTCCTGAAGACCTTGCAGGGCGAATCCCTGCTGTCCCTCTCCCAGAATATGATGGAGAACCTGCAGAACGTCATGCTGCGCTCCGACAGACTGAGGGCCAGCCCTGGTCGCTGGGAGGTGGACGGCATTTTCGCCTTCTGTTATAAGGTGATGTTTGAGGCCGGGTACTTGACTCTGTTCGGTAAAGAGCTGGACGGAGATCAGAGCATCGCACGGCAGCAGGCTCAGAAAGCCCTGGTACTCAACACCCTGGACAACTTCAAGGAGTTTGACAAGATCTTCCCGGCGCTGGTGGCTGGTCTCCCCATCCACGTCTTCAAGAGCGGCCACAGCGCCCGGGAGAACCTCGCCAAGGCCATGCTCCACGAGAACCTCAGCAGGAGGACCGAGATCTCCGATCTGATCTCGCTCAGGATGTTCCTCAACGACACGCTGTCTACCTTTAATGACATCAGCAAAGCTCGAACTCATGTGGCCATGCTCTGGGCATCTCAGGCCAACAGCTTACCGGCCACGTCCTGGACACTCTTCTACCTCATCAGGTGCAATTTCTGATTTCTAAAACACACACACGAAACACTATCTGTACAGTAACTATGTTATAATGAGTAACTGTCCATAGGTGTGAGTGTGAGTGACAGGGTGAAACTGTCCACAGGTATGAGTGTGTGAAACTGTCCACATGTGTGTGTCTGTAAGTGACTGAAAATGTCCACAAGTGTGTGTGTGTTTGAGTAACTGTGTGAGTTTGTGACACTATCCATAGGTGTGAGTGTGTGTGAGCGACTGGGTGAATATGTGACACTGTCCACAGGTTTGAGTGTGTGAATGACCAAGTGAATGTGTGAATGTGTGACCAGGTGTGTGTGTGTGTGTGCGTGTGAGTGAGAGAGAGAGAGTAAGAGAGAGAGAGAGAGAGAGAGAGAGAGAGAGAGAGAGAGAGTTTCTGAGTCCACCTAAACAGGATGAGGCACATACAGAACATGAATGAATGAATGAATGAATGAATTTGACAGAGACTTCTATGTGATATCACTATGGCCCGTATTTATATCACCGTGGCCTGTCCGTCAACTCCAGTAGGAACTCCCTGCCAGAGGCGATTGCTCTAAGACTGCAAGGGAAGCTCAGCTTCCCCTAAAATGTCAAAAAATAAGTGATCAAATATATACTGTTGTGTGTACATGTCACTGAATTAATATGCACTACAACGCGCTTAACTTTTGTTCAGAATCAGCTTCTTATCACTGGTAAAGATGCCGCTTTCCCGTAGCCTCACAGTGATTTAAACAGTCTGGACGCTGAGCGTCCACAGAGTTCAATAGCGAAGCACCAAAGTGCAGCAAAACGAGACGAGTCATTGGATAAATGCTGGGCTTTGTCCCACCCATCGGACACTCAGCGTCTCTGGGGGTCTATGGGGCAGTGGGCTGGCCTCGGCTGGCCCTGACGTTCAACTTCTGCATGATGATTGGATGATCTGTCTGAGGCTGAATCCCTTTTTGATTGACAGCGAAATGAGCGAATCAGCGATCCTTTGGTGTAAAGATCTGTGGGAGAATTACATTATCATTCTGTTCTGAGTTGAACCGGAGACTTTCTTAAACCTCTTAGCGGCATTTTCTTTGTTAAAAACAACTAGCGACAAATGGAGCTTCTATTTCTGGTGGGTTTTTTTGTAGCTGCTTGTGTTTGGAGACTGACTTCTATCACTCTTTCTGATTCTATGGCAGTTTCTGTCCAGCGGGTGCTGCTGAGCCCCTCCACCGTCACAAAGCACTCACAGGCGGACACACTTCACATGGGTCAAGGCCGTTTAAGCAGCCTAGCTCTGCTGGCCATTGAGAGGACACTAGTCAAGTTCCTGGAAAAGACGCCTTGTTGGTACGACAGGGTCACAGATCATTTTCTTGAAAAGGAGGGTAGAATTTATGTATAAATAAACCGACACATTTTATGATGTAGGCCGAAATTGAGCTTCCCCTCCTTGAAAGACCAGCATCCGCCACTGCTCCCTGCAGTTATCACTGAACACTTTACACTTGTTACACTCGCTGATAAAGCTCAAGGTTAATTGAAGCTGTGGAGATAAAGCTGGCAGACGACATTTTGTGAACTTCTGGACTGTGACGATTGCCCGGGACAGAGAGAGAGAGAGAGAGTGAGAGAGATGAAAAAATGAACCAGATAAAAACTTGTGTGTGTTAAGGTGCATTAAGCCATGTGCCTGTGCAGACAGTCTGATGTGCTGTTAGCACCTGTAGCATGAGCTGAGTCTGGTGCGCACCATTGTCTGTGTTTTCCAGTCAGAGGTTGGCTGCAGGTCTCTGGGTCGAACAATAGCCAAAATGGAGCCAATTGCTCATCGTGCATTGTGACTGGCTTAAACAGTCTATTAGTTATAACACATAGTGATTTAGTTTCACTGTGCACACTTTAAACGATAAAAAAATAGCATTAATATAAGTTTTTATTTTGTACTTCACTTATCAGGATCCTGATTTACGTGTGCACAGTAACCTCTGGTAGCATTGTTTAATGTTTGTGTGTTTTATTGTAGTTATTTCTTTAAAGAATACGTTCATTCATTCATTCATTATCTGTAACTGCTTATCCAATTCAGAGCCTACCTGGAATCATTGGGCGCAAGGCGGGAATACACCCTGGAGGGTGCGCCAGTCCTTCACAGGGCAACACAGACACACACACACATTCACTCCTACGGACACTTTGGAGTCGCCAATCCACCTACCAATGTGTGTTTTTGGACTGTTGGAGGAAACCGGAGCACCCGGAGGAAACATATGCGGACACGGGGAGAACACACCAACTCCTCACAGACAGTCACCCAGAGCGGGAATCAAACCCACAACCTCCAGGCCCCTGGAGCTGTGTGACACTACCTGCTGCACCACCATGCCGCCCTTAAAGAATACATAAAACTGTTAAAAACTTAAAATCTAAATGGTAGCTCAGGTATAAATTAATTCTGGATCCCAAAATCACTCCAGCTTTGACATTCCACAGAAAACAGGTTTCAGACACTTGGCATTGGGCAAGATGACCTTAGGTCTCATGTGAAGTGTCTCATAGAGATTATGAAAGCTGTGTTTGCACAGTTAAATGTCTGTGTCAACAATGAGTGAGCAGAATTTACTCATTTTGCACATTTTCTCTCAGGTGTCCAGCAGCGATGAAGGCAGCCACTGAAGAAGTGAGGAAAATTTACGAAAGCTCCAACCAGAAAATGGATCCAAAAGACCCTCGCCTGGTTCTGACCAAAGAACAGCTGAACAGCATGTCCGTCCTTGGTAGGAAACGTCGCCAAACTGAGCGTATGCGCAATAGGACATATAGACAGTGGTAGTTATACTGTTTGTATATATCACAGCACATATTCAGGGCAGAATTATCAATACCAGTGTAAGAGCACAGGCCCTATGAGCTACTTTGTGTGTGATATTGACCCTGTGAGTGTCCATATGCGCTCAAACAAGAGTTTGTTTACCCAATGCAAATGCATCACAAATACATCTGAAACAACTGAAATATCAAGTAGACGGGCACTCTTTAAAGCAACACTAGCTAATATTTAACATTTTTGCTCCTGGGCTCCCCCTACAGTTGCAGAGTGTAATTAAATTTTATAGAACTGTCCTGAAATCAAGCGGGAGGTGGAAGAGGGAGGTTTCCTACCCTCCACTAAAAGTTTAATAGCGCAGTTTCTGCAGTGCTGAACCTGGAGCAGAAACAACATAGGCTCTATACTCCCTGTTGCAGCTCATTTGAGCATCACTATGATATTGAAGGTGTAATTTTAAAGATTTTACCTACTGTTGCTTTAAGAGTACCCAAAACAAAGGGCAGCACACTGCCCTCAACTTCCTAACATCAAACTGAAGATCTATCATTAGACTGCTTTAATACATGGTTTTTGATATCAGAAATAAAGCATATTTTGGCTCTCTGAGCTCTGAGCACAAAGCAGTTCAAACATTAGACTTCAAAATTAGTTTTTATTTTATTTTTATTTAAAATGTAAATTCAGTATGTTGGTCATAATATCATTACAAAAGATATGCAGTATATTTAAGGATATATTTCCTTCACTGCACTGAAACTTCAATATTATAAGAGAAAATAATAAATTTTTCTCACCTATAAACAAGTTTCAGTAATTCATTTTAAATGATAATGATAATAATGATGATTTATTTATATTTATTTGAACATAAAATATAAATGAATCATACCTTTCAATATAAAGTGTCATTAAATTATTCATTCATTCATTATCTGTAACCACTTATCCAATTCAGGGTCACGGTGGGTCCAGAGCCTACCTGGAATCATTGGGCGCAAGGGAGGAATACACCCTGGAGGGGGTGGCAGTCCTTCACAGGGCAACACAGACACACACACACATTCACTCACACCTACGGACACTTTTAAGTCGCCAATCCACCTGCAACGTGTGTTTTTGGACTGTGGGAGGAAACCGGAGCACCCGGAGGAAACCCACACGGACACAGGGAGAACACACCAACTCCTCACAGACAGTCAGCGGGAATTGAACCCACAACTTCCAAGCCCCTGGAGCTGTGTGACACTACCTGCTGCACCACCGTGCCACCCTCATTAAATTATGTACATTTGAAATATATTTATTATTGTTTGAACCCATCTCACAGGCTGTATAATTAAATGTTTTATTATTTAGTATTTATTATTATTATTATTTGATATTGTCTTGCAGACAGTATCATTAAGGAGGCCTTAAGGCTGTCCAGTGCCTCTTTGAATGTCCGAGTGGCCAAAGAAGACTTCCTGCTCAATCTGGACAATAATGAGTCCTACCACATCCGCAAAGACGACGCCATAGGGCTGTACCCTCAGATTCTGCACTTAGACCCTGAGATCTACGAGGACCCTCTGGTGGGTGGAGGTCTTCTTGCCATCTATATACACATCTGATTTCAGACCGCAAAGATCCAGAGTTTACCCCCATGTCCCGGAGGACAGGTGTTAATTCACACTCCCGGAACTTTACTAGAAACCACCTTCCCTTTTGCATTGACACTTGCTGGTCCCTTTATCAGAAACACCCTCCTTCTACTGACACTCACTGGCCACTTTATCAGAAACACCCCCCTTCTACTGACACTCGCTAGCCATTTTATCAGAAACACCCCCCCCCCCTTCTACTGATACTCGCTGGCCTCTTTATCAGAACACCCCCCTTCTACTGACACTCATTAGCCACTTTATCAGAAACACCCCCCCCTTCTACTGACACTAACTGGCCACTATATCAGAAACACCCTCCCTTCTACTGACACTCACTGGCCACTTTATCAGAACCCGTACAGGTACAGTGTAATAAATATTGCAAAATATAACAATACAGTGTTTGAATGGTAAAAGTCCAGTTCCTTAACTTAGGGAAACTTTGTACTATTTTACTTTTGAAGAATAATTTTTTTTAAAGGTACCAGTTGAATTTATTTTCAGCTTTTCTGAGCAAATCTTATTTATTTATAAATCTGAATATAAATTAACACTGTACACACCTTGTGTGACCCTCTGACCACAAATCTCACCTCTTCCATTCACAGACCTACAAGTATGACCGGTACCTGAACGAGAACGGGCAGGAGAAGACAAGTTTTTACAAAGGGGGGCGAAAACTGCATTATTATTACATGCCATTTGGTTCTGGGGTCAGCAAGTGCCCTGGGCGCTTCTTCGCTGTCCATGAGATTAAGCTGTTCCTGATCCTGATACTGTCCTACTTTGACCTGGAGTTGCTGGACTCTGCTGTGAAGGCCCCTCCTCTGGACCAGTCCCGTGCCGGACTCGGCATTTTACCGCCCATCTATGACGTGGACTTCAGATACCGCCTTAAAACGCAATAGGAACCCCTCACTCTGCTGATATATATGTACTCTTCTGAGATTTGTAAATTATGTAATTTTTTTTTTTTGGGTCACAAGATGATACTTGGTACTACAAAACTGGCACACTTTATACATATGCTATATATATTTGTAGTTAGAGATTTAAAGATCAGGCATGATTAGATTTAAATTAAACACAGTGTATTTTTCAAAGGACATTAATCATTTTCCCCACCAGACAATATTCTTACACAGATTTCTATAGAATTCAGCTCACATGAGATGAAAAATCTAATCTGCTTTTGTCACCCCAGAGTGAACCAGTTTAGGCTCTTGTGATGTTCAGAGTTGGACCCTAAGACCACTGTAGTACCATTGAGGGTACTTTTACAGTACATCTTAAATTTTGTTTCTTCTGATTGAGCACAAATGGAAGGTAAATTTAAGTCACACACTCCCTGACTGATCTTCTGCATGTTTGTCACCTCAGAAGGACAACATGAAGTTTTCATACCAAACCAGTGTTAAATCTTCCATATAAGGACTCAGATCCCTTTACAATTGAGGTGAATGAAACCAGGCATCTGCAGATCTACAACACACATCCTGCATTTTATTTCCTCTCCACCATCAGCCATGATCCCCCTCCCCCACATCTAAAGTGGTCTGAATGGGATATGGATAATGAGGATTCCAGCGTCAATTCTGACTCCGTTTTTCTAGAAAAGATCATTTCAAACTAAACCAAACCCTATTGTCTCACTGTGTTTACATCTCAAATTTGTAGTTATGCAGATATTCTGAAGACACAGTGCTGTGTTGTACCAGCAGTGAAATGGATGAAGGTTTTCCTGATTAATTTCTCATGCTGATTTTAAGTGTTATATCCTGAAGTCACCAGCGATGATTAATGATAATGTTAGCACTTTATAAAATTGTATTCTCTGATGGAACCTCAGTGCTCTGACTCAGTTATGAGTAACATTTACTGCCTATGAGATATGAGCTTCTAATTGATATTGCTTAATTGAACCTATGATCAGTGGCTTAACGTAATGCTAGCGCAGTGAGTAATAAAACCCCTGGGAAATATCCTGACACGCGAAAATTGATGTTTATCTCTTGCAGGAATTTGATGAATGCTTGCCACATTTCTCATCTTCACTGTTCTTGTAATCTGATTAAAAGTATTTTATAGTAAACTACAGTGTGATGTGACTTATTTTTGATGCAAACACCGATCTTGTAACAGATTCACTCATTTTTAGCCGGTTGAATATTATCCATCAGGGGGCACCTTTAGCACTCTAATAAATGACACACTAACTTCATTCCTCATGCACACCATGACATCATATATGAAAGTGAATTGGAGACTGAATATGAACGGCTAAAAGGGAACTGAGGAAAAATTTGATTTATTCCACACCTGCTTTGTGCTTCAACTTACAGGACACTTTATTAGAAACACCTGCCTTATAGGTCTAAAATATTGCTCTACAGTTACAGACTGTATGTTAGTTAGCTTGCTTGCTGATTGTGTGTTGTAGAGCTTGGAATAGAGTGGTACAGTCCTGTGTTTCCCTACCATTTGACAGGTAAATGTTCAGTCCCTGTTTTAGCCCAGGTCACCCTCACAGTAACACATCTCATCTTATCACAGGTGCCTGACACCACTCATTAACTGGTTACCAAGGTCCTGGTAGTCTGGATTAGGAGAGTAGTATATAAACATAGATATGGGGAACTTTCCACCGCTCCTCTGAATGGCATAGTGCAGTTCCAGAGAAGCACTAACAGAAGCACAATTCTCCCTATTACAGTTCAGTGGAGCATCACAATGATTGTGAAGCTGTTTTTTAGCTGTTTGCTAATTTTATGTGATACTTAAGCCATTTAGCAGATTAGCTCTTATCCAAGTGGACTTGATACAGAGGTAGACAACTGTGGTGTTATGCCCAAGGACAGGGAATTTAAACCTGGTCTGAATCTTACCTTACACCAAACGCTACATCCACTGTATCCATCCAATTCCACTTTGTATATATATAATTTTCCTCCCACACCAAGGTCATTTCCTTCTGCCTGATTCTGTGTTCAGGTTTTGAAATGGGTGGATTTTGACAGTTTGGGTTTGGGGTCAGGCCCGTTTCTCTCAGTGAAGCCTATTCTGGTCATGAAAAAAAAAACACATGGGAAAATGGAAAGCAGGAGGCAATCCATTATCTAAAAGAAAAAAATTACAAGGAAATAAAAAAATTAAAATGCTCTATGTGTTTTCTGGGAGCACAGGAAGAGGTAAAATGAAAATGAGCTTGATGTGCGAAGAAAACTAAACTCAAGAGGGGAAAAAAGTCAAGAATTAACAGAAACTGCACACACAACTCTCTGCTCATGAGTTTCACATTTGTGCTCGCAAGAGGGAGATTTGCACACTTGCAGGTTTATATTTTATATATGGTGCTTTTGCCACAGTTTTCAAAATCTCTGAGACTTTTTAAACCTTGAACATGAAATCAGGATCTGATCTATACCCTCTGCATTACAAACCTGCCGACACATACTGTGAAAGAGCAACCTGAACCTGTCTGGCTTCAGGAATCAGACAGATGCTATTAAAGAGGATCAGAAAAAAAGGAGGGTTTATGTATCTGTGAGTGGACACACTTAAAGCCTTATATCCTTGGGTTGCAGCTGAAATGATTTGAAATTATGAATATTAGGGGGACACACTTATGACTCAAACACACAATTGTTTAATTGTTCATATTGTTTCTGTCAACACTTGTATCCCTCATTTAGATTTTAAAATGAGAGAAATACAAGTGTGGATCCCTGATCCATTTATCCACATCACGTTGGTAAACACTGCTTTTTTTGTCTGTGTCAATCAGTTGAGGAGCTTGGGCTGCATCCCAAGCCCTACATAATACACACCACAGATATTAAAACTAATAATACTGCACAGAGAATAATTAGATGCTAATTCGACAGGGAAATGTGAACCTTATAGCTGACTGATTCTTGTCTCCATTGAGTGCTGAAACTGACAATGTACCCTACGGAGGGTATAGGGTGTCATGAAGCTTGTATTTGATCTGTATATGAATAACTCACATACATTCTGTCACAAATGCAAAGAGTCTGACCAGCTAAAAGTTTTCCATTAGATCCTATGACATCCTATAGCTTTTGGTGTCCAAGCAGATATAAGTGAGATCAGGTACTGAGGTGGTGATATTGAATGATTAGTTCTGGCACTCTAATTCATACCAAAGGTATTAAATAGAGGCCCATCACCCCAAAGAACAGTTTCATAATCAATAATGCAGGCAGAATTTTTAGGAAATTGGTGGAATTCTCTTTAAACTCAGGTCTGGTCCAGTGTTAATCAGAGTGTTGCTTCAGCTGTTTCTGTTGAACTCTGTGACTGCAGACTTGTGTTTGCTAGTGGCAGATATACTAGCTCTTTGCTTTTCACGGAAAGAACAAAGTCTTTCTGTACCTCTGTTGGGGTTTTGTGACTCCTCAAACCAAGCGGGTCACTACAGTTCAGAGAGGAGTGTCTAATGCAAATACAGCTATGACAGGACCGCCTTCCTAAATCTGGATTTCTTGATTCTCAAATTAAACAGTTGAACAGTACATCCTATGATTTACATCGTACTGACATCAATCACGGTTTGCTAGCCTGTTCAAATGCAGAGAAAAGTTTAAAATTGCCCCACCTCCTTCTCTAAGTTAACCTGCATCCCGCATTTTGCGGGGTGAAAAACACAACTTATATAATCAGCTTTGTAAGTCTTGAATGTCTGAATGCGTCTGTGAGCTCCGTATACCGTTAGAAAGGGCAGATCCTACCATTTCTAAAAATAGCGCTCTCATCGCGGTGCTGTGAAGCAAAACACCTAAAAATCCAGGCGCTCCTTCAAATTTTTGTCTTATGTCCTTGTCATGAAAGATTCTAATGATATGCGCTATAATCAGAAATGAGGACACTGCAAAGGGACAAGAAAGACGGTGTTTACTTTCACTTTCGTTTTGACTCACATAACGTCAACCCACGCTGTCTCTGGGCAGAAAAATATGAGTCATCAGCAAAAACATATTCCTATTATTGATTTATAGTTTTATAAGGTTTTTGTAGGTTTCACATCAAATAATACTGCATTAGATCAACAAATTTAAACTAAAAATTTGAATAATTCTTTATTGTGTGTATTCTAAATAAACAAGTATTATTTCATCATTTTTTAAAAAGATTATAATAATAATAATAATTGTAAATATTATCAGCATCTGAGAAAACTGCCAAAGTACCAAAATGTTTTTTATTTGTTAGGAAATTTTCTATATTTGCCCTATCCTAAATTCCTAAATTCCTATATTTGCCCTAACCTAAGTCTGGGCCTGCTGTGACTGTCAGAACTTTATCAGTCATACATCCCAGAGCTTAGAATATCAAGAAAAATATGTCCGTCTGATGCTACAAATTTATTTTGTCACAGTAATATGACATGTAATAAATTAGCATCAAAAATGCTTATGTTTTCAACTAACAGACACCTCACACTAACAATCTGTGTCAAGATATCCGATGTGGAAATATGATTTCAAGGCTATACATTGAGAAATATGAAAAAAAAAAGCAGGGGCTAGGTAAAATTTTGGTCAAAACATGACAAATTTATAGAAAAATTGATTTATCGGTCAGCATGAAAACCTCAAGTGATTACATATTTGAGTAGCAAAGGTTCTTTAGAAAATAAAACAACATATTGAATATGGCTATGTCACATAATTACTGTTTAAATGCAACTGAAAGAGGCACTGACAAAAAAACGAAATAGCAAAATAGCTATATAAATAGGGTCCATTATCAGTGCATTAGGTTTGTCTCAATTCAGGTGCTGCATCCTTCAAAGGCTGTTGAGTGTCTTTCGAAGGCAACTGAAATGGGACAGTCTACGGTGAATTCCTGTTTGACTGCTGTTCCTAATTGTATTATTTTCCCCTATTTCCCCCACTGTTTTACAACCTTAACATTTTTTACCCTTTTTTGACTCCATAGACATGGAAAAGATTTTGAGCTTGTAAAGCAATACTCACAAATGTAACAAAATTTGTAACTTCATTTGAGCAACTACATACATGTACAATTCAAATCCACAAATGTATTGGAATGCACAAGTTTAAAACAGAAGAACAATGATAATAATTTAAATTCACAAATGGTTTAAAATGTGCAAGAGCAAACATTTTTAAGGTTTCAAATGTGACAGTTTTTGAATGAGGTGGAAAAACCCCATACATTCACCTTCTCTGCTGCATGTGTGCATCTCTTTTTGCAGTTGCGGATTTATGACCCTGTTTTGATGGCCAATTGATGAACCAATAGGAAAGCTTTAACTGGACCAATCAGATCGCGAGTTTGGTTTAACCAATCAGAACACTGATTTGTTACTGTCAACCATAGCAAAAATTCAAAGCCAAATTCATTAAATATTTTTCAAAAATAAATTTTGGGCATTGTCTCTTTTTATTTTAAATTTAAATTGATAAAAATCTCATTCTTTACAACAGCTTTAGAATTTCCGTGATGCTCAACTGAGATGTGATATAGAGAACAGAACCTCTGTCATTGCTATTCCAGGCTCACCACTGCAGAAACTGCACTATGTGACGTCTGAATGAGGATAGGAAACAACCACCCTCTCTTTATGCAAAAGTAAATTACACTGGAAGTGTCGGAGGAGACCAGGTGCAAAAATACCAAATTTTACCTAAGGTTCTGGTTCATCAGGTTGAGTTTATACAGTTTAAAACAGGTTATTGGAGGTTAATGCTTGAGTGTTTATTACGGTTGGGTTGTGGTAAAAAGAGATATAACTGGGGTCAATTTCTGTTAACAGAACTGGATAAAGACCTTATTTGACCTCAGCATCTGGAACTAAAATCACAGCATCCCTGTCTGAGTCTGCCAGAGCCGCTCACAACTTTACAAATGGGTCTACAGAGAAAAAGATATAATATTTTTTCTGTTATTTATTCATTTTTTGTAAGTACTTCACGCTGATCAGGGCTACTCAAGTATCCAGAGTCCACCTGGCATCTGGTTGTTTATTCATAAAACAATTTAAAACTGTGTGTGTCTGAGAGGTTATTAAAGGTTGTGCATCAGAGAGGGTTACTCCTGGACGTCTGAGAGGTGACCTGATTGATGTTGAAAGTGTGTGAACCGTGTTGACTCCACTGACGGCTACCTCATTAAAACATATAGTCCCTGCCAGGTATATATTTGTGAACACTGATATAGGACTGATGTCAAAATGTATTTTGGCATACACTCAACCTCAGTTTTTCCCCTTTCCCCCAATTCCATGCAGCAGGCCCAACATGTTTGCTGTCTAAAATCATTTTTCTCTAATTTTAGGAGCAGAGCCATGATGCTCCATATACAAGAAATGAAAGAAAGAACATTAAAAAAGACATTATCAAAAATTATCAAAAAAAAAATAAAAACAAACAAAAAAAACAGTGTCATGAAGAAAATTTCTTCTAGTGATAATCCCAGCAATATATTAATGGTGCATTCAAATCCTCTAAATACATTCTTTATGTTTTATTTGGAGCTTTTAAAGGTGCCATATCCTCCCTCTTCTCCCCAGTGGAACACAGTTCTGTTTCTTAATGAAACGTCTATGTCAAATCTCCACAAGCCCCACTGAAGCGTTCTCCCACTGTCTCCCACTGAATAGCCCTGTTCAGACCACCCGCTTTCAGCACCTGTTCCTTTAAATGGTAATGAGCCGCTCGCTGTTCACCCTGATCCAAGCACAGAACCGTGAGGAGCAAGGAGCAGAAGCTCTGGTTTTTAGCCATTTGCGCTCAGTTCTCTGTATCTCCGTTCTTGTTTTCTCCATTTTTACTCAGTGCTCTTATTTCTCTGCGTGTGTTTAACCTTGTCTTTGTGCCCTCACATAATCATGGGTCCAGTGCTGCGATTCGGCAGACGGGTGGGGGGGGGCAATTCTAAAGTTTCTGCACTTGACAACAGAAGCGGTGCTCATTTTATCCCATTTTTTCTGATTTACACATTAATTTGCCCATGCTGTAATGCAATGTGAACTAGTTACTGACAAAAATCCAATCCTACCCAGTGTGTGTATAGAGCCCTGAAAAGGACATGTGCAAATGAGCTCAGACTGAACTTATTGAATCTCTTAACAGAGGAACAAATTTTGGTGCTGTATAGAACCATACACAACATATTCTCATGCAAAGAACTGCTTAGCACATGCATGATGCTAATTAGAACCACCATCTTTAATCAGGAACATTGGAAAAACCTTCCTTTTTTAACCCTCCTGTTTTGTTTGTTTTTCAGGAACAGCAATGATGTTCCCGGGTCAATTTGACCCAGTGCATGTTTAATTATTCAAAAGATGTCTGAAACCAAAAAAATCCTAACAAGCAGTGTGAATATGTCATTATTAACTCCATTACTAATTATTCAATCAATATTTAGTGCAGTGGCGTTCCTTGCCTCTAACTGGTAATGGTTCAAAGTAATGGTTCAATTAGGATAATTCACTCGTTTTACATAAAAAATATAACTTTTTTTAATGTTTCACCATTTTATTACTTTTGAAAGACAGGCTGTCGATTCATCCTTTGACTTATAGACACCAGCTAGGATGAGGAGCCCTAAATATGCATCTAAATGTGTTTTATTTAACGTTACTCTTATATAGTGCTTTTCTAGAAACCCAAGGACGCTTTACAATCAACACTCAACATTTAATCCACACACACATTGGCGAGAAGCGGCAGCCAAACGCGCAGCGTACTCTCAACCAGGAACGACCGTCCACCTGGAGGACTGCATCGGGCACTACGGTTTCACCCAGGACAGAGCACTGATCCATATCTGGGCATATACACATTAACTCATACATACAGACATTCTTTCACATACACACTCTTTCACTCACACACCAGGACAGTTATGAGAAAAGCCAATTCACCTAACCTCCATGTTTTTGGAGGGGGACTCAAACCCACAACCTCCAGAGCTGTGTGACTGAGACACTACCTGCTGCACCACCGTGCTGCCCCAATATCAGAATCATTAGAATCAGAATTTAGCTCAAGATAGTCTTCCTCTTCAGACACATCCTTCTCTATTTCACTGTCATGATCAATGATGACTTTCAGAGCCTCCTGGACTGTCATCCGTTTGCGCTGGCTGCTCATTTTGTAAAGGTCTGTCTGACACAGTGTAATGTTGGTAGGACTCCCATGCAGAGAATCTTTTATGTTTTGCGTCTCCCCTGTTGAGTGTTCACTGAATGTGGGTGGAGTTTTCACACGATAACATGAATAGTTCATGTCAAAAGTCATAATATCTGCACCTGTGTACCTGTGTGTGTGTGTGTGTGTATGTGATTGGGCTGAAAAATGTCTCACAGTTGTAAACAAAGAAACACACTGACATTTCAGTATCTATGTAATATAAACATGCAGGGGGTGGTTGAAAATATGTGAGATGAACCATTTTATATATATATACATATATATTATATGATGATTACACTAATTAAAGCAAGCAGAAGAAGTATCATACTGAAAAAATACTTTTAACTACTTTTCCTAGATCTTCAAACTTTAAAACAGGTCAATTTGACCCGAAACATAACAGGAGGGTTGAACAGATTAAAATTAGATAGTGCTGAGTACAAAATGACACACACACTGACCTGGTCACACACTTAGTCCTGAGAATTATTCCCACAGAGCATTATCTCTTTAGCCAGAAAAGGCAAAAGTCATGCTCTGTCCATCCTACATTTCTGTTGAAACTTATCCATATTAGAGAGAATCCTGGTTTATTTAAACGGTGTCCTAAATCCTCATTGTGTGTTGTGTCAACATAGGAAATAAGATGATATGGTGAACTTATCCCCAGACAGCACAGCCACGTCTGAGATTGTAAGGATCAAGGGCGTATAATTAGCATGGGCATAACTGACATGTCCCCACAAATATCCAGTGATTATTGAATTGTCTCCACCAATAATTTGATCCCCTCCAAAAAAAAAAAAAAAAGAAAAAACGATCTGTCAACATTTCATTAACCTAGAGGTGCAGAAAGTGTTAAATCACGTTCTCTACTCAAGTCCTACCACCCCATAATACATATGGCCAGTGATTGGCTGTGCCTTTCCTTGCTGTTAGTGAGTCTGTAGTTTGGTTGTTAGCAGCGCCAAAACTGGCAGGAAAACTTTCCAGTCATATGCGAGACTTACTGTGCAATTTGAATGATGATGTAGTTGTCCTGTGATTCAACATTGTTACCAGTGATAGGCTGATGATGGTTCATCACTGTATTTGAAGCACATGCTGTATGACTACTCCTATGGAACTATGACTGAAGTAAATATAATAAGTCTTTAATTGTAAACTCACTGCTTATTGGTTTGAAAGTGGCAACACTCTCTGGATGAAAATATGTTTTGTTAATGTTATTCAGAATAGTTTAAATGCTTGTAGAATAGCATATGTAGTATAGTTCAATATTTTGAACCAACTGTTATTCCACTTCATCCATTTTAATCACACAAACCAATTGTATTATTCAACAAAATATTCACAATTTTCGTATTCAAGCATTTAGTTCCACATTAAATGGGTCTGTTTACGAGCCTTATTTGCTTTGTTCTCTAGCTTCTTATTCAATACTCATTTCCATAGCTTCAGCTATGAGAAGCTAAAGCCAGCACTAGGATTTAAAAACAAAACTTGTTTCCCATTTTATCCATTTAAAACACACAACCAAGTATCATGTCACTAAAACATCTAGTAAAAGGCTTATATTTGCTGTGTATGAACTATTCTTGATTTCTCTGTTCCACCTTAAATAGGTGATTATGCAAGGCACATACACATGAATCTGCACCTGTTTCTTTAAAACAATGGTATTTACACTTTTAATCATGTTGTTATTCACCTTCTTCATATAAAACACACATCACTAAACCTCACTTTCTTTATATAAAATACACAACCTATGGTTTACTCTTTTTAATCTATTCATAGGCATCTGTAATATATATTTTTTTCAGAATTTATTTTCTGTTATCTGTTCAGGAGAATATTAACCAGCTGGCTCTGTTATGTTTTGTTGCTGCTTGTCAACTGCCTCCACTTTTAAAACACAAAGCCAATATTTCATCTCTTTTACTCCGTCTCAGGTCATGGAGATTTTTAGAAGGGGAGTGAGGCTTTTTGGGTCTGGTAAAATATAAAATCGACTATGTTCACTTGCTCATTTCATGGCTGTGAGACAGTGTGTAGACTGTAAAATGATTGGACAGAGGGTGGGATGACAGAATATTAATTGAAGTTATGCAATAACATAATTTTGGGAGTAGGACCACGCCCAAACTCTCAGCCCTAAATATACCCTGCAAATTCACGTCATTTCCACGTCATACAAACTCGCTTCATTTAGTATAGGAGACAGATCTCGACTGGACTGCTTCACTACGTCAGCTCACTCCTCCGCACTGGGTCATTCCCGCTGATTCCCATATTCAGAGCCGTGTTCAGCCATTATCAAACCCACCGAGCCTTCTGTTTTAAAAAACTTGCTCCCACCTCCACCCTGTCTCCACCCTTTTTTCATATTCATTTATCCACTGGGGGTCATACGCATTCATAAGCCACACTGAACTCCTCCCCAAAGACTTCTGAGTTCACCTCCCCGTTTCAGCCTCTATGGTCGTGGTCCATACTAGCAAATAGTCTGTTATATTGTGTCTTCAGTGAGCCTTTCAGATTTTTGAGACACTTAGAAAATAAAGAGATAATATCCGCGGAAAGAAGCTAAACGTGTAGTTTTTCCACGGTGTGGAAGTTGTGTTCGTATTTTGCCATCTAGCGGTGACAGAATGCAACTAGTGCAGCATTTAAGGTAAAAGAGAAAATCCTAATTGAATCGATTGCTTATCCTTTGTGTCCCGGATGTGTACTCTGATTTTTTTCACTCGTATTTTGGCATCTGAATTTGGTCTATTGAATTTGAGCAGGGGCGGCACGGTGGCGCAGCGCAGCAGATAGTGTCGCAGTCACACAGCTCCAGGGACCTGGAGGTTGTGGGTTTGATTCCCGCTCCAGGTGACTGTCTATGAGGAGTTGGTGTGTTCTCCCTGTGTCCGCGTGGGTTTCCTCCAGGTGCTCTGGTTTTCTCCCACAGTCCAAAAACACACGTTGGTAGGTGGATTGGCGACTCAAAAAGTGTCCGTAGGTGTGAGTGAATGTGTGTGTGTCTGTGTTGCCCTGTGAAGGACTGGCGCCCCCTCCAGGGTGTATTCCTGCCTTGTGCCCAATGATTCCAGGTAGGCTCTGGACCCACCGCGACCCTGAACTGGATAAGCGGTTACAGATAATGGATGGATGGATTTGAGCAACTTCAAAATATAGTGTTTGAATTTGTTAACCTTAAATAATAACAGTGAAAACGTGTTCTTGAAAATTCACGAGTTCAATTCAGGAGCAATTATATTCAGATGCATAGTTGCGAAGCGAAATATTCAGAGGTGGATGTTTTGCTTGTAGTTCATTTCTGTAATGCAACTCCACTAGCGACCACGAGAGGGAGGTGTTGTCTAGTGGGAAATTGAGGAATCATTTAAATGATTTGAGATACAAGGTCTAAGCTAAGGGAAGCATTTATCAGAGCACACAAACACACACACACTAATCCTTACATTTCATTATCTGTTTATAGTCTGAACTCTTTCTGTACTAGACACACATCAGCCATACCATTAACACCACCTCGTTTCTACACTCACTGTCCATTTTATCAGCTCCACTGACCACACTGGTCACTCTGTAGTTCTACAATTACAAACTGTAGTCTATCTGTTGCACTGCTTACTTGGTTAGCCTCCTTCTATTCTGTTCTTCAGTAGTCAGGACACCCAAAAACTCCAGCAGCACTGTTAGGAGTGTCTAACAGAGTGGACACAAGGTATAAAAACTCCAGCAAGGCTGCTGTGTCTGATCCACTCGTACCAGCACAAAACACAATACCACATCATCGCCACATCAGTGTCACTGCAGCGCTGAAAATGAACCACCACCTGAATCATGCCTGCTCTGTGGGGGTTCCGGCCATTGAAGAACAGGTTGAAATGGTGCTAACAAAGTATGCAGAGCAACAGAGAGACTGTCATGTGGAGCTGTGCAAATAATTATTCACACCTGGTAAACCTCTATGTATTCATTCATTATCTGTAACCGCTTATCCAGTTCAGGGTCGTGGTGGGTCCAGAGCCTACCTGGAATCATTGGGCGCAAAGGCGGGAATACACCCTGGACGGGGTGCCAGTCCTTCACAGGGCAACACAGACACACATACATTCACGGACACTTTTTGAGTTGCCAATCCACCTACCAATGTGTGTTTTTGGACTGTGGGAGGAAACCGGAGCACCCGGAGGAAACCTACGCGTACACGGGGAGAACACACCAACTCCTCACTGACAGTCACCCGGAGCGGGAATCGAACCCACAACCTCCAGGTCCCTGGAGCTGTGTGAGTGCAACACTACCTGCTGCGCCACCGTGCCGCCCCAATGAAAGACCAATTAAAGAAAAAAAAAATTAAATGCCTAAATATGATGCATTCAGAAATTATATTTTCCAAAATGTATAAATGAACATTTAGATTTTTAGTTAAAGGGCCACATAATGTGTGATTTTCAAATAAATCTGTTTTATTGTATTATTATTTCGTGTCAGGCTTTAAGGGGTTAAGGTTGAGAACATAATTGTACCATATTCTATGATCAATTATAGATTTTAAATGTTTTTTTGTGTTGATTTCATGTCCCGTTTCATCTCCAGGAATTTTATTATGTTCTATTATTTTACACAGTTTTACAATGAAATATATCCCCCTTTCCTCCTGTAGAAGAGAAGGTAATGAACCTTTAGGGAGGACAACTGGACTTTAACACCACTGCTGTATCTTTAAAGATACACTGTTTGTAGCTTTAGTGACAATAATGTACCTCTACCATACATTTTTTTCTGAGAGTGTAGTTTATATCTGGGATGTCCTCTATTGTCCAGTAAATACGTTTCTCTTAATTCCCTGTTAATACAGCTGTGGATAAACATCTGTGTTCATTAAATAAAAAACAAGACACAGAAGATTGATTACTGCACAAAAATGCAGGTTTGCCTTTATTCTTCAAACACAATAAAAACTAAATAAGAATTATTCACATTTTCTATCAGTTTTGCCAAATAAAACAACAAAAAAACAAAAAATAATCCCTCAAAAAATAACCCAGAAAATAGAAATGAGCAGAAAATAAAACATTCCCAGAATCCTAAAATTTTCTTTACTTAAAAACACCTACAGTTATTCTTCTTTTCTCATAAATAGCGCAAACAAGTTCCACAAGAAGATCTGATGCAGACACAGGGAAGCGGAATAACCACTGTCCATTACACACCAGCTATCACTTCCTATTGAATTAATCATGAGCTTATCAGGTGAGTGAGTGAGTGAATCACGAGCCAGGTCCATGAGAGGCTTCCTGTCTTAAAATGGACACTGGTCAGTTATGAAGTGAAGAGTTCATCTACAGAATATGACCAGATCGAGGAGGACAGTTGATGTCTGTGAATGATGATTCTAAGCTCCATTTTACACCTGAAATTATGCAGAATAAGAGGAAAGCCAAATGGTCCTGCCACATATTCGGTTTCACGAAGGAAAGGATCACGTCAAATGCGGACGTGGCACTGTGTGGGATGATATAGTGAGAATATTCAGTTTTGTGAAATCATCACACAGCAGTACAATCTAAAGTAGACTCAGATGGGTTAAATGTGGAGGCATACTTTCATTGTGTGACATGCATTCGCAATTAAAATGATTAAAGGTGATCAAAGTGCACCCCAGCCATGGATGTTGAGGGAGGAGAAAGCAATATTCCTTCACCCCCCCCACACAAACCATTCAAGGGGCTTGAGATAATGACTTTGGTTGCAAGCCCACTTTCTTTAATTTTAAGCCACGACTGACCCCCACAGCAACTGCTAGTGTGCCAAGCACCGCAAGCAGCAAAAAAAGAGCCGAAGCAGATTTTAGTCTTGATTGGCTCACTAGTGCTGCCGTTTCACCAGTGATTAAAAACAACAGTGACTAATGTAGGTGTGTACGGCATGTGACATGATGCAGTGCATTTAAAGGGAAAGTTACAATGTCTTATGTTGAATGGAGGTCATACCATTGCCATACATGTTTAACTTGTGTTTTACTGTTGATGCAGATCTCATGTGCGTGTCCACACAGCTCTGAAAAAAAAAAAACAGGGGCTGCGAAAATGCTGCAGATTATTTATACACACCTTCCCAAAACGGTTTTATCAGTGTGTCTTAGAGTGATGTAAATATAGCATTATTTAACCTTAACTTAACCAAGCAAGTAATTAAGAACAGCTTTGTTTTTTTTACAATGGTAGCTTGGCAAAAGGCAGAAACTTAATTAAGCCATTAAAAATGAATCAACAATGAGCTCTAAAATACCTGATCAGCTCATGATTAATTAATCCTGAAGATACAGCATATAATAAAACCAGACACAGTGTGAGGAACAGTGACCTCTCCCACCTCACATCAGGGTTATTACTACATCCCAGTAACACCTCACAAGCTTGGAAACCTCTGTCCACACACTTCTAGAGGACACTGTTATTATCAGTATGGCAGAAAGATATAAAAGGAGTTTGCATCTTACAAAATAAACCTTTTGCTTTTCTGATTTATTTTTTACAAACTAATGACATGCTTCGACGAGGGTTTTTTGGTAATACGTACTACAGCTTAATAAATGCACGTGGCATTCAAAACAGCTTGAAATGCCTCTAAAAGCCTTTTCAATTGTTTTTTTTTAATATATGCAAAATAAGAATGTAAGACTTAATAAACTCAGTTTCAATGCATTATAACAAGGGTTGTTAACCTGGGGTCACAACGCGGTCCCAGTAACAGTGCTTCTACAAAATTACACTACACAAGTGTTGGAGGATGGAGGTGTTGTTTGCCACCACCCAATAATCACTCCTCACTAAACCCACTGTCTCCACCCATTTTTCTAGCAGCGAGAGACAGAACTCACAGAGGAACTAAACTGTAGGGGACGCTGCTGCATGCCCGCGGTACTCCATTAACACAGAATCTGCATCTGTTGCATTTAAGAAACCTGAACATATGTGTTTAAAAATATATGTTACAGCATTTATGATATGATGTGATAATGCATTATGAAACCTGAGATTATGAAGTCACGTACTTGTTTTACAGTGTTTTTTGAAAATAATTATTATATACTTGTATTTACAAACACCATTTCTAGAATATTTGTGACGCTGTGCAAATTGTGATTATTTATACCCTATATTTATTTGAAAATAATAACATTTCCAACACTGAATTTGATAAAATATTGTTGTTGGGGTTTTTTAATTGCTAACCCATTTTTTTATTTGATGCCAGCCACACATTCCAAAAAGCTGGAAAGGGGACATTTTTCTGTAGAGGAAATCTCTGTGTGGACTCAGAAACACATCCCAAGACCACTGTCTGTGAACACAGTTACTCATGAAAATGTGTCGAGTGGTCAGACAAATCAGAATTTAAAGTTATTTTTGGAAATCTTGGATGCCGAAGCCTCCATTCTAAAGAGTGACTGTCACATCTGTGAAGGCACCGATAATGCTCAATGATATACACAGGTTTTGGAGCAATATGCTGTCATCCAGACAAGGTCTATTTCGGGATGATTCTTGCTTATGATCAGTAAGACCAGGCCAGTTCATATTCTGCATGGATTACAAGACCATTGTCCCACAGTTAAAGAGAGTTGCTAAATTCTGTAAGATCTGACAGACTGAAAATATTTGCCACGTTTTGGAATAAACAATGCTATAACCAAGACCCGAACAATTGAGCAGCTGAAATCCTGTAACAAGCTAAAATTGGAAAACATTTCACTTTCAAAACTACAGCGACTGGTCTCCTCAGTTCCCAAACACAGAGTGTGTTTAAAGATAGAGGTGATGCAACATAGTGTTAACCTGTTCCACATTTTTTTATGAGTTCTGGCATCAATAAAAAAAAGTGCAAATATTTTTCAAAAAACAACAAACTTTCTAAGTTACAACATTTGAAATGTTATCTTTCTACTATTTTCAATATTTTTTTAAATTATTTAAACAATTAGCACGTAATGACATTCTGTTTTCATATACTTTTGCATGCGTCCCAACTTTTCTGAAAAGAGGGTTTGTTGTCAGGAGCTTATATTAGTCATTCTTGAAGCTTTACGAATACTGCATTCATTGGAAGTGTTACCAGTTTTGTGTGTCTTTTCTTTATTAAAATTGAATCCAGCAACAAAATGCATCAGTTTTTCCCTTTTTTCAAACTCATTTATTAATTTACCTTTTGCTTCTAACAGGTACTGGCAAGCTCCAAATTCAAAATCACATTGGAACTAATATAAAAACAACCAAAAAACCTTGGATTTATATACTCTAGGAGTAAATAATTATAATAATAATAATTATAATAATAATAAAATCACACAGAGTGTATTTACAGCTGGAAATCGCAGAGCTAAGAAAAGTCACTAAACGCAGTTCATAGCGGCGCCTTTGACCCTTCACGTTATACTTTTAAAACAGTTCAGTTTCTAAGGCAGTTCACTAGCAGAGAGAGAGAGACGCTATACAAGGGGGAGAGAGATAGAAAGTGTGTACTTGTGGAGAAATAAAGGAATGACCCACACTTTCTCTTTATGTCGCTTTTTCTCTGGATTATATTTTGGTTTTCTTTTGAACACTAAGTGCTTACAGAGCCTTTAACCTTCACCTCCTCGCTGTTACTCTCCTACTAATCTCCTCCACTAAATAAGATCCAGGTTAGAAAATAATAATGAGGAAAGTGAGTGGGGGTGTTAAACTGATTGCATTAAAAAGGGTGATTAAAGGATGTGTGTTTTACACACTGATGATCCAGAGGGTCTGAACATCTCTAGCTCTGGAGAAGAGACACTCCCCAAACCCGGGGGGAGGGACAGGTTTGGACATGGTAAAGGATTTCTGTGTGTTTTGGCCTGGATGGTGAGGCAGGAGACAGCCCGTCAGAGAAGAAGAGGAACTGCCTTGGTCCTGTGAAGCTGCAGTTAGACAGGGTGGTCTTAATCAGGTCAGATACAGGGCTTTATCCCTCTGCAGAGCACTGTGGGAGATAAACAGTTACAGGTCGGTGTTAAAGTGGCTGCCACAACATTAAAACATATGTTCAACAGACAGAATGGAGGAGAATGAGCTCAAGCATTTCTATCAGTGAAGGAGTGATTGAGTGAGTGTGTAAAACTGTGCACAGGTGTGTGTGTGTGTGTGTGTGTGTGTGTGTGTGAGAGAGAGAGAGAGAGAGAGAGAGAGAGAGGGAGAGTGTGAGTGACTGGGTGTGTGTGTGTGAAACTGTCCACTGGTATGTTTATGTGTGTGTGTGTGTGAGTGATTGGGTGAGTGTGTGGTGAGAGAGGGTGTGTGAGTTACTGGGTGAGTGTGTGAAATTGTCCACAGGTGTGTGTGGTGAGAGAGAGCGTGTGTTGCAAAGCAACTGATTCCTCATCTCAGGTGAGTCACACGCTATATCCAGGTCCCACCTGTTCCCACAGTAATCTGGGCTCCAGTCCAGACTCTGTCCAGGCCCGGTTCTGCAGCTAGAGCGATAGTCCAGGGACGGTCCAGCAGAGGAGACATTTATCAGACTCTGATACTCCACCTGGAGAGGAGGGAAACCCTGAGAAAACAAAGACAGCCGTAGTCTATTAACACAGCGAGAGGAGAGGGATTCACTCTCACAGGTCATTCACTATGAAAGAGTGTCACATGGAGTGGCTTAAAGTAGTAGTCACTGGATTAGGAACACCTGCCTTGTATCTACAATCACTGTCCATTTATCAGTTTACCATCATTTACCTTTGTTGTCTCTGTGTAACTAGTTTATGCTCCACAGTGTGGGTCCCCAACATGATTAAAACAGGTTGACTTCTGAGGCTCTGACACATCCAGGCCTCAACAAGAAGAATCAGTGGAGAAATGACAAGTTGCACCTTTAACAAGTTTCTGTATGTGAGTTAGACCAATCAGAATCAACCAGTCCCTTGTGGGTTGTGACATCACAAACACAAAGTCAGCAAAGGCCACAAATACATGTAGAAACACAAAAAATATCTCCTCTTGTCTGTGAGTGCGACCATGAAGCTTCAGATGGACATCTCTGCACTAGAGGAGGGGTGAAGGAGGGAGCGAACGAAAAAATAAATGAGTAAACGAGGCAGATATTCGGATTTAAAGAGTCCTTCTCTGTGTTCTGGCTGAGAGAGGGCGACGGAGAAAGGGAAGTTAATCTGGGCTGAAAGAGCGAGACAGCAGGTGGCTGAGCTGTTTTTCCTTTTCTCCTCCTCCTTCCCCCTCCAGAGATTCTACCTATTCATGAACCGTTCCTCAAATTCTTCTCCTTCACTCCGACACAAAGACTCCATCTGCCCTTTTGTGTCCCTCCCCTCCCCCTCCCCCTCCACTGGCTCCTGGAAAAAAAAATCAAACCGCCACCCGTTTTTGTTTGCGCTCCACAAATATGCAAAAATGAATCGTGGATTATTACTCCCCTTCGGATTTTAAAGCTCCACCATAAAGGAGGGATCTGTGAAACAGCTTTAAGACTATCCCCCAAACACTCCATCCACCCCCCCCCCCCTTCATCACCCCTTCCCCAAAACTGAGAGGGAGAAAGAAAGCCAAGTTTAAGTGCTCTAACTCCTGCGAAAGACTGGCGCAGCTCTGTGGTTAATCTGAAATTGGACTTCAGACAAATTCCCATTATAATCTGCATGAAATTACAGACCCCCCCAACCCCACCCAACCACACACACACACATCTTCACAACTCTGATCATCCACTGCAACAGCCCCAAGAAATTAAATCAACGATCTGCTCTTTCTCACAGAGCTTCTCCCAGAATTCTCAAGATGAGAAAAACTTCACAACAAAGGGCATTCATATTCAAATAGGAACTTTCAACCGGAAAAGATGAGTTTCTCGCTCAGGGATTAACAGCCTCAGCATCTCCAGCTGAGGACAGATGGGAGAGACACAGACATCCCACTGGAACACACTGGAACACAGTGCAACAGATTAACACACTGAAACACAGTGGAAGACATAACATGATACAGTACTGTAACATACTACACATTGTGCAGCCTGGTTACACAATACTGCCCTGTACTACACGGTACTGCACTACACTGTAACACACAGTACTGTACTGCACTGTAACAAATGGTACTGTACTGCAATGTAACACATAGTACTGTAATTCACTGTACTGCACTGTACCACCCAGTACTGCACTGTAATACACTAGACTGTAATTCACTGTACCTTACTGTACTACACTGTAACACACTGTGCTGTACTGCAATGTAACACATGGTACTGTAATTTACTGTACTACACTGTAACACCCAGTACTGCACTGTAATACACTAGACTGTAATTCACTGTTTCATACTGTACTACACTCTAACACACTGTACTGTACTGCACTATAACACATGGTACTGTAATTCACTGTACTGCACTGTAATACACTAGACTGTATTTCACTGTACCTTACTGTACTACACTGTAACACACTGTGCTGTACTGCAATGTAACACATGGTACTGTAATTTACTGTACTACACTGTAACACCCAGTACTGCACTGTAATACACTAGACTGTAATTCACTGTTTCATACTGTACTACACTGTAACACACTGTACTGTACTGCACTATAACACATGGTACTGTAATTCACTGTACTGCACTGTAACACCCAGTACTGCACTGTAATACACTAGACTGTAATTCACTGTACCTTACTGTACTACACTGTAACACACTGTGCTGTACTGCACTGTAACACATGGTACTGTACTGCACTGTAACACATGGTACTGTAATTCACTGTACTGCACTGCACTGTAATACCCAGTACTGCACTGTAATACACTACACTGTAATTCACTGTACCGTAGTGTACTGCACTGTAACACAGTACTGCACTTCACTGTAACACAAAGTACTGTAACACATTGTACTCCACTGCACTGTAACACGCAGAACTGCACTGAAATACACTGGACTGTAATTCACTGCACCTTACTGTACTGCACTGTAACACATGGAACTGTAATTCACTGTACTGTACTGCACTGTAACACTCTGTACGGTACAGCACTGTAACACACTGTACTGTACTGTAACACACTATACTGTACTGCAGTGTAACACACTGTACTGCACTGCACTGTAACACGCTGTACCATAACACCCTTTACTGCACTGTTAATCATTGTACAGCATTGCTACACTGTACTGCACTAACACACTGTAGTACTGTGCAAACCTATAGTGCAATGTTACACACTGTAATGTTGAATAGCAACACATTGTGCTGCAACTTAGTTTCAAATTTTAAGGCATTATCACACTACTGTACTGTTCAACACTGTACTGCACTCAAAACATTTAGTGCGCTGTAACACACTGTAAAACACAATGACACTGTAACACACACACACACACACACACACACACACTGAGTGCAGGTACACTGTAAAACTGCAATAACTAAAAAGTGAACTGAAGATTAAAGTTCACTGCATTCAGCACCTTGCTCTTTATGCAGCTAATCTCCATTTAAATCTTGATCTCTCCATCTCTCTCTCTCGTGACTTTAGCAATGGAGACAGAGCAAGAAAGCAAGAAAAAAGAGTTTGCTCAAAAAGGAGAAATAAAGAAAATGAGAGTATGGGAGAAAGACAAAGAAAATGGGAGGGAAATTCTTCTCTCTGCTTGTAGGCTTTAGTAGAATGCAATTTTATTTATTTCTTCTCTCAGAGATAAACACACGAGAGTGTGTGTAAGAGAGAAAGAGAGAGAAAGAGAGAGAGTGTGTGAGAGAAAGAGAGAGAGAGAGAGCTTGTCTTCCTCACTGATGTATTCATCAATCTCAATGTGGATTTTTTATTTTATTCTGTCTGGCTTTAAATCACATCCAGATCCTAATGCATGTGTTTATTACAGAGAGAAAATTGAAAGTGTGTGTGTGTGTGTATGTGTGATACCGAGGGTTTTTGGGCATCTGCCCCACATAAAGCTCTGTGGCAGATATTAATGGCTTCTCTCTGACCTCATTCTGCTGGAGAGAGAGAGGATGAAGGGCCGGAAATGATGAAAAATGAAATGGAGAAGCATCTGCTGTATAAACACAACCTGCACACACTTGTATACACAGCAGCAGCCTTATAGAATACACTGGATTTTAATCATTATCACTAAAAACAAGGCTGACACTGCATCCTTATTCACCAGCTTATAATTCAAATTTTCCATTCCACCTTAAATGGGATGGCATTCACATTTTGGTGCTTCCACTCCACCTTAAATTTAATGACAGACACATTCCAGGTGCCCCTGCTCCACAATAATCTAACGCTGACTGAGGGAGCTGGAAAGTCTTTGTGTTGCTTCTTTCTACACTCACTGTCCATTTGATCAGAAACTGTAGTCCATCTGTTGCTCTGCATACTTTGTTGGCCCCCTTTCACCTTGTTCTTTAATGCTCAGGACCTTTTGACTCTGGTCGTTTGGGGCGTTCCATCTGTGCAGTGGTCAGTACCAAACAACAGTGAACCAAGGAAGGACAACATATGACCAGCAACATGTCCTGGAGACTGACCAAAACATTAGGACAATCGCAGTTTGGCCCTCAGATCCTTACCTTGACTATTTCTCCTGACCCAACATCAACTTCAAAGACTCATTGTTCACTCACTACTGGTATACCCCCCACCACTCTCAACAGTGGGTGCTGTAATCAAATCTTCAGTGTCACTTACTTCACCTAGCTGTGGTTTTAATCTTGTGGCTGATGCTGGTATCATTGATGTGAGGAAAGTACTGACCTGTGACATTGAGGCTGAGTGCAGGGGCAGTGTGTGTCTGATCTGCTGTGGTTGTTGTTGCTGTTGCTGATGTTGTTGTTGGTGATGGAGGTTGAGGTTGAGGTTGAGGTGTGGATGTGGGTGCAGTGGAGGGCTGATCTGAAGGGGCGGAGTGGTTGCTGTGATGCTGCTGGACCTGGGTGGGCAGCCCCTCGCCAGGCCTGGGGGCAGAACTGGCTGCTGAGGGTACGAGGGGCAGTAAAGGCCTGGGTGGGAGTGACCCGCCCCAGAAAACACAGTCGGCTTCGGAGTGAACATCCCAGAAGTCTGAGACACCTTCATGTCAGTCTCACTGTAACTCTACACACACAAACACCACAATAAACACTAACATAAAATACACTCCTCACACAAGGACATGGTGGTTTTATGTTCATTTTTATAGAGACTATACACTGTAAACACAATGGGTGCCCATTAAATGTGACATATGAAAACATCCTCTGTTCAGTGCACATTCATGTTGAAGCCCACCAACCCACAGACTGAGAAACAAGACACCAGACAGTTTTCTGTGTGTTGCCTGAGTCAGAAAACATGCGATAAAACGAGTCGTTCTGATTCTGCTCTGCTTCTAAAGTCAAGTGTTGAGACTTTAGAATCGCGCCACACCCTCGGCTGAGTCTGCCCAATCACAGCGCTGGACCCACAGAGCGGAAAGACAAGGTTAAACGCAGCAAAACAGACACAATGAGCGGAGAGAAATAGAAATGGAGTAAAAACTGAGATAACGAACGAAGAAGAAAGAGAACCAAGCAAAAACAGCTATAAACCAGAGCTTCTGCACCTCGCTGCTCACTGCTGTGCTCTCAGGTCAGGGTGAACAGCGAGGGGCTCATTATCATTTAAAGGAACAGGCACTGAAAGCGGGCGTTCTGAACAGGGCTGTTGAGACAGGGGGAGCTTGTGAGGGCTTGTGAGGTTTAATTAAGAATCTATGTTCCACATTGGAGAAGAGGGGAATATAAAGTGCAATATAAGTGGTGTCTACAGACTTCCGAACACAGTGCGTGTTCATTTCCTACCGTCCGAGGTCTGCAAAATGCATGTCTGTCTGTGGGTCCTGCATGATCTGTGCAATAAATGGCGGACGGGATCAATTTCATCATGCCCGTGGTTATAGCGGCCAAACAGCCAATAACGCTGTGGGGCTTTAGCGGGTGGGTACATTCCTTGCTTTCTAGTGGTAGACTCAGTCCGTCAGATTATTGGCTACATGCACAGAGCAGGCGAGAAAACCATACCTGCAGGTGAACTGCAGAGAAAAGCACATAAATCTAAACTTTTTTTTAATATAACGCAACACAAAATGAATCAATCAATGCATCCTCTAATACTATCCTCTATAACGTATGCACGAAATATATACTTGTGTTTTTGGCCGGATTTTGTAGCAGAGATGAAGCCTTTGTACTCAGCAACATGCTGTTTATTCATAGCACTTCAAAAGTGTCCACGTAAAAGTCCTTAAAAGACTAATTATTGTTCTGAACCCCAAACCAAACCAGAACCAATGATGGAGTCTCTTAGTAAAGAAAATGGTTCTATATGGAACTGTGAACACTTGAAGAACTTTTTGCATGACTAAAGGCTTCTTTACATTCTGAAAGTATTCTTCAGATTGATGGAGAATGTGCTGTAGATGGTCCTATACAGCACCTGTTAGAAAAGGGCACCAGAAATATGGCTCCAAAAATGGTTCTTCTATTGTTACGTTGTCAAGCTTGTTCAGAAGACCCGTTTTAGGTGCTCTATAGAACCATCTGTAGCCCATTCTCCATCAATCTGAAGAACCCCTTCATGATGCAAAGGACCTTTAATCATGCAAAAGTTCAGGGTTCTATATAGAACCATTTTCTTTACTAAAGAACCCTTGCAGAACAATCATTTTTAATTGTGTAGTGAGTAATTGTGAGTGACATGTATAATTATTATATTATAATTACGTAATATTTTTTAGTATTATTAAGTATTTTAATTATTTACATAGATTATATACACATTTGACAGGTAGGTAGGCTTTATTTTCGCACATTTTCTCACTGTTAAATAGAATTGTCATATGGGTATTATTGTGTCAATTTAAAATGGCACAAACTTTAAATATTTTCATTATAAATTATGCTTTCATCAAACAAGTCCAGCACTGGTCCATTGGAAAAAAATAAATATATTTAATTAAGAGAAATGCACTTTTTACAGAGTAAATCCGGTTTAAATATGGTTAAATATGACATGATTTTATGGCATTCTGTGGGCGGGCATGGGCAGGATTGATGCTAGATTTTGTGGGAACCTGTGGTTGAGGAACGGGCAGGTACATGTATTAAAAGTCAAGCCCATGTAGACCCCTATGCCACAGATTCTAAAAGTTTCTGTCGTGCTGACCTCAGAGTAACAATGACAAAGGCTCTGTTCTCCCTGTTACAGCTCAGTGGAGCATCACAATAGTTTTTGTTAAGGTAAAAATACTAGGGTTAAATAAGGGAATAAATCTAAACAAAATACCTGAGAGACGAGAGATGCCCTGTAGGCAGCCAGCTGTTTCAAATATTCTTTCTTGGCAGTTTCTGTTTTCTTCTTGTACCCCTGTGAACAAATACAACAGAGAAAAGAAACTAATGAAGGAGAGTTACATTCACACAGCACTTTACAATGTTTAAGGGGGACTTCAGGGAACCGCCTTATCTCCATCAGTGTGCAACCTCCCCTGGATGATGCTCCGTCAGCTGATCTGCTCCGGTCCCCTCATTACACACAGCAATTAGGTAGTGAGGAGATGAGAGGGAGTGGCAGAATAGGTCGGACATGTGGGTTACACCTCCAACTCTATTAACAGGAACTGCCCCAGCATATTTATTGCCCTCAAAGAGGACCCCGGTTTTACGTCTCCTTTGAAGGACTGAGCTGTTTATTCAGTGTCCCTGTCAGTGCACACAGACCACAGGGACAGCGCCCCTACTGGCCACAACAACACACCTAGCACCACCCAAACTTTCCGTGGAGGGGTCTCCATCCAAAAACTGGCTTTAGCTTATATGGATTTGCATGTGGCACCTGTGAGCAATGTCCTCCTCATGTTCTTCATGATGAAAGACTTTATTTTCCTGAAACCTAATGGTGCTCCATTTAGGAGCTGAGTATTTTGTGGTTGTTGAGGTTTAAGTAAGTGCACTAGACTAGCAGCCTTCAGCACTGAGTTTATGGTCCCTCAGTGTTTCCCCTTTTAGCGTCATACATGTAATTATTTGCCCATCAATGCATCACCGTGGTTATTGCTTTCGCTGAGAGAAAGCGACTGAAAGCACAGACACAATGTTCTCTTCATCAGGTAAACATCCCTCACTCCGCTCACACCAGGCTGAAAAAAAAACAGCTCTGAAACTAAACCACACAGAAAAACATAGTCGTCCTGGAGAAGGAGATGGAGAGAGCAATGAACCAAACACACAACAAAGGCTTGAAAGGAGCTTTATATAAAAATTATTAATTGCACTATTTGTTGCGATTAATCACAATTAATCGTATTGCCCATTTTTATGAGTGAAGCTTTCAATAAAGGATATTTAATGTAAAATAGAAAAAATCCATGTAAGACCAGCACAATGGAATTATATTTATATTAGTTGTGTCTATTAATTTAAAAATGTCATCATAACAATAAAGTTAAAATGTTAGCCCTGCCTTGTATATTTGTTAGGGAGATAAATGGCAAGAGGAAAACATTCTCTTTTATTTTATTTTAATATCTCAGTGTAGTCTCTTAATTTGCTCAGTAACAACTTCAGGAAGAGCTTTAGCATGGGACACAAAAGCTTTAATAGAAAAAATGAATGCTAGTGTCTCAAATGGCTCATGACTCAAGCATGGAAACGTGTGTGTGTGTGAGTGTGTGTTTGTGTCGTACATTATTTAATACATATTTTAGCATAAACCGAATGTAATGTAGCTTCTGAACTCAACAGCAGTGATGATGTGTTTACAACGCTACATAAAACCGCTAATACCTCACTTGTCTCTTATGATACTAGTATATTATGGGAGGAAGTTGAGGCCAAATCTGGAAAATGATTAATTATCATAAAACTTTAAGTACCACCTTAAAATAAAACTATAGTTATAAATGTTTGCAAATTGAATACATAGTTATTAAGTTCTAAACAGTGTAAACGTCAATAGAAATCGTTTATTTAAAAAAGGAGCTCTGATGGTGGATAATTCATTAAAGGGGTAAACATATAAATGATTATAAATGACTTTTAACATATTAACAACATAATTAATAACTGTAAATAAAGAGGTTTTAAACCATTTATAAACCTTTATAAGTGCAGTCTTTTTCTAAAGTGCTACCAAAAATTCCCATGTGCATTAATGCATTAATTTTGACAGCACTAGTTATTATACAAAGATTTAGAAAGTAAAGGTCAAGGTCCAATCATAAACACAGCCCATATAAATATTATTGACTTTACCACCTGTGTAACTGACCATGTTTAAAGAGGGTTTATGCTTCATTTAAATCCTAGCAGAACTCGCCTGACGAATAATCAAAAAGAAGAAAGAAAGCATTTGATCCTATTGTATGTATTCCAAAATATTAAAGCTGTTACAGACTGTGCCTTTTTGTTCAACTTGTCCAACGTTGACACTATAAAAATATACTGAAGCAAGCACTGGACCAAAACAAAACATGTCATCCGGTGTGTAATGGAATTTACATGGTAACTCCGCTTTACTGACACAGTGAAGCTTTTGCTGCTTTTGTTAATTGGCTGCTCATTGATTTGTGTTTAGTGCTAAAGGGGCTTAAAGCCATTTAAATACTGTATTTGGACATGTGTAAATGCACAGAGTAACTGCACACACAGTTGAACCAAAAGGTCATCTTTGTGCAGAAAAAATCATTGATTGTGCACTAGGGGCGCACAGATGAGCAAAAGCTGAGAACCCATCTCCACACAGTGAGTACTGAGCCCTGAATTTAATTACATCTTTCCCACATTAAATGAAGACCTGACTTCTGTGTGTTATTCTTTTAATTAAAATTAGCACTGAACTTCGAACAAAAGTTTTTATCTCCATTTTTTGTTTTCTGATGAATGGATTTGATTTGAAAACACAATGATTTCCTGAGGAACAGACCAATATAAATGGTCCACAGCTGGTTGCATTAACCTACACTGAAAGGTGAGAGTGATTTAAGCATCTCCTGTAAAACAGACTTTTCTAGAAATACGAGGTTTTGCCCATACAGTGATGAAATTATATGCGCATTTGTTTTAAATCAATCCAGAACATGACTTTTAGTTCAGTTCAGCTGCTGCTGAAAGAACTAAAACGAAACTAATCCAAAAACGGAGACTGAGAGCACCCAGACAACCACACCCCTTCACCCACATCTTCCCAGGGGTTTTCTTTATGTTGGTTTTGTGGAGAAACAAAACACAATGTTTAAGACAGTTTTAAGAGCTGTTATCACACTGCATACATCAGAGGGCTGATTTTACACCACAGTATTTCTCTTTGACTAAGTGCACGGAAATTAAAGTGTGGCTGCTGTCGATGTCAAAACAAAACTAATCCTGAGGCACGTGAGGAAAAGGAAAGCAAAGAAATCAAATGTGGCTCTTCTGCAGAATGAAGCATAATTTCACACACAACGCCCCATTTACTACACCTCCTCCACCCCATCCCCACTGCTCCACCTCCTCCACCCTATCCCCACTGCTCCACCTCCTCCACCCCATCCCCACTGATCCACCTCCTCCACTCCATCCTCACTGCTCCACCTTGTCCACCCCATCCCCACGGCTCCACCTCCTCCAACCCATCCCCGCTGCTTCACCTCCTCCACCCCATCCCCACTGCTCCACCTCCTCCACCCCATCCCCACTGATCCACCTCCTCCACTCCATTGTCACCGCTCCACCTCGTCCACCCCATTCCCACTGCTCCACCTCCTCCATCCCATCCCAACTGCTCCACCTTCTCCACCCCATCCCCACTGCTCCACCTCCTCCAGTCCATCCCCACTGCTCCATCTCCTCCACCCATCCCCACTGATCTACCTTGTCCACCCCATCCCCACTGCTCCACCTTGTCCAGCCCATCCCCACTGCTCCACCTCCTCCATCCCATCCCCACTGCTCCACCTCCTCCACCCCATCCCCACTGCTCCACCTCCTCCACCCCATCCCCACTGCTCCACCTCCTCCACCCCATCCCCACTGATCCACCTCTTCCACTCCATCCTCACTGCTCCACCTTGTCCACCCCATCCCCACGGCTCCACCTCCTCCAACCCATCCCCACTGCTCCACCTTCTCCACCCCATCCCCACTGCTCCACCTCCTCCACCCCATCCCCACTGATCCACCTCCTCCACTCCATCCTCACTGCTCCACCTTGTCCATCCCATCCCCACGGCTCCACCTCCTCCAACCCATCCCCACTGCTCCATCTCCTCCACCCATCCCCACTGATCTACCTTGTCCACCCCATCCCCACTGCTCCACCTTGTCCACCCCATCCCCACTGCTCCACCTCCTCCATCCCATCCCCACTGCTCCACCTCCTCCACCCCATCCCCACTGCTCCACCTCCTCCACCCCATCCCCACTGCTCCACCTCCTCCACCCCATCCCCACTGATCCACCTCTTCCACTCCATCCTCACTGCTCCACCTTGTCCACCCCATCCCCACGGCTCCACCTCCTCCAACCCATCCCCACTGCTCCACCTTGTCCACCCCATCCCCACTGCTCCACCTCCTCCACCCCATCCCCACTGATCCACCTCCTCCACTCCATCCTCATTGCTCCACCTTGTCCACCCCATCCCCACGGCTCCACCTCCTCCAACCCATCCCCACTGCTTCACCTCCTCCACCCCATCCCCACTGCTCCACCTCCTCCACCCCATCCCCACTGCTCCACCTCCTCCACTCCATCGTCACCGCTCCACCTCGTCCACCCCATCCCCACTGCTCCACCTCCTCCATCCCATCCCCACTGCTCCACCTTCTCCACCCCATCCCCACTGCTCCACCTCCTCCAGTCCATCCCCACTGCTCCATCTCCTCCACCCATCCCCACTGATCTACCTTGTCCACCCCATCCCCACTGCTCCACCTCCTCCATCCCATCCCCACTGCTCCACCTCCTCCACCCCATCCCCACTGCTCCACCTCCTCCACTCCATCCCCACTGCTTCACCTCCTCCACCCCATCCCCACTGAACCACCTCCTCCAACCCATCTCAGCTGCTCCTCCTCCTCCACACTATCCACACTGTTCCACCTCCTCCACTCCATCCCCACTGCTCCACCTCCTCCACCCCATCTCCTCTGCTCCACCTTCTCCACTCCATCCCCACTGCTCCACCTCCTACACTCCATCCCCACTGCTCTGTCTTCTCTGCTCAGCAACACTCCATCTCCACTGAAATTTGCAAATTGCTGAATTTTATTTCTTATACTAAATTATATATCTTACTAATTTAATTAGTGAAAATATATATTTTTTGTAATTATTTATTTTGCTTAAGTAATAATAACTTTAAATAATACGTGATTATTTTACCTTTACATGAGTATTTATTTATTAATTTATTTCCTGTATATTTATGTTACTTGAAAGTTTTTATAGATTCAAGACCCTCATGCTTTACTCAGCAGGGACTCTCCCTCAGGTCTTGAAGGTTTAACTAAACTTTTTAAGGGGAGACTGACAGATGTTTGGCTTTTGCACCTTTTGCTGATAACAGTCTGAATGTTCCTTGTCGTCTTTGGCAAGGAGAAGTCAAGGAAATGTTTTCTTGATAACAAGCTGAAACATTAACATATCTGACCACAGCATGTGTCCACAGTCTCTCTGACCCTCTGAGCTGAGCTGGGGAGCAGAAAACTTGGCTTTATTTTTGTATGAAGCTGATAGACGATGTTCTCTGATGTGGAGGTGGACTGTTTTCAGTGATAGTGGTTTTCTGAAGTTCTCTTGAGCCCATGTTTCTATATTATCACAGTAGCATGATGTTTCTTCTGCAGAGCTGTCTGAGGGCTGGATGGTCAGTTTCATTGTAGGACACCGACTGACATTTCTCCAGAGATTTATCCAGAATGTTCAACGGCATTATGGACAGTAGATGGTGAAAGATCTAAACTCTTTGGTGGATGATACTTTTATCCCTGTAATTGATTAGACCCCACAGTGTGTGTATGTGTGTGTGTGTGTGTGTTTAAGAGAGAGAAGTTGTAGGTGGTGTCATACTTGTTTCTGTTCCTCTCCAAGGCCATCCCACATGGACGCCACAATCTTAGACACCTCCCCAAAGGTGGCGTTGGGGTTCTGGCCTTTGATGGCTGCCTGAGTGTCTCTGAAGAACAGGGCGTAGGCCGAGACGGGTTTCTGTGGCTCGTTTGGGTCTTTCTTTTTCTTCTTCTTTGGAGTCTTGGGTTTTTTGGCCATGTCTGAGGCGGCTCGCTTCTCTGCTCCGCTCTGAAAAAAATAAAAAATAAAAAATATACGCACAGTCATTATACAGCAAACAATACACTCAGAACCAGCCACTTCATTACAAAAAAAATTATGTCCCACCCACATTACTCACTGCCCAATGAACATGCTTCCCTCAGATAAATTATACATCACGTTAAGATAATAAAATATACTCCAATCCCTGTTTCCTGTTGACTACAGAATTACAGTCAAAGTGAAGTTAATTACTGATAAAGAGGTTACAGAAAATGTATGAATGAGAAAACGAATAAATGAATGAATGAATGGTCAAACTGAACTGAACTGAACTGAATTTTGTCAGGAGCGAGGGGCGGATTGAAGGAGGCGGACGCACTCGCTAAAACACAGTATATTTAATAAAGGATGTAACAACACAACGAGACTAAAACAGAACGAAAACAAACGGAGCAAAGCAAGCTAAATAAAACACGGTGAACTAGACAGGGTAAGCGTGACAGACGGACAAACAGCGAAAACAACGATAAAGGAAAAGAGACGGGGAAAAGCTGAGGAGACAGACGGACAGACAAGAAAACACGACCGACATGAGAAAGGTGAACCAACGTGACTGAACAAAGGTGAAATGAGAAATGTACGACCAACAGGACGTGACACAATAGGGCTTAAATACATACACAAACGAGACACACCTGGACAGATAACAAGGACGGGTTAACAGATGATAGACGAGGAGGCGGGACAAAGGCGGAGACTAGAACATAAACAAAACATAGCCATGTGCTAAAAGCACATGGCCGGGGACAACAGACATGACGAGACGAAGGCGTGACAGATGCCCCCCCCAAGAACGCGCAACTCCCGGGCGCGTACTCCTAAACCCCCCAGGATCTGGCGCAGGAGAGGGCACGAAAAACAAGACAGGACAACAAACCAACAGGAGACAGGACTCAGGACAGGACGGGAACCGACACAGGAGCTGGGGACACGACAGGACCGAATATATGAGACGGGACATGGGACATGACAGGAGACTGACAAAGGGGGGCAACAAGAGACGAGAACGGACTGGACAGGACAGGAGTTGACACATGGGAATTGACGGGAGACTGGACTGGAGACAAGACAGGGGACTGAACATGGGACGGATACGGAGACTTGACATGACTAACAGGGGACTGAACATGAGACCGGACAAAGGGTTGAAACGGGGACTGGACATGACTCACAGGAGACTGGACTTGGGCAGGTGACAGGACAGGGGACTGGAATGGAGACAGGACAGAGGGTTGAAACGGTGACTGGACAGGTGACGAGACTTGAGACTGGACAGGGGTTTGAAACATAGACTGGACAGGGCTGACAGGGGACTGGACAGGGCTGACAGGGGACTGGACAGGGCTCACAGGGGACTGGACAGGGCTCACAGGGGACTGGACAGGGCTCACAGGGGACTGGACAGGGCTCACAGGGGACTGGACTGGACTAGGTAGGGGAACAGGGACCAAGACATTCAGGTGGACAGACACGAACACAGTGACAGGGACCGGGACAGACACAAAGGCAGACACGGGTACAGGGACAAGAACAGAGATGGGAACCAGGACAGGGACAGACAAGGGAACCAAAATAACAGGGCGGTGCCCAGGACTGGCTAATGTCTGTGTGGCAGTCTGAGGAACCAGCCTGGGCACAGTTCTGGGGATCGGCCCTGAAGTCCTTCGGGCCGTCCTACGGACATGGACAGGAGAGGCCGTAGCCACAGTCACGGGGACAGGAGAGGCCGTAGCCACAGTCACGGGGACAGGAGCGGCGGGCGCCGCTGTAGTCACGGACACAGGAGCGGCGGGCGCCGCCGCCGTCACGGACACAGGAGCGGCGGGTGCCGCCATCACGGACACTGGAGCGGCGGGTGCCGCCATCACGGGGACTGGAGCGGCGGGTGCCGCCATCACGGGGACTGGAGCGGCGGGTGCCGCCATCACGGGGACTGGAGCGGCGGGTGCCGCCATCACGGGGACTGGAGCGGCGGGTGCCGCCATCACCGAGACAGGAGCGGCGGGTGCCGCCATCACCGAGACAGGAGCGGCGGGTGCCGCCATCACCGAGACAGGAGCGGCGGGTGCCGCCATCACCGAGACAGGAGCGGCGGGTGCCGCCATCACCGAGACAGGAGCGGCGGGTGCCGCCATCACCGAGACAGGAAGCCCTGCGACGTCGTCCACGGAGGCAGGGGAACCTCCGACGTCGTCCACGGAGGCAGGGGGGCCTGCGACGACGTCCAAGGAGGCAGGGGGGCCTGCGACGACGTCCAAGGAGGCAGGAGACAGTGCGACGACGTCCACGGAGGCAGAGGAATCTGCGCCGTCGTCCACGAAGACTGGGGAACGTGCGACGACGTCCACGGAGGCAGAGGAGTCTGCGCCGTCGTCCACGAAGACTGGGGAACGTGCGACGACGTCCACGGAGGCAGAGGAGTCTGCGACGTCGTCCACGAAGACTGGGGAACGTGCGACGACGTCCACGGAGGCAGAGGAATCTGCGTCGTCGTCCACGAAGACTGGAGAGGCGCGCGTCGCGCTCACGAAGACAGGAGAGGCGCGCGTCGCGCTCACGAAGACAGGAGAGGCGCGCGCCGCGCTCTCGAGGACAGGCGCGGCTGGAGGCGCCGCGTTAACGAAGACAGGGGCTTGTGCTGCTCGCCGGGCTCGCACTGGAGCTGTAAAGGGTTTAGGGGGTTTCACAGGCGCACCCATTAGATCACCTCGAGGTGCGCCCCTGTTAGCCTCAGACCTCAGAGCTCCGGAGGTGAGGCTAACAGCCCCTACCCTTAACGCCCCCCCAAAAATTTCCCCGGACCTGAGGGGGTAATCCTCCAGCGAGGGGGGAACTCCAGCACGGTTCTTCCGCCGACTCTTTCGACTCCCGCTGGCGCAACTACTCGATTCCCGAGTCGACTCCTCCGCTATAGGATCCGGAGCAGCGCCAGGCAGGAGCTGGAGCCGGCGACTCCATTCCGAGGCCGCTTTCAAAGCCTACCCCACAGGATCTTTGGGGCCTGTGCGGAATGGAGTCCGGTGAACGGCACATCCCTTGAGATAATAGTCTGTGCTAGCTGCGTCCTGGGGGTCGTACATTCTGTCAGGAGCGAGGGGCGGATTGAAGGAGGCGGACGCACTCGCTAAAACACAGTATATTTAATAAAGGATGTAACAACACAACGAGACTAAAACAGAACGAAAACAAACGGAGCAAAGCAAGCTAAATAAAACACGGTGAACTAGACAGGGTAAGCGTGACAGACGGACAAACAGCGAAAACAACGATAAAGGAAAAGAGACGGGGAAAAGCTGAGGAGACAGACGGACAGACAAGAAAACACGACCGACATGAGAAAGGTGAACCAACGTGACTGAACAAAGGTGAAATGAGAAATGTACGACCAACAGGACGTGACACAATAGGGCTTAAATACATACACAAACGAGACACACCTGGACAGATAACAAGGACGGGTTAACAGATGATAGACGAGGAGGCGGGACAAAGGCGGAGACTAGAACATAAACAAAACATAGCCATGTGCTAAAAGCACATGGCCGGGGACAACAGACATGACGAGACGAAGGCGTGACAAATTTAATATAAATTAATTGGATCCAAACTTACCTGAACTGAATTAAATGGAACTGAAATGAACTGAACAGAATTCATTTGAATTAAACTGACCTGAATTGAACTGAACTAAACTGAATTGAATTGATCTGATTTAAACAGACCCGAATTGAACTGACCTGAACTAAACTGAATAGAATTTAACTGAATTAAACTGACCTGAATTAAAATGGACTAAACAGAACTGAATTGAACTGTATTAAATGGAACATAAATTAATTCAACTGAATTAAACTGAAATCAGCTGAACTGAATAGACGTGTTCTGTAAGAACAGTTCAAGTGCTGAGAGAAAGGACTTGTGTATATAATAGTATTTGGTCTACTCTGTGTGCAACAAGTCGTAGACTACTGTTATTATGAGTGAATTCACCCATGAGCCTAAGTTCACCAGGCCCAATGTCAGAGGTCACATAGAGGGGTGAAAAGCACTCCAGCACCTCCAGCTCCATTCAATAACTGGGAAGGATTTGAGCAGTGGACCTAATGATACATCAGGGCCTGACCTCACTAACGTTGACATGGCCCAATGCCATCAAACCCTCAATGCCAAGAGTAACACACTCCTGAAATGTTGGAGGAAGAGGAGTCTAAAGAGTTCCAGTGTGTCTTCCTCACCTTCAGACTGTCTTCAGCCTCGTCCTCATGAACGGAGCTGGATGGAGAAGGCGTGGCTGATTTGCTCTCTGGAGGTGAGGGGGACCCGTGAACGCCGTTTCCACTCACTCCCAGCTGAGAGCTGAGCTGTGATTGGTTGATGGTGGTCAGCTGACTTGGAGGGCCCATGCCTAATTGGCTCCTGGGTCTGAGGGCCTCGATCTGCAGAGGGCTACTGTAGCGTGAGTCTGAGTTCACCATCTGCTGCATCTGCACAATACAGAGCGAGAAACAGAGATGTTTCACAACAATGAAATACACAAATCAACACGGCAACATCAAAGATAAACCCACCCTTATAAATCCACCACAGACTTCAATTGGGGATTAAAACCAAAACACAGTGTGTGAGTGACTGGTTGACTGTGTGACATTATCCACAGGTGTGAGTGTGTGAAACTGCGGACAGGTGTGTGTGCGTTTGTGTGTGTGTGTGTGTCTGAGTGACTGGGTAAATTTGTGAACTTCTGAATGTGTGACTGAAAATATTTTAAACACTGTAATTCATACAAAAGTGTAACTTCTTACAGGTGGGTTTCGGAGACGTCACCAGCCAAATGGCTGCATAAGAAGGAAGCTCCCAACTGAAAGTGTATGAATATAAGTTGACTAAATCTTCAAATGGAAAAGGGTCAGGAATATTGACTAGGCTTTTAAAAAATGACCCTGCAACCCAAAACACAAGACTATGAATGTAATTCTGGTGACTGCGCTGCTTCAGGCAGTACTGCAGTCCAAAATGTCACTCGTCTGAAAGAAACAGCAGAAGCAGCGAACCTGGAGCTAATTTTGTAAGAAATACAGGATTTTCTGTGACTGTAACTTCTTATAGAACAAAAATAAATAAATAAATGAAGTGATAAATAACCTCCACAGTGGAATTATCACAAGTGACATGTAAAATGTATCTCATACATTTGTCCTACGGTGTCCCCATGAAATGGAAACCCCCACTGTGGAAACCACTGCTATAAACTAAAGTAATATATTTATTAGAGATTAATAATATATTTTCAAATTCACTCATTTGTGTAAGACGTTAGGCTTTTCTCCTATGCATAATATATGAAATCCAGAGCAACACTCTCATCTCTCCGAGAGCTCAATCACAACTTCTACATCTGTGCATTTTAACATAAGAAAACTGGAGAAATGTTTATATAATTAATATTGGACATATTCACTTAGTCAAAAGTGAAAAAAAGTAATAAATTCCAACAAATACAGGGGTGCAAGTTTCCTGCACAACAGGGAAAATATGAAGAGCGCAGTGTTAAAGTCTTATCTATCTTATCTCCACATGTCCCCCTGAGTAATGTCAAACTTTCAATATCTGCTTTCACTGCTGAAATCTGAGCTAAAACAAAAGTGCTTGGGTTCACGCTATGGTTCAGTTCTGCACTTTAACCTTGGCCCGAAATCAATCATCTCACAACAATCATATAACTATTAACTATATTTATATATTTAAAAACTCTGACAAGGACAACACATAAAGCACAATAACATTAAACTAATATTGTCTCAAATCATATAAAAATAAGGCTCATACTGTAAAACATTCCTAGACCAAAACTTAAAATTATCTAATATGGCATTGTTCAAAACTAACTTATATTTACACCAGCCACAAAAATGTAAATTATATTTAAACCAGTCACAAAAACTGTAACTTATATTTACACTAGTCACAAAAACTGTAACTTATATTTACACAAGTCACAAAAACTGTAACTTATATTTACACAAGTCACAAAAAATTTAACTTATATTTACACCAGTCACAAAAAATTTAACTTATATTTACACCAGTCACAAAGCTGTACATTATATTTAAACCAATCTCAAAACTGTAAATGTAACTTATATTTACACCAGGCACAAAAACTGTAATGTATATTTACTCCAGCCACAAAAATGTAACTCATATTTACACCAGCCACAAAACTGTAACTTATATTTACACCAGTCACAAAATTGTAACTTATATTTACACCAGCCACAAAAGAACGTAACTTATATTTATACAAGACACAAACATGTAACTTATATTTACACCAGTCACAAAAAACTGTAACTTATATTTAAACCAGTCACAAAAACTGTAACTTATTTTTACACCAATCTCAAAACTGTAAATGCAACTTATATTTATACCAGCCACAAAACTGCAATTATATTTACCCCAGCCACATAACTGTACCTTATATTTACCCCAGCCACAAAACTGTAACTTATATTTAAGCCAGTCACAAAAACTGTAACTTATATTTGCACAAGTCACAAAAAACTGTAACATATATTTACACCAGCCACAAAAAAATTGTAAGTTATATTAATACCAGACACAAAAATGTAACTTATATTTATAACATTCACAAAACAATGTAACTTATATTTACACCAGCCAGAAAAAATTGTAACTTATATTGACTCCAGCCACAAAAACTGTAACTTATATTTACACCAATCACAAAACTGTAAATGTAACTTATATTTTCCCCAGCTACAAAAACTGTAACTTATATTTACTCCAGGCAGAAAAAAATGTAACTTATAATTACACCAGTCACAAAAACTGTAACTTATATTTATACCAGCCACAAAACAGTAACTTATATTTAGCCCAGCCACAAAAACTGTAAATGTAAATTATATTTACACCAGCCACAAAAAAAAATTTAACTTAAATATACACCATTTACAAAAAATGTAACATATTTACACCAGCCACAAAACTGTAACTTGTATTTACACAAGTCACAAAAACTGTAACTTATATTTACCAAAGCCACAAATATGTAACTTATGTTTACACCAGTCACAAAAAATTTAGGTTATATTTACAAAAGTTACACAACTGTAACTTATATTTATACCTGCTACAAAAATGGTAACTTATATTTCTATGATTTTATTTATACATATATGGCCCAAAATACGATTGAAGATTGGCTCCAACGTTTACAGATATTTGGCTCAGAGTGTAACAGAAATTTGGACCAAACGTTAACAGACCTTTAGCCCAAACTACAACTTCAGTTGGGCTCGGCTACACCCCATATTTGCCTCGAATCTGTCAAAGAACTGTTGCCCAAACATGAATAAAAACTGGCCCCAACTGTAACATGAATTTACAGATGTAAAATAATGAGTAACAACCAAGAAGCGACTCGTAATATAACAAAAAACATAAAAAAACTTGACCCAAACTATAAAGCTTCTCTGGTGAAAACTATGCTGACAGTGAGAGATACATTGAGTGTTTACTATGGGGTACATTTCTCAACTGAGCTGGAGCTGAGTCACTTGACCCTGCCCAAAACTGCCACTGTCCACAAACAAAGACCAAGACAGGTGGAGATTATCTGTGTTGTAACAGATTATTAATGAATATTAATGCATTTACAAACTAATAAATAATAATTATTAATTAACAGATTGTAAACCATTTATAAACCTTTATAAGTGTAGTCATTCTAAAGTGGTACAGTAAATTGTACTGTAATTGATAAATTCATATAGCAATTAAGTATTTATATATTTCTTAATTATTTATACAAGTGAAGTGAAGTTGAAATTAAGTAAATTTAAGTAAATCTGAAACTAAGGAAAGTGCAGTCAACAGAAGTGAACTGATTTCAAGTGGACTGAAGTGAGTAAAATGAAGTGGATTAAAGTGAATCGAATTGAAGTGAAGTTAAATGTAAAGTAAAATGAAGTGAACTCAACTGTAAGGAAGTTGCTGTGAACTGAAATAAAGGTGAGGTGACGTAAAGGGAATTAAAGTGAAGTCAATGTGTACTGTGTACTAGGCGTGGGCGATATATCATACAATAATACCGGTATGTTTTTAGTTGATAAGCCACAGTCCTGCCTACAGGGGTTTGTTGGTTTTTTGTGGCAATGCTGAGAGAAACAGGTCAGTGCTTAAAAAAACATAATAATAAATAAAAATCGTATTTTAGCACCTTGTCTCAAAAAGACACTACATTTAAATTTTCCCTCAACACCTCTGTGATGTACAATGGCGTTTTAGGGCCACGGCATTGAAAAAAATAAAATAAAATACGATTCTGAGAAAAAAGTCAATATTCTGAGTATAATCTCAAAATAATTCTGAGAAAAATCTCGAAATTGTGTAAAAAAGGTCTGCATAATTCTGAGAATATAGATAGAATATTTAGAGAAATACTGTTTTGGATTATCATTTATTATTATATGTAGACAGACAGACAGACTCACAGTCTGTGCGCCATAGAGTGAGTTGTGAAAGAAGCAGTCAGTGAAGGGAACAGATTTCTTTATTAAATGCATCCACACGACATGACGACTAAACCTGTCAATGCAGCCCCTGACTGCGATGCATACAGTTTTAGTTTTTTGTACGAGTCCATGAGCAGTAACGCGATGGAGCCTCGTGGGCACGTTGGAGTTCTACTCGCCCTGGATCCATGATTTTCGTGATCATTAATTGTATCTGTGAAACTACATGCCCTTTTCTGAATAAATGGGTTCTTGCACTGTTAGTTTAAAAACTAATCACAATCTGGTCCTGACGTAGAAGAGAACTGAGCGTTTATTCCTGAAATCTATACCATAGTATGACTTAAGCAACACACTGCACTCCACAACTATACTGTGTGTATGCCTAATTATACATGCAGCGAATTATTCTGAGATAATTCTCAGAATTCTGACTTCATTCTCTGAATCTTTTTTTTTTCAATGCCGAGGCCCTAAAACTGTTGTAGTGATGGCAATAAAACGGACTGACTTTTAGAATCTAAGTAATTCTTTATACATAAAAATCACATTAGAACATTTCCTATAACATTAAAACTAATATTAAATTATGTATATGAACTGTTTGTGAAGACACCATTCGTTTTTATTGTTAAAAAAATAATATTTAAGCGGCATTTTGGATGCAGGCAGTTTGTTTCTTAATGTGATTTTACTTGAAGTGTGCACTGTGTAACAGTACTCTCTAGGAAAATCTAAGTATCAGACCAGGATTCAGTATTGACAGATACTCAATATATAAAGGTTCGAATTTCTTAGACATACAGTTTGATAATTACGGTTAGATAATACAGCATGTTATATTTGGTGTTAAAAATAAACACTACTACCTTGACATTATATTTTGTTATGGTTTTCATAATGTCTTATCTTAAATCTCCATTCATTTAGGCATGTCGAGAAATGAGTTTTTTGGTCATATCGTCCAACCCTACTGTGTACACACTGCTGCCAGCTCCACTCCATTCATATTCAACCGTATTCGGTTTATTTGCTCTGTGTTCTGGTTCTGAGAAATGATCCTCTCCCCCAGACTCTCACTCATTTACCATAATGCTGTGTTTCTGCCAAAATGAAAGTAAACAGCGAAAACGTCAGCGATAAACCTGAGCCGAGTTTAATTCCCATTTTAATTCTGTATTAAAGTGAGAAGTGAATAGGTTGAGCTTTCGTTTCTGATTAAATGTGTTCTCTCGCTCTCTCTCTCTCTCTCTGTTTTCTGATCAGTGGCCAGTCCACTCAAATAAATATTTGTTTATTCGTTAAATGATAGAGAGCTTTAAAGTGTTGAAATTATTCACTTAAATATATAAAACAAATAAAAAATCTTAATATTGTATTAATATTATTACTATTGTTGTTATTATTATTATTTTAATAATTATTTTTATTATAACACTAAGGACAATAATAATAATATTAATTAATATAAATATATAATTCACATATATTTGATGATGTAAATTGTATTTTTGAACCTTTTATTTAAACTGTAAAAGAGGTAAAAGCTTTCGTTTTTGGTGAAATGCTCTCTCTGTTTCTATCTCTTCTCTCTCTCTTTCTGTCTCTCTCTTTCTCTCTCTCGCCCACTCATTCTAATGAAACACAATAATGAAAAGTATTCGTAGCGTGTGGGGGTCTTTTGTTTCCATCTGACAGTGTCCAGTGTGCGATATAAAGGAAGAAACTGTGGTCAGAGATGAGCTGCAGAGTTCAAACCACACACACACACACACACACACACATACACAAACACAGACACACACACACACTGAGGTAAAGGTCAGCTGTTTCCCTACAAACTAAAACTCAAACAGACACACAACTTAATCACTGTTCCCTACTACCTCCTTGCAGAAAAACACTAATCAATAATCAGTAAACTTTAATCTTACACATCAGTGATCACCAATCACTAATCACATCTCATCACTAAAACTAATCATCTGTAATCACCAACATCAGTTATCACTAGTCACCATTGATGATCACTAATAATTAATCACTTATCATTAACATCACTCATTATTAATCACCAAAATCACTGTTCAATTGTCACCAGCATTGATCACTAATCATCATTACTGATCACTATCACAATTAATAATCATCACCATCACTGATCACTAAATACCATTACTAATCATCACCATCAATGACCACCATCACTGACAACTAATCACCTTCACTGATCAATAATTATTCACTTATCATCACCATCACTGATCACTAATTATATTACTAATCATCACCATCAATGCTCACAAATCACCGTTACTAATGATCACCATAACTGATAAATAATCAAATTATTGATCACTAATCACCATTACTAATGATCACCACCATTGATCACTAATTACCATTACTAATCATCACCATCAATGATCACTAACCACCTTCACTGCTCACTATTTATTAACTAATCATCACGTTCACTGATCACAAAAATTGATCACTATATATATGTTAATAAATAGATAGATGGAAGGAAGGATGAATAGACAGACAGACCGGAAACTGTGTGTGTCCATAACAATCCTGTCTGAGTTCATGGAGGATCCATCCTAAAATAAATGCCTTCACTCATAAAAACAAAGGTGCTACAAAAAGGTCTTTGACTGATGTCTTAGAGCAGAGGCAATTACTTAAAATTAAGGTTCAGTTAGAGAACATTTTCTCAAGCCAAGGTCCGGAACATAATGTATAACTTGCATTATGATCAGTGCCCTATCCTGCATATTGAAGTAGGCTTGTAGTTATAGCATCATTTTATGTAAACGACTGATAGACAGACAGACAGACAGACTCATGTTGTGAGACTTGTGCTCTAAGGGAAAATCCAGTCCATTTCCAGTGCCAAATTTCCCTCTGAAACCAGCGCTGGCTCTGAGCGAAAAAAGATTCTCTCACTGAATAATCAGCTCCTGCAGAAATGACTGGACACTGAGAGGACGCTGAAATTGATAAAACATTACAGACATTCAACAGAAAAGAAAGGCATTTCCCTTTAATTCCACACAGAATTAAAGGGAAATACTGCAGCGTACATCTGATTACAGAAGTGTTTTATCATAGAACATTATATATAATATATATAAATATTATCACTGAATAAAAATTAATATCAGGAATATAATATAAACACATTTAAATAGTGATTAACCACAAAAATCATGTCTCTGTATTTCATTTATTTTCAAAACATTCCTCGATGTCAGAATGAAAGTCTTCAGCAAACAAGAAAATAAGAGGTGCACCCAACAGTTAGTTTTCTCTTATTAATATGTTTTTAATAAAAATGCATCACCTCTTAATAAAAGTTAAAAGAAGTGGATTCATTTGAATGTGCAATAATTAATGTAAATGTGTAGCTATTTCTCATTGAACTACATACAAAGAAATGCGTCTTCTGCATTTAACCCATCTGTAGCAGTGAACACACACACTAGTGCACTAGGGGCTATGAACATACACCCAGAGCAGCGGGCAGCCATCTTTGGCGACAGCTGTAAGCAACACTTGTGGGTTCAGTGAATGCTCAAGGGCCCCTTGGCCGTAGATTGAGGGAGGAGGACCCCACCCCCAATTTTCCTGCTGGTCCTGGGAATCAAACCAACAACCTTTCAGTCCTAAGCCCTCTTCTCTAACCATTAGGCCACGGCCACCCACCATTTCAGTTAAGGTTGCATGTGTTTCGTGACTAAATCCAAAAACAAATGTAGTTAATAAACAGTGAAATAAAAGCCTATAAAAATATTCAGTTTTTGTACAAAATTATTTACATTTTATATTTATTTGGTTATTTATATTATATCACTACTATTTAAAATATTAATTTATAACAAACTAGATAATTACATTACTATTATTTATTGGTTCATTCATATTATATTATTTTTATTATTTTAAGATGACTTTTAATATTGAAATCATAATTTGAAATCTATTCAAAATGAACTAAGAAAAGTTTTAGAAGAAATAAAATGCCTGTCAATAAAATAATTGATTTATTGTAGGTTATTCTGTTATTAATCACTATTTTTTAGTAAAATGTACTCTATCATTAATTCATTTCTGATAAATATACTCCTTGTTTCTGCTGAAGAACTGAAGAGGAAAGTAAATGTCCCGTAGATCAGAAGGAAACTCTTCTCCATTACTCAGTTGTTTCCCATAAACATGCATCACCCCTGAAAATATGCTAATGAGATTATGACAATGGACATGTCGTGGTAAACACTAGATTAAAGAGATAAAGAGCTGAGTTTATAGTGACAAGGGACGAGGTTTTGGTGGAGATTTCTGCTCCACTTTGTATGGCGAGTGAGGCAGTGATGGACCTCGAGGATCATGACGACTGAGAGATTCTGTGCTACACAGTGGCTTGTCTCTTAACTCCATCACTCATTCATCTCCAAACTCAGTGACCGTGTGAAGATCCTGAGAGTGAACTCTGGAGTCTGTGCCCGATGCAATTCGTCACTGTGGGTCTGCCACCTCTGGGCTGTTACTCAGTTGTTCCAGTAATGGTGCATCAGCTCTGAATATAATGACTGTGTAAAAGTTCAGCAGATGACTTTCAACCAAACCACAGCCAAAGATACTGCAATAACTCGGGGTCCTGCTCAGATTCCAGAAATACGAGGCCGTGGTGTTACATCTGAAACCTTTTCAAAATTTAGCTTTTACCAAATTCTCTAGAAACTGTGACCCTGAACTGGATAAGCGGTTACACATAATGAATGAATGAATGAATGCATGAATGAATGAATGAATGAAAAATTCTCTAGAAACCATGCCTGTCCATAACAACCTGTCTGAATTCCTGGAGGATCAAGCATGAAACCAATTCCTTCACTCGTAAAAAGGTGCTACAAAAGTTAACATAGTGTATGTCACTGTGAATGTGATTTTTCACATTATTTTGGTTTATATTTTATTCCAATTTGTTTTGTTCAATAGGAATTTGTGCGTTTCACTCAAATATTTGTCATCTACAAAAGGGGGACCACTGGATTATGTGATTATGATTATTAAATATATTACAGACCACTGTGCACTCACTGTACCTCCATCAACCTTTATACAAACTGCTCTCGGTTTATACACTGCTCTTTTTTATTTTGTTCTCGTGTCAGAAGCAGGATGGTTCCACTTTTCAGTCTTGGTTCCTCTCTCACTCTGAGTGTGGATTTACTGTTTAATAACATCAACGGCGCAAACTAGGGGCTTGTACCCGCAATTCTGTAAAGATGGTTTTAAACACCACCTGTAAAAACGCTCTATAAATAAAATGTAATTTATTTGAATAGAATCGTCACCACAACACACTGCGTGCTCAAAGCCCAAACCTAACATCCATGTCAACAGAACCGACTCAGGGTTTAGAGCAGTGCTTTTGATGTCTTTATGTTAAACATACGACAGTGTTTTCGGACTGTTGGCAAAACCACATGCTCATCGTTTTCAAGGCATTAACATCCTTTTTTCAAAATTGCTGACTGGAAACTCTGCAACGCTGTTTTTAAAGCAACGTTTTCCTTTTAAGTTTTACCCAGACGCTGCAAGGCATTTTCACACAGCTTTTCCACATCCAAATTTCCATATCCCTATAATTATTATTTAGATACAATGCGGTTTTATCACAAAAGTAATAAATAAATCCATGATCAAATGGATGCAAATTCTTAAATTACCTTTCTTATAACAAGAATAACAATAATGTATAAAATGGATAAAAGCTTTAATAAAATGAATATAATTATTTGAAATGCACATATTTTGACACATATTTTGAATATTTGAGTGTAATGTAACTAAACTCATTCTGCTCCTTTTACTCGTGATAAATAAATCACTGAATTTTTATTTATTTATTAGGAATTAATGAATAATAGATAATGAAAGGTTTTATAAAATGTGTAAACATTTCTAACAGCAGATCATTTGGTAAATAACATATTGTGAAAGTAACATTTCAATAATAATTTCACAAAGATTCAAAATACAACTCGTCCAACTGTCTGGAATAAGCATAAAATCAGTATTTCAGTAACAGTGTTCAAATAAAACTGTATACATAAAAAATGCATAACATTAAAGACTATTAAAATAATAAATAAATTAAAAAATATATTATTATTATTATTATTATTATTACTTATTAATTCTTATAATAAATATTGTTGTAAGATAGACTAATCTTATAATATATAAAGATGTCTGATCAGAACTTAATTATTTCCATAATGGCACTCATTATTTCCCAGGCTGATACACTGTTACTATAAGTTACTTTATTAACACAGTCTCATTTTATTTATTTATATATTTGAATATGGTGCATGTCCTTCACTTAATTTCCCTGCGTTTCACACAGTTTCTGCACTTCTTCAGAAAGCAGTGAGTAACGGAGCTGACTGAAAGGCGACTGATGTCAGAGGAAAATCAGCGCAGTCATGTTTTTACTGAAACTGGTGCAGTTTTCAGCTTATTTCCATCCCTCAGTTGTCGTTGATTCTGCACATGATGCACCGTGAGTGGAAATGAATGAGTGATGAAGCGTATTAGAGCTGTAGCAATGGAAGCCTGGCACCAAAAATAATAATCATACTGGCATTATTTTGAGCACAGTACACATTTCCAGGATAAATATTACTAATAAATAAATAAATAATAAGCAGAAAACATCAAGAAAAGCAAATGTCCCTAGTTGATTTTCCTTGATGAATGTACTCTATATATGAAAAATGTGTTTGGTTTCTATACAGTGTCTTTATTTCTTTCAAGTTTTTATTGTGAATAACACTGCATCTGGAGCCCATCAACACACACAGTCAAGTGCAGAGATTTTTAAATTGCCCCACGCACTCGTCTGTCCAATCCCAGTGCTGGACCCGCGTTTATGTGAGAGAGCAAAGATGAGGTTAAACGCAGCAAAGCAGACATAACCAGTGCAGAGAAATAAGAGCACTCAGTAAAAATTGAGGAAACAAGAACAGAGAAGAAAGAGAACTGAGCTAAAATGGCTAAAAAACAGAGCTTCTGCTCCTTGCTCTTCACTGCTAAGTGCTCAGGTCAGGATGAAGAACGAGCAGCTCATTATCATTTAAAGGAACAGGTGCTGAATCCCAATATGTCCCCTTTAAAGCCCAGTCTCAGTAGTCAGTGGACATGACAAGAACATGTGCTCATACAGAAATATATCATTGCTTTTTTTCACTCATTATGTACAAGTAAACCCATTGTGATTATTGAAACACTAACACTCTGTTGGAACGTGTATAAAGTGTTGGTGTTGAAGCACGGTATTAAACACACAGCTGTGATAAACTTCTGCTGAGCGAGGCATGGATCCTGGTCGGTTAAACCGCTGTGTTGTGTGTGTGGCTCTGTTGTCAGTGTGGTTGTGAATATGTAAGATTCAGGGTAATTCTCCCAGCGTGTGAGGGGCTGGTTTGTGGTTGAGATGTGAACAGGAAGCATTCGATATTCAGCTCAGCGCTGGAGACAAGAGTGAGATGAGAAGGAGATGAGAGTGGAAAAATATATACTGACAAAACCAACTCCTGATATGAGTCACACTCTCAGAACAATCAGTTCTGTCTCCATACACACACACACTCACACACACACACACACACACACACACACACACACACTCACTTACTGACACAAACACAGGGGACATCTCTGTGATCTATGACTAGTGTTGATAAAACACACAAGCAGAAAATGAACCAAGGACTTACACACATTCCCTGTGTGGGTTTAAAATGAAGACAATCTCAGGTTAATGATCTCCACTAAAACAAACACCAAACTAAACTACACCCTTCTGACAGTTCTTAATCTTTTAGTCTGATCTGAAAACAACAGTTTGTGTGTAAAGACAAGTTCACAATCAGCAAAGCAGTCCTGAGTTCAGTAACAAACTGTGTGTATTAGGATGGGACTAAAATCACCAGAGTAAAGCTGAGTTTGATGATTAACACAGAGGTATGTATCAGGACAGGACTAAAATCACCAGAGTAAAGCTGAGTTTGGTGATTAACACAGAGGTATGCATCAGGACAGGACTAAAATCACCAGAGGAAAGCTGAGCTTGGTGATAAAAACAGAGGTGTGTATCAGGACAGGACTAAAATCAGCAGAGGAAAGCTGACTTTGGTGATAAACGCAGAGGTGAGTATCAGGATAGGACTGAAATCACCAGAGTAAAGTTTAGTCTGTTCATAAATGCAGAGGTGTGTATCAGGATGTGACTAAAATCACCAGAGTAGAGCCGAGTTTATTGGTATACATCAGGTAACTGAGCCTCTAATTACAGAAAAGCCCAAGCCCATGTCAGACTGACATGGGAATAAAATCAGAGAGGAGTATATAAGGGAATAACTCATGACCTACCACAGCAAGGGAGTTGTTGAGGAGGCTGGAGTCCTGACCCATGCTCATCTCGAGGGGCATGGGGAAGTTCAGTCCGCCCTGAGACACTGAACACAGAGAGTGATACGCCGAATCTGTCTCAGAAACGTGAGCCGGAACATGAGCCAAAACATGCTCCGGGAGAGTGGGGGGCGTGATTGGTGGGATGTTGAAGTCTTCGTCTCCCAGACCAGGCACTGGATAAGACTGAAACACACACACACACACACACATAAACACTGTTATGAAAATACTTCCTATGAAACCTATATTTATGAGGCTTTATGAACCCATTAATGATCTTGGCGTTCAGAACAGTTATTCAACGGTAATTCTGCCATAAGACTCATCATCTATGACACTGGGGAAACACTATTCTGTCTGGTTTGTATATGTTTAGAAGCTCTGTGTCTTTTAAGGTGGAATTGTGTGTTCATATCAACCACTGAGCAACATCAAAGCAACAGTCTTATATACCATAGCAAACACCTAGCAACATCTTTGATACAATAGACTACACCTAGCAACACCCTAGAAAGTAACCACTTGATATCACATACCACCACTGAGCAACACCCTAACAACCATACAAGAAACTATAGCAACAACCTAGCAACACCTTTGATACCATAGACTACACCTACCCTAGAATACCCTAGCAAGCTGATGATATCATAGCAACCACCAAGAAACACACTAGCAACCATCTTAGATGCCATAGTAATGACTGAGGAACAGCCTATCAACCATCTTTAATACCATATCCTACACTAGAGCTGGGCAATTAATAAAAATTAATTGAAATCGACATTCAGAACTTCTAATCTACATAATCATGTCTCTATCAATTTTATCAAAATTTTGGGCTTTTTTTATTCTGTTATGTCTCCACTGTGTGTTCATGTACTGTTCCTTTAAAACCATGCTACCAAGTTGTAGCCACATAGAAGCAACCTAAATGCCGAGACAGAACAAGTGACTCGAGCAGCTCGTACCAAAGAAAAACACAGGGTTTGGTTGTGCTGTGGTTTGACTATAATTAAGATGACAAAATGATGAGAAAAAAAAGTGACCAAAGCACAATCACACATGAAATATAAACAGTGCTAAAAAAACTAGAGAGAAACAAGCTCCCAGCAAAATTAGAAAAATATTCCAGCTTTAATACAGGAGTTTATTTACAGTACTAGACTCGTCACTGAACTATGAGGGTCTAAAATACAAAAACAAAATAGCTGTTCATTAATAACAATCGTTGTAAAATGTACAATTAATCGTGATATTGCGCTCATATCACCCAGCACTATCCTACACCTAGCAACACCCATAGCAACCACCTTAGATACCAATGAGCAACACGTTAGTAACCCCTGTAGAACCAAAGGCCTACACCTAGAGATACATTAGCAACCACCTGGGAGTTGTTTGCAGACAAATGACATCAAGGTAAACAGGAAATTTTAGATAAAATGTAATATTCTTTTTGCTCTCTAAAACATCCAGGCCACTAGGGGTCTGCATAACGACTGTTTCATATCATGACTGATAAAATGACTGACTGCACCTTTATTTAAAACTTAATCTGAAATTGTAAATAAAGCACATCAAAGGGTTCTGAATTATTTATGACAAGGTTTTTTTCAGGAATAAAATTTCATGCTTTTAGTGATTTTAGTGTTTATTTCTGTGTTGTTTTTCCTCTCCCTCTCTGTGGCTTTGAAGTTTGCTTTTGCTGCAGACTCAGCCTTTTTCTTTAGTAATATTTATTTATTTCATCCTATTTTTTATACATTTCCTTTAAAGCTGGCTGTGTTTGCCCTCTCCGTTGGTTTGGAGATGTGATGAAAAAGATGTAAAGCAGATAAAGAGATGAAAGGGGTGAATGAAACCCGGCAATGAATTCATGAATTATTCCGTAAACAGACCCTCCGAGTATAAATAGTACACACACACACACACACACATATATATATATATATATATATATATATATATATATATATATATATATACATAAAAAACAGGATACGAAGACATAATAAAAAAATATATAATAAATAAATAATTCATATATTAAATTAATACTGAAACTGAAAATAAAAGAACCACTAAAAATATTCATATAATAAATCATATTTAATTTTAAAAATCAGACATTCATTCATTCATTATCTGTAACCGCTTATCCAGTTCAGGGTCGCCGTGGGTCCAGAGCCTACCTGGAATCATTGGGCGCAAGGCGGGAATACACCCTGAAGGGGGCGCCAGTCCTTCACAGGGCAACACAGACACACACACACATTCACTCACACCTACGGACACTTTTGAGTGGCCAATCCATCTACCAAAGTGTGTTTTTTAGGACTGTGGGAGGAAACAGAAGCACCCGGAAGAAACCCACGCGGACACGGGGAGAACATTAAAAATCAGACAAAATAACAAAATAAAAAACTTTCTTTCTCTCATTATTTATTTCTGTCTACTCCCATCTCTCCATCTCTCACAATTACCCTCTTTCTGTCTCTCATTTCCTTCTCCCTCCCCTTCCATCTCTTTCTCACACACACTCACCCTCTCTTTATCTCCCTCCCCCTCACTCTATCTATCTCCTCCCTCTCTCTCACCCTCTCTCCCCTCCCCCTGTTTCTCACTCTCCCTCCCACTCTCCCCACATTGTGTATGTATCTGATATTGATCTGATGGAGTTGTACCAGCTCCAGCTCGAGGCAATTAGAAACGAAGACAGATCCAAACGCAAACTCCGCTTCAATAAAACTCCAACTGTTACTTTTAAGGCGTGCAGTAACAATCCGTTTAATGAGCTCCTCCTTCTGCCAATGAATGCCAACTTAGCCACGCTCATTTACATATCTGATTGTGTTGGGCCTCACAGATGTCGCCATGATTTTGGGGAAATATTATTGGCACAACTCACACAGGCAGGTCCTCAGAGGACGGGTTTCACCGCCAAACCCGCACACACACATACCACAGAAAGCCACATCTCACTTCACGTCTCCACAAACTCATCCTTTGCTTCTTTACTCTCTCTCTCTCGCTCTCTAGTGAACTGTCCATGCTGGCCTTACCCTCACATCTCTCTCTCTCTCTCTCTCTCTCTCTCTCTCTATCTATCTATCTATCTATCTATCTATCTATCTATCTATCTATCTATCTATCTATCTCTCTCTCTCTCTAGTGAACTGTCCATGCTGGCCTTACCCTCACATCCCCCTCTCTCCCTCTTCTCTCTCTCTATCGCTTTCTCTCTAATGAACTATCCATGCTGTCCTCAATTTCACATCCCTCGTTCTCTCTAGCGAACTATCCACACTGTCCTCGTTCTCATGTCCCTAAGTGGACAAGCAGGGTAAACAGTCAGTTTGATTGGCTCATTTGAGGTAGACTATTACCATATTAGCTGGATTAGCTGGACATATTGCCTATCACCACAACTATCTGAAAAATAATGCCTCAAGAGAATTTTAATTTATTATCGTTCATTTATTACTTATTTATATTTATAACTGGACGTGGATCCAGACAAAACCATCACTCCATCCAGAACCAGATCGAGATCGGTTTTGCACGGCACAGGAGGATGTAGTTGTTACTCTGCTGGATGGTAATCTGGTGGGTTGACTGGAGCAGTAGGGGGTGTGACATTTAAAATACACTGTTGCAAAGTTAGTTATGAACATGCATTTTGGCTTACACCCAGTTTATCTGCTTTAACACAGCCTCTTTTGTAAATGTGCTGCCGCAAGGTTTAAAAATAGCAAACAACATTCTGCACCACCACGTCTCTGCACGGGAATCACAGGTCTTATTTCTGTGCTGTGTCCACACAAACAGGGGCCTGTATGTTGAACATACTGAAAAACCAATGAGCAGCAAACTAAGAAAAGCCGTGATTATCTCTCTGTCGTTTCCTCATTGTTTTTCATAAATGATATTTTGCTGTTATTAAAACATGATTTTCCTGATATAATAAATGTTCATTTAAATACAAGAACAATCTTCCAAACTAAATTTTAAAAAGGCAAACTAACCAACGTCTCTCCAACAGCATTCAGTGTCTCTGTTGAGATAAATTATAACACAATTCTGAATCCTTTCAGAAGTTTTGGACGGGCTGTGATCAGTGAGAGTGGATAACTCTGTGTCTTAGTGGGTGATTTTCTGTCAGACAGCACAAGGCTAATGAAACAGGAGGAAAATAAACGACAAGCGAAGAGAAAGCAGCTTGAAAATTTACAAACAGTTACTGACTATGATGTGATGACTTCAGATTCAGATAAAATTTATCTGCAACAAAGGGGGCACCAGGAATAACAGGAAAGACAGGAAAGATATGGTCAGTCGAGTCAGTTCATCAACAGAGGAATATATGCAAATATAGTTTAGTTTTCCATTTCCATTCTTCAGCAGCGTGTATTCTCTGATAAGTCTCTCTTACCCTGAGCACACTTATATTTTCTGTTTAATTTTTGTTATTGCCAAAATGTTTGCTGGATTTTCTCCCCAGTCTTTAGTCATCGCCAATCCCCCTACATGTAAAAACTTGTAGGGTTTTACATGTTGCCTTATTTTCCCGCTCTGTCTTCTGAGTGTGCCATGTGACTAATGAGCACATGGCTCTGTTTTGTTTTATTCCAGTCTCCTCCCTTGTCTCCGCCGTAAGCCCCACCTGATCACCTTAGTTTCCCTGCCCTCTTGTTGTCTCTCCCAGGTCGGTGCTTGTGCATTTATTTCAGTGCTCCCTGGTCTGGTCTTGTTTGTAGATCTCTGTTTCTGTGTTTTAAGTATGTCTACACCAGTTCGCTGTTGTTTTCTGTTATTCTAGTTTGTTTCTTGAGTCTGGCTGGTGTTATGTTGTGTTTGGTTTTGGTTTTGTTTTAATTAAGTGACTACACCACCCGTCCTCCCTTCAGCCGTGACTAGGGGCCTCCACATGCTCTCTCACTTACCGACCACTTCTCCTTCACTGCAGCTAATGTAACGCCTCTGGACTGGAATGGGTTTTGGGATCTAGAGTATGTACCTGGCCTCACTAATGTTGTGGTTGATAGCTAAATGCTATCAAATCCTCACCAAAATGTTCCAATATCCTATTGCCCTAATACTGTCAGGGCTTTGGGTTCTTGAAAAGCACTTTATAGATAAAATATTACACTCTCTCACTACAGTGAAGAGGAGTGAATAGTGAACCTTTCAAACTTTCAGTGGAAGTCAACGTGAAAGATTTTATTATTAATAAAGTGATTTTTAAGCATTCCTATTGGTCCATGCATCATGAAATGTTTACACAGTGTGAAGGACAGCTGCTGTGTTCAAATGATGTAGTAAACTAAACATCCACAAACATGGATATACATGTTTTTCTTTGGACAGCGACAAGATTTTTAAAATGAATTCTTATACTCTGATATTGGCTGTGGCTTTTATCCTTTTGCACAGGTTTCCTGAATGCTACAATGACATGGTCCACATTTACACATAAACACACAAACATTACACAGTTACACAAAAGATAATATTTCATAACACACAAGGAAAACAAGCACTGTGATAGTAATGTGTGTGAGGTGTGTGTTATTCTGCATGTGGTATTAACTATAATGTCTGTGTCGTAGGTCATGTTGTGTGTGAGGTGTGTGTTGTGCACTAACTGTGACATATGTGTTGATGCGTGTGTGTGTGTGTGTGTGTTCTGTATTGATTGTGATGGGTGAGTTGTGAAGTGTGCGGTGGGTGTGGTGGTGTTAGGCTTGTGTTGTATTTTGTATTGATTGTGTTGTGTGTGTGTGTGTGTGTGTGTGTGTGTGTGTGTGTGCGTTTGTGTTTACCCAGGGCATCCGGGGAGCGTCTGTGTCCCGTTTCCAGTGTCCAGTCAGTTTTGGACTCTGCTGCGTCTGACTCGGACTCGCAGGAACTCGGAACTATGGTAAGACACAAGGGTCAAAATTGTCAACATAACACATACAACACTCTTTCTCTCTCTCTCTCTCTCTCTCTCTCTCTCTCTCTCTCTCTCTCTCTCTCTCTCTCACACACACACACACACACACATACACACACACACACACACACACACACACAGATCATGTTCAAATGCATCAATATTAAATTTGTTTTTAACTGTATCAAGTTTAAGGTTGAGTAAGCTTATAAACATAGCACACAAAGTAAGGAAATTTGTGTTTGGTAGATTATTTTTATTGTAAAAATGCTTCTTGGCAATAAATGTATACTGTTGGAAAGCCTGTTAATTTCCCTTTTAAATGGTGCCACATTTGTAAGGAACATGCATTCATGGGATGAGCAGTACAGCTGAGTATGCGGTGCGCCCGTAAAAAATCTGCCAATGCCAAACAGCTTATTTTGTGTGATGGTGTGGGGCAGCATCTCCCTCACTGGAAAAACGAGGCTTGTCATCACTGGAGGTAGTCTCAATGCAGAGAGATATTAAGATGAAATTCAGCAACCAGTGGCAATCTCATATCTCCACAGTCTGGGACAGAACTATATCCTCCAAGATGACAACTCTCGCCCCCACAGAGCGGGGTTTATCAGAGACTACCTCCAGAATTTGGGAGTGGGGAGGATGGAATGGCCTGCCAGTGTCCTGACCTCAACCCCATCGAACACTTGTGGGATCAGCTTGGGCGTGCTGTTCATGCCAGCTTGACCAACACAACCACATTGGCTGACTTGTGACAAATGCTTAAGAATAGAGTGCCATCCCACAGCAGTGTGTGAGGAGGAGGTGCCAGGCTGTTGTGACTGTGTATGGTCTTTCCACACGTTACTGAGGCTCCTGTTTGTTAAATGAATAAATTGTTAAATTTCCCATATGTCTTGTTTTGTCAGGATCGCTGGGCAGACTGACGGAGGTGGACGCACTTGCTAAAACACAGTAACTTTTATTTTTTTAATTGTTTTTATTTTAACTCAAGATAACAATACAAAGACAGACTAAGATAACTAGAGAGAATACTTAAACAAAGACAGACAGACAGAGAAACTTGAAAACAATGACTTGGACAGAGAGACTTAGACAGATAGAGAGGGAACTGGACAGACTAACTTGAACATAGACATAAACAGAATAAACACACAAACAGACAAGAGACAAAAGAGATACAAAGACAGACTTGGAGGGCATGAGAAATAGCCAAGACAGACAGACAGACAGACCAGAGAGCACAAAACAAAGGTGGAATGTCCAACACGAGGAAGCGAGACAAGGGAACTTAAATACACCACACAGACAAGCTACACCTGAAACAGATAACGAGGGGGCAGGGTTACAAATGACACTGACGAGGAGGAGAAACAAATGCGGGACTAGGGCAGAGACACGGACAATAACAAACAGAGCCACGTGCTAAGTGAACACATGGCGGGGAAAACAGACACGACAGGACAAGGGCATGACATGTTTCTTCAAACTTCAGTCATCCAGTCCACCAAACACCAAACGAGTCAATGGCAGAATAAGCTGTTTGGCATTGGCAGAGAGGATTTGGCAAAGTTTTCATGGGCGCATCCCACAAATGCATGTTCCTTACAAATGTGGCTCCATTTAAAACAGGCTTTCCAATGGTATAAGATTTATTGCAAAGAAGCATTGTTACAACAAAGAAATAATCTACTAAACACAAATTTCCTTACTTTTTGTGCTATGATTATATTTTTGCAAAAACCAAAGTGTGGTTTGTGTGGGGTCCTAAACCCATCCTCCTGTGACAGTGAAAATATTCTGTGAGTAAAGTGGTCAGTTTAACTCCAGGAGAAGATCTAGTGACAGGAGCGGAAATGTTTTTTCATTCTTCTTTCTGGATAATTCTGCTCTGAAATAAAACACTGAAGCTCCAGAAGCAGAATTGTGACCCGATCACAACAACAACAACAACAACAACACACACACACACACACACAACACTGATGACTGGGCTCTTCAACAAAGGTCTGGAGCTGCACATACAGAATTTCTGGTCTGTTATTCCAGGTGGTGCGGCACGGTGGCGCAGCAGGTAGTGTCGCAGTCACACTGCTCCAGGGGCCTGGAGGTTGTGGGTTCGATTCCCGCTCTGGGTGACTGTCTGTGAGGAGTTGGTGTGTTCTCCCCGTGTCCGCGTGGGTTTCCTCATTTCCTCCGGGTGCTCCGGTTTCCTCCCACAGTCCAAAAACACACGTTGTATGTGGATTGGCGACTCGAAAGTGTCCGTAGGTGTGAATGTGTGTGTGTCTGTGTTGCCCTGTGAAGGACTGGCGTCCCCTCCAGGGTGTATTCCCGCCTTGCGCCCAATGATTCCAGGTAGGCTCTGGACCCCCCGCGACCCTAAATTGGATAAGCGGCTACAGATAATGGATGGATGGATATTCCAGGTGGTTGTGAGGGTGATGCTAGGGGCTTCATATAGTCTCCATGTGTCCAGACTGTAGCAGGGTGGTTGCTATAATATTCCAGGTGGATGCCAGGGTGTTACTAATGGCACGTTTCCACTGCATCATACCTACTCTTCCTGACTCTACTCTCTGTTTGGTTCCTGGTTGGTTTTCCACTACCACAGGTCCCCCGCAAAATGTATCCAGTGTCGTCTGAAAACCCTGTCTCTAATGGGAAAAGTGGGCTTTGGGAACCACAACGGCGGCGGTAATGTTAAGCATTGTTTACTCCTCCTGTATTGGCATAGGACTGAACACCGGTCCATCATGAGTTCAGACAGATCAGTAGAGTTTGTTCCTTCCTTGTTGCAGCGTCCAGCTCTCACTGGATTAAACAAATGTGATCTCTGCTGTAGCTAGAGATTTTACAGATAGAGAGTTTGCGCTGGACGTCTGCATTGCATGCCGCAGAGTGATGACTCTGGGCAATCAGCGCTCTGCAAGGTTTACCCATTATGCTTCAGTCCCTACTCAGAAACACGAGAGAACACGGACTAAAAAAGAACCCGCTTCCAGGACCAGGAACAAATTTACCTGCTGGAGAAGCAGGAAAGCTGAGTAGGGCAGAGTGGAAGAGGAAAGGCACCAAAGGTAGTTACTTTCTCAGGTGTCCAAGTGACTGTGTGTTTTTTGGTATTCCAAGTGGTCTCTTGTATTTTGATGAAACTGGTGAATAAAAGCCAGTTTCAAAGAAAGTCAAAGGATCAAAAAATGTAATAAAGACGAGGATTTCCATATTTTAAAGTGTGTTTTTGACATTTACATGCACTTTTTCATGGAAAAACAGAGAGAGAGAGAGAGAGAGAGAGAGAGAGAGAGAGAGAGAGAGAGCTGTGAACAGCACCTTCACAGGTTCGGAGGAAGGAGAGACCTGTTAAATATTACTGATGTCACACAGAAAGGAAACTGAAGCATATGGACAAACTCTTTAATGTGTTTCATTATTGGAGCCACTTCTGCGGAGGAAAATAATCATTCATAACACTTACTTCACAAATCAAAACAAGGAAAACACTTCAGAGAGAGATTTATTTCAGACTCAATCTGTACATCTCAACACTGTATTTGAATTTAAATCCACAGTTCAGTGGAGATCTACAGGAGGTTTACTGCCCCCTGAGATGGGAGGAGTCAGGTATCACTCCTTTATTTTCGCTATGAAACAGGCTTGAAAGATATCTTATTATTGTTATTTTATTTTTTTATTTTATTTATTTATGTTATTTTATTAATGTTATTGTTATTTATGATATCCCAGGTGGTAACTACTGTGACATTACTAGGTGGTTGCTATTGTATTCTAGTTGATTGCTAGGGTGTTGTTTCAGGGTGGTTGCTATGTTATCCCAGGTGATAACTATTGTGACAGTTGCAAGGATGTTGTAACTAGGTAGTTGCTATTCTATTTCTGTAGGTGTTGCTACTATGTGACTGTTATAGTATCCCAGGTGACTGCCAGGATGTTGCTTAAATTTTTTTGTTATAGCATTCCAGGTAGTTACTGTCATACACACACACACACACACACACACAAACAAACATACATATAGTTGATAGAGAATTGCTGTGATGTTCCAAATTGTTGCTATTATTCAAAATTCAAGAGGGCTACTGTGTGTATAGAAATATAACTCATGAATCTTGAATACTACCAGGAACACCTCAGCAACTGTGTAGCATTGACCACACAAGATAACATTACACCAGTCTTCACCTGGGATTAGCAGCAGCTGTGGAATAGCTAATAAACATTGAACAATATGTTTATTTGTGCGCACCCAGTCTTATACTGCACTGTCACATACAGTTTATTTATATTTAATTCAGTTTCTCTCACCATATTTAAAAATAATACAGCACTGTGTAACACATGAGTTAAATCTTTAACCAGCCCACCCCTAAAGCCCACCTGGTCTTTGGGTAATTACAGAATACAGAATAAGAGCCCAGTTTTAAAGGCATGGTGAGGGTGTCTCTGTCAGTCCTCAGATGTTTCTTTAATTGGAATGGAAGTGTAAACAGAGGAAATGAAATCCAGCACTGGAGCATTAAAGCTGTGCTTCGTTAATCCAAGGCTGCTCTTTAAAGGCTTTGTTTACATGCTATAATAGCCTCTGATTACGGCGACGGCAGATAGCGGCTCTAATATGCGACAGAGCGGCTTAGATTTGTTTAATTATGACTTGAAACAAAAGGAGGGAAGAGTAATTAACCCACCTGGTTCCCTGGTGCGAAGTCAGCGTTGGGCTCAGGCAAACCCAGGAACATGCTCTCGCCATCGAACTATGGAGAGACAGAGGAAACATAGGAGAGAATAAACACCAGAACTCACAACTACCAAGGTAACACACACACAGAACTGAGGGGCTCACAAGACCCTGTCCTCTCGTTTTTTCTGTTTACTTTTCCACATGAAGTCCATAACTGTGAAAGAGGATAAACAATTTATAAATAAAGGCTGATTTGTTGATCGTAATATTTGTGTCATTTTATGAACCCATAAATAGCCTCTATTTATTTTCACATCACTCTCTTTCTCCCTGACTGATTTCCTTCCTTCATTCCTTACCTTTAAAGCTGATATATGTAAATAAGCTCCACCATCTATTTTACCTTTAATATTTATAATATTCCAGAGGAATACAATCCTGAGAGGAATCCTCTGTGCTGACTTTTATTCGATTAAATCTCTACTTTATTTACAGACCTACAGAGAGATGAGATAAATTAATGGAGAAATAAGGGAGAGACAAAACAAAGGGAAAGAGACAGAGACAAGACAGATATAGGAGAACAAGGAAGAGAGCCAGAAAGATACAGAGATTGATAGAGAAATAGAGACAGAGAACAAAACAAGGAGACAAATAGAAACTGAGAGAGAAAGAGAGAGAGACAGAGAGAGAGACTACTACTGTCTATTTAAATGAGATTTGTTTAGCCTGTACTGCTTTGGCAACATAGGCATTTAACCTGCCATGCCAATAAAGCACATCTGAATCTGAAACAGAGAGAAAAAAGACAAACACAAAGCAAGAGAGAATCAGAGAGAGATGTGTGTGAATACATATTTAAGTGTTTACATTCCAAAGTGCACATCACATCTACACTCACTGGCCACTTTCTAGATCTTGTCAGTGAGGAGATTTTCCAAGAAAGTGGCCACTTTCTATAAGGTATAAGCTAAGTGCTTCCAGTGAAGTGGCCAGTGTGTGGAAGTACTTAAAATCTACTGAGTTACAGGAGTTTTCCTGAGTGTGTGCGTGTGTGTGTGTGCATAAGGATGATGGGGATGAAACTCAAACCCAGCTGTGCCACACACCTGCACAATTACACTGTCCTAATAGTTACAGCACACAAACTACACACACCAAATGCCAAACAAGCACTGCTGCACTACACACACACACACACACACACACACATTTATATACTTTGAAAGGGGTTTGATTAACATCAATGGCACGAATTAGAGCACATTTACAGCCCCATTTTAAACACACACACACACACACACACTCACACATTCTACTATACTACTACACACTACAGGGTATCATATAAACACACAAATACATATTTTCTTTTCATCTCTTCCCATTTTCCTTTAAATTATCCTCTCTCTCTCTCTCCATTCATTCATTCATTGTCTGTAACCACTTTTTCAGTTCAAGGTCGCGGTGGGTCCTGAACCTGGAACACAGCTTAAAGGGGGCAACAGTCATTCACAGGGCAACACACACACTCACACATTCAGACCTATGGATACTTTTGAGTCGCCAATCCACATACCAATGTGCATTGGTATGTGTGTTTTTGGACTGTGGGAGGAAACCGGAGCACCCGGAGGAAACCCACGCGGACACAGGGAGAACACACTAAACTCCTCACAGTCACCCAGAGCAGGACTCGAACCCACAACCTCCAGGTCCCTGGAGCTTTGTGACTGTGACACTACCTGCTGCACCCCCATGCTTTCACTCTCCATTAACTCTGTAATTCCCCCTCTCTCACTTCTCTGTGTTGTATGCATTAAAACCGATTTGAATATGAATACAGTGTAGAGTGTGGGAGTATGTGTGTGTGTGTGTGTGTGTGTGTGTGGGGGGAGGGGTGCTAAAGCATCTACACAGCAACAGTTTTTTCCCTCACCTACACAGTAAATGGACACTCACAGTTAATCTGTATAGAGGATTAAGTCCACTGCATCATCCAGCCACTGACAGAGTCCACCACTGCATCATCCAATCACTGTCAGAGTCCACCACTGCATCATCCTATCACTGTCAGAGTCCTGTCAGAGTCCATCACTGCATTATCTGACCACTCTCAGAGCCCTCCACTGCATCATCCGACCACTGTCAGAGTCCACCACTGCATCATCTGACCACTGTCAGAGTCCACCACTGCATCATCTGACCACTGTCAGAGCCCTCCACTGCATCATCCAGCCACTGTCAGAGCCAACCACTGCATCATCCAGCCACTGTCAGAGCCCAACACTGCATCATCTGACCACTGTCAGAGTCAACCACTGCATCATCTGACCACTGTCAGAGTCCTCTACTGCATCATCCGATCACTGTCAGAGTCCACCACTGCATCATCTGACCACTGTCAGAGCCCTCTACTGCATCATCCAACCACTGTCAGAGTCAACCACTGCATCATCTGACCACTGTCAGAGCCCTCTACTGCATCATCCAACAACTGTCAGAGTCCACCACTGCATCATCTGACCACTGTCAGAGCCCTCTACTGCATCATCCAACAACTGTCAGAGTCCACCACTGCATCATCTGACCACTGTCAGAGCCCTCTACTGCATCATTTCACTACAGTCTCTGTTTCTGATAAATAGAAACAAAAATATCATAATTTAAGTGTGATTATAAAATCATGCTACCATGTGAGAAAAAGTGCACATAATGGGAAGGGACACATGCTGCATTTATTTATATTAATATCTTTGTGATTTTTTGTCTTATAAAGAAACAAAAAAAAAAAAAAGAGAGAGAGAGAGAAATAGAGAGAGAGAGAGAGAGAGAGAGAGAGAGAGAGAGAGAGAGAAATAGAGAGAGAGAGAGAGAGAGAGAGAGAGAGAGAGAGAGAGAGAGAGAGAAAGAGACATGGTTAAAGTTAAAGTCAGGTGTGTATAAAAATGGCCAAAGTAAGCCAAGACTCTTAAGAGCTGACCTTCCACTGCCCAACACACTGAGGTCTCTTCAGCCTGAGCCAGGGGAGACATTTAAGGTGGAGCAGCTTAATTACAGCTTTAGTAATTGAGTGTGAAGCCCCCAGGGATCTGCTCTTCTTTAATAGTGCTGAGGACTCTGTTAGTGTTTTTTGGGGGGCTTCAGCTCAGATTCTCACACTGAAAAGCCACCAGCTGCTCTGGATCCACTTACACTCCGCCTTACGCTCCCATCAGTCCCTGCACTGTGTGTAGTTTGTGTTATTTGATCACTTGTTTCCATATCTTCAGCAGCTGCAGCACCACACTCGTCTACCTCCTCCCTCCATCACTCTCATCTACCTCTCACATCCTTTATGTCCTCCCTCCCTCCCTCCCTCAATCGCTCTCATTCACATCTCACCTCCTCTTCATCCTCCTTCCTTGTCTCTCTCCAAATCTCTCTGTATCTCTCTCATTTTCCCAAATATGGGTTATGCAACACACAGACACACACACACACACACACAGTGTCATTGCTGGATTGAGAATACTCCACCAACTAAAAACATCCAGCCGACAGAGTCCTGTGTCACTGATGAAGGACTAGAGGATGACCAACACACACTGTGCAACAACAGATGAGCTACTGTCTCTGACTTTACATCTACAAGGTGGACCAACAAGCTAGGGGTGTCTAATGGAGTGGACAGTGAGTGGGCGCAGGGTTTAAAAAACTCAAGCACTGCTGTGTCTGATCCTCTCGCACCAGCACAACACACACTAACACAACATCGCCACGTCAGTGTCACTGCAGCTCTCAGAATGATCCAACAACCAAATCACACCTGCACTGTGAGGGTCCTGAGCACAAGGGAAAGGGGGAAACGAAGAGCAACAGATGGACTACAGTCTTTGACCGGTATGGTCAGTGAAAAACTGAGTTGGTTTTAATGTTGTGGCTGAAAGCTATACACATATTTCTTGAATAGAAATATTCAAGAGAGTGAGAGAAAGTAGAGAAATTGAGATAAAGAGAGAATGTGTGTGTGTGTGTGTGTGTGAGAGAGAGAGAGAGAGAGATAGAGAGAGAATATAAAGGAGGCCCAGGTGCAGCTCCAGAAATAGCCTGGTTCTGTTTGATTACAGTTTGTATCAGTGAGCAGCGGATATGTCACTTCCACACATTTCACATAAAGCCGCTCCACACAGAGGTCAATAAACAGCATCCAATGAAACCCCAGGATCTCCAGGATCTGTCAGGAGCCATAAATATCCGGAACAGCGCCCTCGCTCCTCTCCAGAAAACTCTTTCACCGTTCCCTTCTTCTCTGATCGGCTCAGATCTACATATTTATATATGAGTGATGTCAATGTACAAAACACGACTGCAAGGAACTGCACTATGAATAAATATCCTTTGCTCAATGTTCACATTAATGTTTGAATCTGGAGCCCACCAACCCACACACTGTGAAACAAGACCCCTAGTCAGTTTTCTGTGTGCTGCCTAAGTCAGAAAACATGGGATAAAATGAGCCGTTCTGATTATGCTTCGCCTCTTAAGTCAGGTGCTGAGAATTGCCCCGCCCCCTCGTCTGAGTCTGTCCAATCACAGCACTGGACCCGCGTTGTAATGGCCTCCTCTATCACATTTATGGTTAACCTGGTTTTGTTAATTTACATGGCATTATATAATATGGATTATAAATAGCATTAGATCATATAACAATTTATATTATATTAGATTAGAAAATAAATGACATTAGATCAGATTGGACTAATAAAATGATAGATTAAATTCCTTTCTGATTAGATTAGATTTTATTACTTCAGATTATTTTAGACTATATTAAGTTAGTCAGATTATATAGGTTATATTATTTAATTTAGATTACATTAGATTAGACATTTGTATGTATTTCTAAATGCAGATGAACAACATTTTCTACGTGCGTCCTTCAGAAACTCTAATCTGAAAGCTGAGCAGTGTAAATTAGAGTCCTGAAACTCTACACTCAAAACAACTCAACACTTACTAACCACCAGCAGAGGAACACTTCATAATAAAAGTCCTTAGATGAGTAAACTGAGAGAGGGAGAGAGAGAGAGAGAGAGAGAGAGAGAGAGAGAGAGAGAGAGAGAGAGAGAGAGAGAGAGAGAGAATGTATTTGATCAAAGCCTGAAGGTGAGGTTTCATTTCTGCTGAAATCTAAAGGTCAGACATAAAAACAAAAGCATAGAAAATAAGAGAGAATTACAGCCCTCCTTCCCTCCACCCACCCCCCTCCTCCCTTCTATTTCTTAAAATAAAAATAACTAAATAAAAATGTATAATAATAATAATAATAATAATAATAATAATAATAATAATAAAGCAGTGGGGATGGGTTTTGTTGTCAAAGCAAATGACACACATTCCTTCCACAGACAAAAACACAAAGTCAGAATAATAAACAGCTCTAAAAACTGGGTCAGGGTTGCCATAAAGAGAGAGAGAGAGAGAGAGAGAGAGAGAGAGAATGGAGGAAAGGGATTGTGGGAAGAAGTAGAGGTCAGTTATTTTCTCCACTGATTCTTCATCACATTATGAAACAGCTGTGACACCCAGTGGTCTGAATTTTTCATCCACAGACTACCAAGCATATTTAAATACAGTGTAAAAAATGCAGCCTTGAGGAGGCAGCTAATGTTTTACCTCTGTGCTATTTTATTTTAGCCCATGTTTTTTAGTTAAAAGTATGTCTTACAGTGTCAGAAACCACACAATCAACTATGTAACAGGCTACTTAAAGCCTTATATAAATACATTTAAACTAAACTGGATTGTGATGCCAGCTAAGCTGAGCTCTCATCATTAACATAAATCTAGCACATTTTAGCATCATGCCAGGGCAGATTTAGCAATGCAGCAGGGAAGTTAATTAGCTCTGAAACCACATGCTAACTTTAATCACACTTTTGAATGGTCTTATGATGCTTCAATGTCAAGGACCCTCAGAACTAGGAAAGAAATTGTGGTGAATCAAATAAGAGAGAAAAACTATTGTTTCAGTCCTAATGTCTGTTAGCTTGTGAAATTAGCAAGAGAGAAACACACACTTAATCACGAGGTTTAACAATTGCCAGGTTCCACAAACACCTTTGAACAAAGACAACTCATTCATTTTCTGATTTTAAGATTGAGTGCAGATTTTTTTTTAATGAATTTTCTCCCTAATTTTAATCACTGACTCCCCCCCTCGCTATGACTCCCCCAAATCACTGGCAGCCAATAGACCAAAAGAAATGAACTATGCTAATGCTACTAGACAACTCAACACTCCTGGAGGAAGACAGCCTGGGTAAAGGCTGTGCAACTGAAAGTACCTTTGTTGTTTCTGTTGTACTGACCAGTACAGGCTTTGTCAATGCGTTCGTCTGTGGAATTTGCCCACTGTCTGGTTAACAGTCGCCCATGCTGCCCAGCAGTGTGCCAGAGTGAGAGAGAGAGAGAGAGAGAGAGAGAGAGAGAGAGAGAGAGAGAGAGAGAGAGAGAGAGAGAGAGAGAGAGAGAGAGAGAAAGAGTGAGAGAGAGAAAGAGTGAGAGAGAGAGAGAGAGAGAGAGAGAGAGACTCTGGTGCTGCCTCATTGGTGTGTTCTCCCTGTGTCTGTTGGTAGGTCACTATATGACATTGTCCACATGAGTGTGTGAGTGACTGGGTGAGTGTTAAAGTTAGTGTGAGTGACTGGGCGAGTGTGTGAGTGACTGGGTGAGTGTTTAAGTGGCTGAGTGATTGTATGAGTGACTTGGTGAGCGTTTAAGTTGCTGAGTGATTGTATGAGTGACTGGGTGAGTATGTAACTAGGTTATATACTTGAGTGACTGGGTGAGTGTGTGAAACTTTATTAAACCGCTTTATTGTATACATAACTTTTTTATTCTGTGTAATAATTTTAATATTAACTAATATTTTTATGAACTTAAAACTGACTGGACAGTGTTTAATCCACCTTGGGTTTTACAGACAGAGAACTGTTGAGCACTGATGGATAAATAAAGTGAAATAAAGAGAGATAAAGTGTCTGTTCCTGTGTAAGTATTAAAATACTAACTATTCAAAACCTCAGAATGTAAGAATGCAAGAAAACCCTTTGCAGTAACTATCTAATCTCATCATCATCACCACCATCATCACCATCATCCTCACACCTGTTCATGGCATGTTGTTTCACTGGTGTGGAGCTGGTTGTTGATGCGCCTGAATCTCACACGTGATGTTACTGATTTGGAAAACGTGCACAAGACTTTTTCTCATTTTTTTCTCTCTCTCTCTCTCTCGTATAGCGACACTGTTACCATGGCAACTGATGGTGTGCATCAGGGAACGCATGACCACAACAACTTCCTGTTCATTAGCCCTCCCACTGAGAGAGAGAAGAACATAGGATTTAATACCTCCTGTTCCACAAGTCATAGGGAGAAAGAGAGCGAGAGAGAGAGAGAGAGAGAGAGAGAGAGAGAGAGAGAGAGCGGAAACCTATACATAAATCTGATCAGGATCCGCAGCTGCAGCACTGTTTAACTTAATCACACATATGTAGATAAAAACCTACAGCATCTTCACCCTCAGTAAAAGCACCCCCTCCCCCATCTCTTCTCTCTCTCTCTCTTTGTGTGTTTGTGTAAAGCCCCCCAGCACTGATCTGTGGAACAGTGGAACTGTGTTTTCTGGAGAAAAGGATGGAGCTCCATGAAACACCTTTTGGGGGCGTGTTTGTGATCCAGAACATATCATCCAACATCAGCAGCCCCTTTCCCATCTCATCACAGTCATAGAAGAAGATGAAATTACACACACACACACATTTCCATCTACACCTTTGGGATAGAGGGCTAGAACAAATCAGGACCTGACCTCAGTTATGTTGCTGTGTCTGTGTGCCATCAAAGCCTTACAGCAATGTTCCAGTATCTAATGAGAGTAAGAGTAAGTAAAGAGAGTAAGTAAAAGCTGTGACTACTGTGAAGAGAGGAACACTGTCCTGATAAATACCATTCATTCCAGAGAAAATGGTGATATACTGGTGCCCACAAAGTTCTGGCCATATACACACATTGGATATTTATGTAAATATGTTAACACACACACACTGCATTTTTTTTATTACCCTGTTCTTCAAAGGTCAGGACCCCCACAGAGCAGGTATGATCAGGGTGGTGTATCATTTTCAGGACTCCAGTGGTCAGTGAAGCTGATAAGACAGTGAGTGTACAAACAAGGTGGGTGTTCCTAATCCAGGGATCGTTCTCTGTGTATCTACGACACACTCCACACGGCCGAAGCTGATCTGTACACTCCCCTCTATGTTCACACTTATCAATACTCTATTATTACATCCCACCACAGTATTGATTAATGCTGACCTCAGAGCTGTCCATCTCCAGATAGAAACATCCCATAATACTACAGCAACTACTGTAAACCATTGAATTTCCTCATATTTAATGTAGTTGTCCCTGTGAGACATCCAGAGAAGTCACCTGAAGCCAGAAATTTTATACTGCAACTTCCAGGCATCTCCCCCTGGGGGAGCAGTCCTCTGTGTAAAAGGCGTAAGGAGAGTCGAGAAAGAGACCAGAGAATTTGCTGTAAACAAACCCACGCTGAGCCTTGTTTATGGGTTTATTATGGCGCCATATAAATGTCAAAAGAAGGGGGTGAATAATACCAGGTGGAAAATATAAACCTGCAAGTTTTAATATTTTGTGTATGTAATTCCCTCTCGCAAGGGCAAATGTGAAACTCGTGAACACACAAAGAGGAATTGCACACACCCTGACAGTTATCTCGCTTTAAAACTGTCGCTTTAATTCTCAAATTTTTTTTTACCCGCTCGATTTTAAATTTTCCCTCTCACGCCAAGATTTATTCCTTCAGGCTTTTTCTGTGCTCAAGAGGATTTTCTTTGCTCATGTTTTGAAATGCTATTGGCTGATGTCTCCTGGTTCTGTGACTGCTCAAAGATTGCATTAGCCCCACCTTCTGGGAGGAGTCTTTATGGTTCACAGAGCTGGTGTTTTCCTCAGAACAGCACCAGAATTCACAGGTTTATATTGTATATAAAAAGTATATTTTATATATTTTAAAGCTTACAAAAAACAGCCCTGTGTAAAGAGTGTGAGAAACTCCACTGATTCAGACATTTATCCTGTTGTTTAAAATGTATAATCCGTGAAAATGGTGCTGGGGGTCTTTTGTCAGACTTTAGCCCACCACAGTGTACTGTTAAACAAAACCAACTGGCAGCTGGCAGCATCCAAACTGCCTGGTCCCTTTTTTATATTTGATAGTCTTGAGACAAAATGTGTTCTTTTTCCTCTCTAGCTTTGTCTCTCTCTCTCTCTCTCTCTCTCTCTCTGTCTCTTGCTTTTTTCCTCTCTCACTCTTTCTTTTTATCTGTATGTCTCACACTCTCCTTTTTTACTCTCTCTATGCATGTCACTTTCTCCTCTTTTTCCTTTCTCTCTCTCTTGATCATGATCAGTGTTTTTACTGTGGAGGTTACAGGTGTGTGTGTGTGTGTATGTATGTGTGTGTGTGTGTGTGTGTGTGTGTGTGTGTGCAGTGAGTGAATCTTCCATCCTAATAAAAGTGTGTCCGTAAGTATCTGGACATGACATGTAGGAATATAATGATGATGGAGATCAGTGCCTTTCCCAGCTCCAGCTCTGACTGCCACCGAGGCCAAGGGTTATTTTTCCTGATGGGGACTGAACACCTGTTTCACTTTCTCTGAAACTCAACTCCACACTGGCCTGATCTCAGGAGGGGGTGGAGCCTAAAGTACAAAGGCCAACAGGTGCCACTTCAACACCAAAACAAAACAGGACCGGACACACAACAGGTCATTAATACACCTGCAGATGGTGCATAAAGGGCAGGGAGTGGCTGAGGGTGTGTGTGTGTTTGCACGCACACACGCTCACACACATATGCGCACACACACACACACACACACAAGTTTAAGTTTTGTTGTCTGTGAAACACTTCAAGCTCTGATCTGGTATAAAATGTTCTCTATAAACATGATAATTATTACTGCGGTTGTTTGTTGATGTGATAGAGCTCCAGGCGGCAGTAGAACGTGAGAGACACAGGAGTGTGTTTGTTCAGCGGAGTGCGGTTGTTCCTCAGAGTTCAGTCTCACTGCGGCTATCATCCTAAGGGATTCAAGAAGTGACTGGAAAACAATGGCTCCTCAGCATCTTACCATCGGCTAGACAGGTCATCATCAGACAGACAGACAGACAGATAAAGAGACAGACAGAGAGAGACAGAGAAAAACAGACAGAGACTGAGAATAGGGGAAGGAAAAAAAGGGAGGGAGGGAAAGGGAATGAGGAAAGAAAATGGGAAAAGGTGAAAGGGGAAGGAGTGAAAGAAAGAAAAAGGCAAACAGAATAAAATAGAAGGAAAGGATAGGATAGGAATAGTGAAAAAGGGAAGAGGAGAAGAGGGAAAGGGAAGGAGAAAAAGGAAAAGGGAAGGAGGAGAAAATGGAATAGGGAAGGTGAATATGGAAAAGAGAAGGAAGGAAAGTGGAAAAGGGAAGGAGGAGAAGTGTCTTTATGTGAAAATGTCTGCAATATGTTTCATGGCGAGATTAAACCAAACAATTAAGCGATTCTGGACGCTGCTTCCTCGCCGCCATCTGTTTGGATGTTTTCTGGAAACGGGAGCTTAATCAGCCACACACACACACACACTCACACACTATTACTGGGCGAGAAAAATGCTCCCACTCGCTTCCGAATCCAAATCAGAGCGCTGCGCCAGAGGGGCTGGAGAAAACCCAAAACACACACAGCACATGTCCACTTTTTATCAGCATTATGTTCAGACACTTAATGAGTTGATCTCCTGGCACCTTCTCCACCGCACCATGCCGCACAATGTAGCCAGGACACAACGAGACGCTCAGAGACATTCTGAGACACTCCGCTAATTATATCCAGGACATTATCTGAAAGTGGACAGAGACACATGGTGTGTTCCTTTGTGAACTCACTTTAAAACCACAGCCGCTGTGGATCACTCCGTACAGAAAAGCATTAAACAAAATAGGACCCACCTGAGCCTCCACACCCAATGCCATCTGTCAGCGAGAGGGGTCTATAATCCCCCAGCACTGGGCTGTGGAGCAGTGAAAGTGCATTCTCTGCTGGGATGTAGCTAAAGCTCATACCTCCAACATCAGAACCAGACCTCAGTAATTGTGCTTTTCCACTGCAGGGTCTCTACTCTCCTATACATGTCTTTCTCCTCAACTATCAGGAAAATCTGGTCCTAGTCCTGGAAGTGGGCTCTTATTTATTCCCTGTTCTCTTGTGGTCCGGAGCGAGCTGAGTAGCGATGAAACCTTGCAAAGCGCTCATTGTCCACAGAGTCATCACTCTACGTCACGCAATGCAGACGTCCAGCACAAAGTCTCTTGAAGAGGTTCAAACACTCCTTGGAGTGTTTATCCAGTTCAGGGTCACAGGGGGCCTACCCAGAATCACTTGGCACAAGGCAGGAACACACCCTGGAGGCAGCACCAGTCCTTCACAGGGCGACACACACTCACACATTCACTTACATACTCACACCTATGGACACTTTTGAGTTGCCAATCCACCTAACGTGTTTTTCTTTTTTTTGGACCGTGGGAGGAAACCGGAGCACCCGGAGGAAACCCACGCAGACACTGGGAGAATACACCAAACTCCTGACTTGTGGCACGTGAACCCACAACCCCAGGACCCTGGAGCTATATCACCACGACACTACCTGCTGCGCCACCGTGCCACCCTAAATAAAAAAATTTAAAAAATATAGAATATAAATATAAATATAGTAGTTGGGAGTACAAACCGAATATTAACTGAATAAATGAGTAATTCCAACAGGGAATAAAACATACAGACAAGTTACATTTCAGCCACCAACAAAATACAGATGCTCCTTACTCACACACAACATTCCACCCTCTCCAGGATGCACCCAGTGATTCCGGGTAGGCTCCAGACCCACTGTGACCCTGAACTGGATAAGCGCTTACAGACTATGAATGAATGAATGACTACAATTGTGAATGTCACCTTTAAGGGTCAGGGTCAAGGTCAGGGTGGGCTAGGACCTCAGTAAATTACAGATCTCTGTTGCAACTGTCTCTGAACCTTTTCTTGCATCTCTTCAAAGAAAGAGGTAAAAAGTTGAGAAGTGAAATACGTTGAGGTCGGTGCAGAGCTGTGTCTACTGTCTCTAACAAAAGCTGTGTGTGTTTCTGAGGCCAGAGCACGGTCCACTGACCACTGTCCAAACAGATTTAGTTCTGATTGACAGCCCCAGTGGAATGTGAATGGGGTTTTTAATTACGTACAAACTAGGTGTGTGTGTGTTTGCGTGTGTGTGTGTGTGTGCATGTGTGTCTGAGAGACAGAGAGAGAGGGAGAGAGTTAGAGTGAAATAGAGTGTTTATTACCCACATACTCATAGTCACTCATAAATAACAGCCAGACACACACACACGTACACACACACCCACACACAACGTCAGCTTCACTAATGATTTCATTGCTGTATTGATATTGTTTTTTATTTATTTATTGCTTGTTTTGTTTGTTTATTGTTTGTGGTTTGTCAGTGTGTGTGTCAGTGGATCAGATACAGCAATTGCTGCTGGAGTTTTTCAACCCCGCGTCCACTCACTGTCCACTCTGTGAGACACTCCTACCTCCTTGGTCCACCTTGTAGATGCAAAGTCAAAGACAGTAGCTCACCTGTCGCTGCAGTGTGTGTTGGTCGTCGTCTAGTCCTTCATCCGTGGACACAGAAAACTGTCTGGATGTTTTTGTTTGGTGGACTATTCACAGTCTAGCAGTGACACCAAGGAGTTTACAAACTCCAGCAGCACTGCTGTGTCTGATCTAATCGTAGCAGCACCTGAATCATACCTGCTCTGTGGGGGCCCTGAGAGTTGAAGAACGGAGGAGAGGGGGTGAAAAATATGCAGAGCAACAGATAGACCACAGTCTGTAATTGTAGAATTACACGTGTGGTCAGTGGAGCTGAGAGAATGAACACTGAGTGGAGAATGAAGGATCTGTCTGGTGTAGATTTAAATGAGGAGTATAGTTATGAAAACAAATGGCCGGGCTTTAAGGTTTGTGCTGTCCACTCAGAGCCTGTTTGATTTCCTGTTTGATTCTCTTTCTACGCTCTCTCTGTTTGACCAAGACAAAGCATGGACAAAGATCAGAGGCTGAACAAACATCACAATTTTATGACAATCCACCCATGTGTTGCTGTGTTTACTTTAGCTGTTGACTCAGGAAAAACTCACTGATATCCTTCAGCAGAAGGACAAACAATGTCCAGTACAGACCCAGGCTCCCTGCTGACTCTAAACAGCCTCTATATGCTTCCTTACAGCAGCACATAACCCCGTAACCAAGACAGTGTCATACTCTCCCTCTTCTCCACAGTGGAACACAGTTCCAGTGACTTGCTTTGCTCAAAAACCCCACAAGCCCCACAGCAACGTCCACTTTCACACACAGCAATGCCCGCTTTCAGCGCCTGTTCCTTTAAATGATAATGAGCCGTTGACTGTTCACCCCGACCCCGAGCGCACAGCAGTGAGCAGCAAGGAGCAAAAGCTCTGGTTTTTAGCCATTTTCGCTCGGTTCTCTTTCTTCTCTGTTCTCATTGTCTTTGTTTTTACTCAGTGCTCTTATTTCTCCATGCTCATTGTCTCTGTTTTGTTTTAACCTTGTCTTTGTGCTCTCACATTAACCCAAGCAAAATAATTGCAGTTTAAATTGCAGTGTCTGTACCAAGCCAAAAAGAATTCACAGTTAGATATTTTCCTAGATTATTCAGCTCTGTATTAATCCCTGCTGGTAATGTCACAATACCAATACCAATAAAACCAATGCATGTCAAAATGCTTTTATTTAAAAGGTTTTTTCCAGCAAAAAAACTTATTTTATTTATTTATTTATTTTGCTTGCTTTGTTTAATTTTGTGTCTAACCCAGTAGTCTAGCCCTTTAATGCCAGACATGTTGGAAGGTGGGAGCTTCTCCCTGATTGTCTGAAGAGCGAGGTGACCTCCCACAGACCCCTCCTGTATTCAAAGGCCTCAGTGGGATAAAGGCAGCTAGTGAAAGAAATCTAAGATTTGAAAACATTTTTATTGTCTTGATTATTGTTTGTTGAGCTTGTGGCTGCCAAATAAAACCGTTTGAGTCATGTCTCGTGCTGCGTGGGTCAGTTAGGTGCTGAAACTGAATGCGCTCTGGTCTGTGTTTGTCCCTCCCCCTTGGTTGCACATCACCATAACTTGGTCCCTGATTGGTCTACAGACTTTATTGACATGTCGTTGCAAAGCTTAAGCATCACAGGGATTATATTGTAATTATTTTTAGTAATTTTTTTTGTAAACGTTTCGCCAGTGCTCATTACACAAACATGAGGATTACTAACGAGAAGTCTGACAGAAAGACTCAAATTTGGTCTCGTTTTGAAGGGAACAGCCTAAAGTAAGCCCTGGTACACTTTGTACGTGAGTCGCTTCTGGGCTACTCAGACTTTGTGATGCAGCAGTTTTGTTTGGTCATCGGACTCAAACGCTGAATATTCCCATACGTAACTTTTTTTTTCTCAACCCGTCACAACAGGCCTGTTGCTCCTCCTGCCGACGTCATTCCTAATGTTGATGTTGTTGTATTAGCTTTCTCGGCTTATTATGGTGACCTTGTGTGGTCTGGGAGACCTGTGAATTCTTTCAGTAAGAAACAAGAACCATATCATTTTCAGAATTTTGGTATTGACTTGGTACCGAAGTATTGGTTCTTGTAACATCTTTAATCCATGCTACATCAGACACCATTTGGAGTGTGGAAGATTACACTTGGATGGTGGATAAGTGGATAATTTAGAATACCAATCAAACTGAATTAAGTAAAATAATGTTGGAAGAAAATGTTCAGACCTACTCCCCCCTCAAAAGTCTCCCTTTCTGGTCTCTTTTCCATGCTGTAGGGCCACTCTGTTTCCATAACACAACCACCTGAGCTTGTATCAGTTCATGTGTAAATTACTCTGACTGTGTAAGCATCAGAGACCACACAGCATTTATTTACTTTCCTCTCAAAACATTAAGAACACATTCTACAGGCAGAAACTACAGAATCCTCAACAAATAAATATGGAATCAACCTTTTTGACATGAAGTATGTCCTTCATGTCAAATGTTTGTTTGTATCACGGTATGTTTGTCTTTATCACGCTCTCCTGCTGGATCTGACACATTCAGGAATAAATATCCAGATATATTACCTTTAACAAAGAGCTGAGGTTAGTAAAGTGACAGTTATTATCGGGCAGTTCTGGACCGTGTTCACTTCTAGCTGCATACCATAATTTCCAGTGTGTTTATTCTAGAGATGCCACACACCACTGCTACAATCACACACTGCTCTCCTCACACTCTCTCTCTCTCTCTCTCTCTCTCTCTCACACACACACACACACACACACACACACATACAATCTCTCTGTTTGTTTCTACTCTATTTCTCTCTGCTTGTTTCTCTGCTGTTTCCTCCACTCCTTCCTGCCTTTTTCTCTCCCTCTGTTTCTAGCCCCTCTCCTTATTTATAGTGACTCTTCCACTCATTCATACTCTGCACTCTTTATCTTTGATTCTGGCGCCTCTCTCTCGCTCTCTCTCTCTGATTCTAGCCCCTCTTTCTACTGTCTCTTTTGTCTCCGTTTCTAAACTCTATATTTTTTTTATTTCTGCCTTTTTCTACTGTCTACAGCTAATGAGGACATGTTCTCTCTCTCTCTGTTCTTTATTTCTTAACACTCATTCTAATCTTCCACTCTTCCACCTTTTATTTCTATTCTATCCATCTTTTTACCATTCCTCCATTTCCTTCTTTCCACCCCCCTCCCCAACTTCTCTCTCTGCCCCTGCTCCCCCTCCCCCTCCACTGTATAGATGATATACTGTATGGATTATAACTGAAAGCTCCACCCGTTCTCTTTCTTTTTCTCCATCCTTCTCTGTTATAAATAGCTCTGAAAAATCCAGCTAAAGATGAGGGGTTTATGCTCAGAGCAAAGTTTATATCACACACTTCAGGAGTAGGGAAAGATTTTCATGAAGACTAAAGATATTTTGCAGGAAAAATCATAAACCTTATCATTTCTAAGAGTTTCTATTGGTCTTTTGGTCACAATTTTAACAGCAGCTAATATTTTTTAAATATGTGTCAAAAATGTGCCTAAATATGTGAAAACAAATGAAAGAACATATACTTCGTGCACTGTGTGTACAGACCTGGTACAGAAATGTGTGTGTGTGTGTGTGTGTGTGTGTATACCGGGGATATGTCACATTGTGGGGACTTCCCTTCAAATGTGAAGGTTAGGGGATATATTTTAAGTTTAGGGAGAGTTTACAGTTAATGTGTGTGTTCAGTCTTATTCTGTAACAGCATTAGAGCTTTACATTCTAAATTACTTTTCTTTTGTATCATTTTAATTGTTTGAATCTTTTGAATCATGTGTTTTCTTTTATTTCCAAATGTAAGTAATCTAAATGCCTTTTATGTATTTTTCTATTGCACTATTTTAATTGTTTTGAATGCCTTTTATTATTTTAAAGGATACATGCATGATTATGGGGAAACACTCTGTATTTGTTTAAGGGGGAACGGTACAGAGCAAATTCACCAGTGTTAAATCAACTCTATTAGTGTTAAATTAACACTGTTAGTGTAATAAATTAACACTCTCAGTTCTGTTCTTAGGTGGCTGATGCATAACGTGTCTGTAAGCTTTTATTCACTGTTTGAATTCATACAGAAACTATTTTGTAACTCGAGTTGTTTAGTTTTGTAGCACTTTCGGTAATGCAGTTAGCGAGTTTGGAAATATTTCCACCTTAAGTGATCCGAAACAGCAAAAATAACCTATAGCGCAGGAATAGAGCAACATTCTTTAAAGCATTTTAATTGGTGTTCGAATATGAAAGATGGTGTATTTAATTGGTGTATGAAAGATGCTCTATAAATAATCTTGCCTTGCCTTGGGTTAGTATTAGAGTAAATTTGAATTCATTTTGACATATAAACCCCAGAAAATGTCCGGAGAATCAGGTCTGAAGATTTTCCGTGTCGGAAGTGTTCTCACAGCTGGAAACGTTCTGGGTGGGTCAGGCAGGGTGTGCCGCCTGTGCAGCATGTGCAAGAGGCACGACAGAAAATCAGTGTAATTCTCTGGAACATTCCTGGCTCACACAAGGGTCACTCGGACATCACCCCGACGGTCTACCGGCCCTGGCAGGATAATCCCAGTAATGTCCGGTACAAATGTTATGGACATTTGTGTTCACACAGCTCCTCTTAGTAAAGTTCTGTGTTTCTGTGCACATGTGACAGAGTATTAAGTTTAGAGTAAACATTTAGAGTTCATGTTTAAAGGAACACTAGGCATGTTTTTCTCTTGGGCTCCATCAACAGCTGCAGTGTGCAATTCTCTTTTATCCAGAAGTCAAAGAGGGAGATGGGAAAGGAGGGACGTCAGGGGTGGATTCTTACCCTCCTGAAAAAGTTACACAGTGCATTTTCTGCTGTGCTGAACCCCGGAGTAGTAAAGACAGAGACACGATTCCCCATTTTACAACCCAAGGAAGCATGACAATGATTTTGAAGCTGTAATTGTAACATAAAAATACTACTTAATGTTACTTTAAGGCTAGGGTTATGTTTAATGTGAGGGTCAAGCTTATGCTTGCAGCAATAATGTATAAAGTACATGTAGGTCTCCACAAAATGAATAGGAGTCTATTAATTCAGTCCACAATGCATGAAAACACACTTGTGTGTGTGTGTGTGAGAGAATATCTGTGTGTATGACAATGTGAGTCCCATGGCAGTGTATCAAGAGGCAGTGAATAGAAGAATACAAACCCCAACCCCCACAGCATCTCACACACACACACACACACACACACACACACACACACACACACACACACACACACACACACACACACACACACACACACACACACACACACACACACACACACACACACACACACACACACACACACACACACACACACACACACACACACACACACACACACACACACACACACACACACACACACACACACACACACACACACACACACACACACACGTCATCATTTCTGGGGAAAGACAATCCATGCAGCCTGAGCAATCCACAGTTTCTACTCAGGCATTGTGAAGGAAAAGCCATTTTTTCCCCAAACAGAATTAAAATACACAGGAGGAGCTTCCAAAGACACATTACAGACAAATAAAACACACCCAAACAGAACAGAAACACACCAAGAGAGAACTAAAACACACCAAGACAGAACTATAACACACCCAAACAACTAAAGCACACCCAGACAGAACTAAGTCACACTTAAATAAAACTAAGATACACCTAGTCAGAACTGAAACACACCCAGAGAGAACTAAAACACCCCAAGAGAACTAAAACACCCCCAGAGAGAACTAAAACATAACTAAAACACAAACAAACAGCACTAAAATACACTCAGGCAGAACTACAACACACTCAGGCAGAACAGAAACACATTCAAACAGAAATAAAACACACCCAGTGAGAATTAAACACACCTAATGTCAGCTTAAATACATGAACAAACGAGACACACCTGAAACAGATAATGAGGGTAAAGGACAAAGAGGCGGAACAAAGGCGGGACAAGGGCGGAGACGTGGACGATAACAGACAAGGCCATGTGCTGAGAGAGCACATGGCGGGGAAAACAAACAGGACTGGGCCAGGATGTGACACACAAACAGAACTAAAACACTCCCAAAGAGAACTAAAACACACCCAAAAAGAAACAAGACACACCCAAACAGAAACAAAACACACCCAAACAGAAACAAAACACACCCAAAGAGAATTAAACACACCCAATGTCAGCTTAAATACATGAACAAACGAGACACACCTGAAACAGATAATGAGGGTAAAGGACAAAGAGGCCGAACAAAGGCGGGACAAGGGCGGAGACGTGGACGATAACAGACAAGGCCATGTGCTGAGAGAGCACATGGCGGGGAAAACAAACAGGACTGGGCCAAGATATGACACCCAAACAGAACTAAAACACTCCCAAACAGAACTAAAACACGCCCAAACAGAACTAAAACACACCCAAACAGAAATAAAACACACCCAAACAGAACTAAAACACACCCATCGAGAATTAAACACACCTAATGTCAGCTTAAATACATGAACAAACGAGACACACCTGAAACAGATAATGAGGGTAAAGGACAAAGAGGCCGAACAAAGGCGGGACAAGGGCGGAGACGTGGACGATAACAGACAAGGCCATGTGCTGAGAGAGCACATGGCGGGGAAAACAAACAGGACTGGGCCAGGATGTGACACACAAACAGAACTAAAACACTCCCAAAGAGAACTAAAACACACCCAAAAAGAAACAAGACACACCCAAACAGAAACAAAACACACCCAAACAGAAACAAAACACACCCAAACAGAACTAAAACACACCGAGTGAGAATTAAACACACCCAATGTCAGCTTAAATACATGAACAAACGAGACACACCTGAAACAGATAATGAGGGTAAAGGACAAAGAGGCGGAACAAAGGCGGGACAAGGGCGGAGACGTGGACGATAACAGACAAGGCCATGTGCTGAGAGAGCACATGGCGGGGAAAACAAACAGGACTGGGCCAAGATATGACACCCAAACAGAACTAAAACACTCCCAAACAGAACTAAAGCACACCCAAACAGAACTAAAACACACCCAAACAGAACTGAAACACACCCATCGAGAATTAAACACACCTAATGTCAGCTTAAATACATGAACAAACGAGACACACCTGAAACAGATAATGAGGGTAAAGGACAAAGAGGCCGAACAAAGGCGGGACAAGGGCGGAGACGTGGACGATAACAGACAAGGCCATGTGCTGAGAGAGCACATGGCGGGGAAAACAAACAGGACTGGGCCAGGATGTGACACACAAACAGAACTAAAACACTCCCAAAGAGAACTAAAACACACCCAAAAAGAAACAAGACACACCCAAACAGAAACAAAACACACCCAAACAGAACTAAAACACACCCAAACAGAACTGAAACACACCCATCGAGAATTAAACACACCTAATGTCAGCTTAAATACATGAACAAACGAGACACACCTGAAACAGATAATGAGGGTAAAGGACAAAGAGGCCGAACAAAGGCGGGACAAGGGCGGAGACGTGGACGATAACAGACAAGGCCATGTGCTGAGAGAGCACATGGCGGGGAAAACAAACAGGACTGGGCCAGGATGTGACACACAAACAGAACTAAAACACTCCCAAAGAGAACTAAAACACACCCAAAAAGAAACAAGACACACCCAAACAGAAACAAAACACACCCAAACAGAAACAAAACACACCCAAACAGAACTAAAACACACCGAGTGAGAATTAAACACAACCAATGTCAGCTTAAATACATGAACAAACGAGACACACCTGAAACAGATAATGAGGGTAAAGGACAAAGAGGCGGAACAAAGGCGGGACAAGGGCGGAGACGTGGACGATAACAGACAAGGCCATGTGCTGAGAGAGCACATGGCGGGGAAAACAAACAGGACTGGGCCAAGATATGACACCCAAACAGAACTAAAACACTCCCAAACAGAACTAAAACACACCCAAACAGAACTAAAACATACCCAAACAGAACTGAAACACACCCATCGAGAATTAAACACACCTAATGTCAGCTTAAATACATGAACAAACGAGACACACCTGACACAGATAATGAGGGTAAAGGACAAAGAGGCCGAACAAAGGCGGGACAAGGGCGGAGACGTGGACGATAACAGACAAGGCCATGTGCTGAGAGAGCACATGGCGGGGAAAACAAACAGGACTGGGCCAGGATGTGACACACAAACAGAACTAAAACACTCCCAAAGAGAACTAAAACACACCCAAAAAGAAACAAGACATACCCAAACAGAAACAAAACACACCCAAACAGAAACAAAACACACCCAAACAGAACTAAAACACACCGAGTGAGAATTAAACACACCCAATGTCAGCTTAAATACATGAACAAACGAGACACACCCAAACAGAACTAAAACACTCCCAAACAGAACTAAAACACACCCAAACAGAACTAAAACACACCCAAACAGAACTAAAACACACCCAAACAGAACTAAAACACACCCAAACAGAACTAAAACACACCCAAACAGAGCTGAAACACACCCAAACAGAACTGAAACACACCCATCGAGAATTAAACACACTCAAACAGAACTAAAACACTCAAAAAACAGAACTAAAACACACCCAGAGAGAACTAAAACACACCCAGAGAGAACTAAAACATATCCAGCGAGAATTAAACACACCCAAAAAGAACTAAAACACACCCAGAGAACTAAAACACACCCAGAGAGAACTAAAACACACCCACGCAGAACTAAAACACACCCACGCAGAACTAAAACACACCCACGCAGATCTACAGTGAACCCAGACAGAGCAATAAAACACACTCAAACCAAACTAAATACACCCAGAGAGAACTGAAACAAACCAAACAGAACTAAAACATACTCAAACAGAACTAAAACACATCCAGCGAGAATTAAACACACCCAAACAGAACTAAAACACACCCAAACAGAACTAAAACACACCCAAACAGAACCAAAACACTCCCAAAGAGAACTAAAACACACCCAAAAAGAAACAAGACACACCCAAACAGAACTAAAACACACCGAGTGAGAATTAAACACACCCAATGTCAGCTTAAATACATGAACAAACGAGACACACGTGAAACAGATAATGAGGGTAAAGGACAAAGAGGCGGAACAAAGGCGGAACAAGGGCGGAGACGTGGACGATAACAGACAAGGCCATGTGCTGAGAGAGCACATGGCGGGGAAAACAAACAGGACTGGGCCAAGATATGACACCCAAACAGAACTAAAACACTCCCAAACAGAACTAAAACACTCCCAAACAGAACTAAAACACTCCCAAACAGAACTAAAACACTCCCAAACAGAACTAAAACACACCCAAACAGAACTAAAACACACCCAAACAGAACTAAAACACACTCAAAAAACAGAACTAAAACACTCAAAAAACAGAACTAAAACACTCAAAAAACAGAACTAAAACACTCAAAAAACAGAACTAAAACACACCCAGAGAGAACTAAAACACACCCAGAGAGAACTAAAACACACCCAAAAAAAAACTAAAACACACCCAGAGAGAACTAAAACACACCCAGAGAGAACTAAAACACACCCACGCAGAACTAAAACACACCCACGCAGATCTACAGTGAACCCAGACAGAGCAATAAAACACACTCAAACCAAACTAAATACACCCAGAGAGAACTGAAACAAACCAAACAGAACTAAAACATACTCAAACAGAACTAAAACACATCCAGCGAGAATTAAGCACACCCAAACAGAACCAAGACACACCCAAACAGAACTAAAACACTTCCAAACTGAGCCAAAAAACACCCAAACAGAGCCAAAACACACCCAAACAGAACTAAAACACACACAGGAAGAACTACAGTGAACCCAGACAGAGCTAAAACACACTCAAACCAAACTAAATACACTCAGAGAGAACTGAAACACACCCAAACAGAACTAAAACACACCCAAACAGAGCTAAAACACACCCAGCGAGAATTAAACACACCCAATGTCAGCTTAAATACATGAACAAACGAGACACACCTGAAACAGATAATGAGGGTAAAGGACAAAGAGGCGGAACAAAGGCGGGACAAGGGCGGAGACGTGGACGATAACAGACAGGGCCATGTGCTGAGAGAGCACATGGCGGGGAAAACAAACAGGACTGGGCCAGGATGTGACACCCAAACAGAACTAAAACACACCCAAACAGAACTAAAACATACTCAAACAGAACTAAAACACATCCAGCGAGAATTAAACACACCCAAACAGAACTAAAACACACCCAAACAGAACCAAAACACTCCCAAAGAGAACTAAAACACACCCAAAAAGAAACAAAACACACCCAAAAAGAAACAAAACACACCCAAACAGAAACAAAACACACCCAAACAGAAACAAAACATACCCAAACAGAAACAAAACATACCCAAACAGAACTAAAACACACCCAGTGAGAATTAAACACACCCAATGTCAGCTTAAATACATAAAGGACAAAGAGGCGGAACAAAGACGGGACAAGGGCGGAGACGTGGACGATAACAGACAAGGCCATGTGCTGAGAGAGCACATGGCGGGGAAAACAAACAGGACTGGGCCAGGATGTGACACCCAAACAGAACTAAAGCATACTCAAACAGAACTGAAACACACCCATCGAGAATTAAACACACACAGAGAGAACTAAAACACACCCAGAGAGAACTAAAACACACCCAGAGAGAACTAAAACACACCCAAACAGAACCAAAACACACCCAAACAGAACCAAAACACACCCAAACAGAACCAAAACACACCCAAACAGAACCAAAACACACCCAAGCAGAACCCAAACACACCCAAACAGAGCTAAAACACACCCAAACAGAGCTAAAACACACCCAGAAAGAACTACAGTGAACCCAGACAGAGCTAAAACACACTCAAACCAAACTAAATACACCCAGCGAGAACTACAGTGAACCCAAACAGAACTAAAACACACCCAAACAGAGCTAAAACACACCCAATGTCAGCTTAAATACATGAACAAACGAGACACACCTGAAACAGATAATGAGGGTAAAGGACAAAGAGGCGGGACAAGGGCGGAGACGTGGACGATAACAGACAGGGCCATGTGCTGAGAGAGCACATGGCGGGGAAAACAAACAGGACTGGGCCAGGATGTGACACCCAAACAGAACTAAAACACACCCAAACAGAACTAAAACATACTCAAACAGAACCAAACATACTCAAACAGAACTAAAACACATCCAGCGAGAATTAAACACACCCAAACAGAACTAAAACACACCCAAACAGAACCAAAACACACTCAAACAGAACCAAAACACACCCAAACAGAACCAAGACACACCAAAACAGAACTAAGACACACCCAAACAGAACTAAGACACACCCAAACAGAACTAAGACACACCCAAACAGAGCTAAAACATACTCAAACAGGACTAAAACACACCCAGCGAGAATTAAACACACCCAAACAGAAATAAAACATACTCAAACAGAACTAAAATACACCCAGCGAGAATTAAACACACCCAAACAGAACAAAAACACACCCAGAAAGAACTACAGTGAACCCAGACAGAGCAATAAAACTCACTCAAACCAAACTAAATACACCCAGAGAGAACTGAAACAAACCAAACAGAACTAAAACATACTCAAACAGAACTAAAACACATCCAGCGAGAATTAAACACACCCAAACAGAACTAAAACACACCCAAACAGAACTAAAACACACCCAAACAGAACTAAAACACACCCAAACAGAACCAAAACACTCCCAAAGAGAACTAAAACACACCCAAAAAGAAACAAGACACACCCAAACAGAACTAAAACACACCGAGTGAGAATTAAACACACCCAATGTCAGCTTAAATATATGAACAAACGAGACACACCTGAAACAGATAATGAGGGTAAAGGACAAAGAGGCAGAACAAAGGCAGGACAAGGGCGGAGACGTGGACACCCAAACAGAACGAAAACACTCCCAAACAGAACGAAAACACTCCCAAACAGAACTAAAACACTCCCAAACAGAACTAAAACACTCCCAAACAGAACTAAAACACACCCAAACAAAAATAAAACATACTCAAACAGAACTAAAACACACCCATCGAGAATTAAACACACCCAAACAGAACAAAAACACTAAAAAAACAGAAATAAAACATACCCAAACAGAACCAAAACACACCCAAACAGAACTAAAGCACACCCAAACAGAACTAAAACACACCCAAACAAAAATAAAACATACTCAAACAGAACTAAAACACACCCATCGAGAATTAAACACACCCAAACAGAACTAAAACACTAAAAAAACAGAAATAAAACACACCTAAACAGAAATAAAACACACCCAAACAGAACTAAAACACACCCAAAAAGAACCAAAACACTCCCAAACAGAACTAAAACACACCCAAACAGAAATAAAACATACTATAACAGAACTAAAACACACCCAGCGAGAATTAAACACACCGAAACAGAACTAAAACACACCCAGAGAGAACTAAAACACACCCAAACAGAACTAAAACACACCCAAACAGAACTAAAACACACCCAAAAAGAACCAAAACACTCCCAAACAGAACTAAAACACACCCAAACAGAAATAAAACATACTATAACAGAACTAAAACACACCCAGCGAGAATTAAACACACCGAAACAGAACTAAAACACACCCAGAGAGAACTAAAACACACACAAACAGAACTAAAACACACCCAAACAGAACTAAAACACACCCACGCAGAACTAAAACACACCCAGAAAGAACTACAGTGAACCCAGACAGAGCTATAACACACTCAAACCAAACTAAATACACTCAGAGAGAACTGAAACACACCCAAACAGAACTGAAACACACCCAAACAGAACTAAAACACACCCAGCGAGAATTAAACACACCCAATGTCAGCTTAAATACATGAACAAACGAGACACACCTGAAACAGATAATTACGGTAAAGGATAAAGAGGCGGAACAAAAGCAGGACAAGGGCGGAGACGTGGACGATAACAGACAGGGCCATGTGCTGAGAGAGCACATGGCGGGGAAAACAAACAGGACTGGGCCAGGATGTGACACCCAAACAGAACGAAAACACTCCCAAACAGAACGAAAACACTCCCAAACAGAACTAAAACACTCCCAAACAGAACTAAAACACACCCAAACAAAAATAAAACATACTCAAACAGAACTAAAACACACCCATCGAGAATTAAACACACCCAAACAGAACTAAAACACTAAAAAAACAGAAATAAAACACACCCAAACAGAAATAAAACAGACCCAAAAAGAACCAAAACACTCCCAAACAGAACTAAAACACACCCAAACAGAAATAAAACATACTATAACAGAACTATAACACACCCAGCGAGAATTAAACACACCGAAACAGAACTAAAACACCCCCAGAGAGAACTAAAACACACCCAAACAGAGCTAAAACACACCCAAACAGAACTAAAACACACCCACGCAGAACTAAAACACACCCAGAAAGAACTACAGTGAACCCAGACAGAGCTATAACACACTCAAACCAAACTAAATACACTCAGAGAGAACTGAAACACACCCAAACAAAACTGAAACACACCCAAACAGAACTAAAACACACCCAGCGAGAATTAAACACACCCAATGTCAGCTTAAATACATGAACAAACGAGACACACCTGAAACAGATAATTAGGGTAAAGGACAAAGAGGCGGAACAAAGGCAGGACAAGGGCGGAGACGTGGACGATAACAGACAGGGCCATGTGCTGAGAGAGCACATGGCAGGGAAAACAAACAGGACTGGGCCAGGATGTGACACCCAAACAGAACTAAAACACTCCCAAACTGAACTAAAACACACCCAAACAGAACTAAAACACACCCAAAAAGAAACAAAACACACCCAAACAGAATTAAAACACCCCCAAACAGAACTAAAACACACCCAAACATAAATAAAACACACCCAAACAGAACTAAAACACACCCAAACAGAAATAAAACATACTCAAACAGAACTAAAACACATCCAGCGAGAATTAAACACATCCAAACAGATCTAAAACACCCAGCGAGAATTAAGCACACCCAAACAGAACTAAAACACTCCCAAACAGAACTAAAACACACCCAGAGAGAACTAAAACACATCCAAAAGAGAACTAAAACACATCCAAACAGAACTAAAACACACCCGAACAGAACCAAAACACACCCAAACAGAACTAAAACACTCCCAAACAGAACTAAAACACACTCAAACAGAACTAAAACACACAAAAACAGAACTAAAACACACCCAAACAGAGCTAAAACACACCCAAACAGAACTAAAACACACCCAAACAGAAATAAAACACACCCAAACAGAAATAAAACACACCCAAAAAGAACCAAAACACTCCCAAACAGAACTAAAACACATCCAAACAGAACTAAAACACTCCCAAACATAACTAAAACACTCCCAAACATAACTAAAACACACTCAAATAGAACTAAAACACACCCAAACAGAGCTAAAACACACCCAAACAGAACTAAAACACACCCAAAAAGAACTAAAACACACTCAAACAGAACTAAAACACACCCAGCGAGAATTAAACACATCCAAACAGAACTAAAACACACCCAGCGAGAATTAAACACACCCAAACAGAACTAAAACACTCCCAAACAGAACTAAAACACACCCAGAGAGAACTAAAACACACCCAAACAGAACTAAAACATACTCAAACAGAACTAAAACACACCCAAACAGAACTAAAACACTCCCAAACAGAAATAAAACACACCCAAACAGAACTAAAACACACCCAAACAGAATTAAAACAAACCCAGAGAGAACAAAAACACACCCAAAAAGAACTAAAACACACCCAAACAGAACTAAAACAGACCCAGAGAGAACAAAAACACACCCAAACAGAACTAAAACACACCCAGGAAGAATTAAACACACCCAAACAGAACTAAAACACTCCCAAACAGAACTAAATCACACCCAGAGAGAACTAAAACACACCTAAACAGAACTAAAACACATCCAAACAGAACTAAAACACACCCAGCGAGAATTAAACACACCCAAACAGAACTAAAACACTCCCAAAAAGAACTAAAACACACCCAGAGAGAACTAAAACACACCCAAACAGAACTAAAACACATCCAAACAGAACTAAAACACATCCAAAAAGAACTAAAACAAACCCAAACAGAACTAAATCACACCCAGAGAGAACTAAAACACACCCAAACAGAACTAAAACACACACAAACAGAACTAAAGCACACCCAGAGAGAACTAAAACACACCCAAACAGAACTAAAACACACCCAGAGAGAACTAAAACACACCCAAACAGAACTAAAACACTCCCAAAAAGAACTAAAACACACCCAGAGAGAACTAAAACACACCCAAACAGAACTAAAACACTCCCAAAAAGAACTAAAACACACCCAAACAGAACTAAAACACACCCAAACAGAACTAAAACACATCCAAACAGAACTAAAACACACACAAATAGAACTAAAGCACATCCAGAGAGAACTAAAACACACCCAAACAGAACTAAAACACACCCAGCGAGAATTAAACACATCCAAACAAAACTAAAACACTCCCAAACAGAACTAAAACACATCCAAACAGAACTAAAACACACCCAAACAAAACTAAAACACTTCCAAACAGAACTAAAACACACCCAAACAGAACTAAAAAAAAACCCAAACAGAACTAAATCACACCCAGAGAGAACTAAAACACACCCAAACAGAATCAAAACACACCCAGAGAGAACTAAATCACACCCAAACAGAATTAAAACACACCCAAACAGAACTAAAACACACCCAAACAGAACTAAAACACACTCAAACAGAACTAAAACACACCAAAACAGAACTAAAACACACCCAAACAGAACTAAAACACACCCAAACAGAACTAAAACACACTCAAACAGAACTAAAACACACCCAAACAGAACTAAAACACACCCAAACAGAACTGAAACACTCCCAAACAGAACTAAAACACACCCAGAGAGAACTAAAACACACCCAAACAGAACTAAAACAAACCCAGGGAGAACAAAAACACACCCAAACAGAACTAAAACACACCCAAACAGAACTAAAACACACCCAAACAAAACTAAAACATACTCAAACAGAACTAAAACACTCCCAAACAGAACTAAAACACATCCAAACAGAACTAAAACAAACCCAAACAGAACTAAAGCACACCCAGAGAGAACTAAAACACACCCAAACAGAACTAAAACCCACCCAGCGAGAATTAAACACATCCAAACAGAACTAAAACACTCCCAAACAGAACTAAAACACACCCAAACAGAACTAAAACACATCCAAACAGAACTAAAACACACCCAAACAGAACTAAAAAAAAACCCAAACAGAACTAAAAAAAACCCAAACAGAACTAAATCACACCCAAACAGAAACAAAACACACCCAGAGAGAACTAAAACACACCCAGAGAGAACTAAAACACACCCAAACAGAACTAAAACACACCCAAACAGAACTAAAACACTCCCAAACAGAACTAAAACACACTCAAACAGAACTAAAACACACCAAAACAGAACTAAAACACACCCAAACAGAGCTAAACACACCCAAACAGAACTAAAACACACCCAGTGAGAATTAAACACATCCAAACAGAACTAAAACACCCAGCGAGAATTAAACACTCCCAAACAGAACTAAAACACACCCAGACAGAACTAAAACACACCCAAACAGAACTAAAACACACCCAGAAAGAACTAAAACACACCCAAACAAAACTAAAACACTCCCAAACAGAAATAAAACACACCCAGAGAGAACTAAAACACACCCAGAGAGAACTAAAACACACCCAAACAGAACTAAAACACACCCAGCGAGGAATTAAACACACCCAAACAGAACTAAAACACTCCCAAACAGAACTAAAACACACCCAGAGAGAACTAAAACACACCCAAACAGAACTAAAACATACTCAAACAGAACTAAAACACACCCAAACAGAACTAAAACACTCCCAAACAGAACTAAAACACACCCAAACAGAAATAAAGCACACCCAAACAGAACTAAAACATACTCAAACAGAACTAAAACACACCCAAACAGAACTAAAACACTCCCAAACAGAACTAAAACACACCCAAACAGAAATAAAGCACACCCAAACAGAACTAAAACACCCAAACAGAACTAAAACAAACCCAGAGAGAACAAAAGCACACCCAAACAGAACTTAAACACTCCCAAACAGAACTAAAACACACCCAGAGAGAACTAAAACACACCCAGCGAGAATTAAACACACCCAAACAGAACTAAAACACTCCCAAACAGAACTAAAACACACCCAGAGAGAACTAAAACACACCCAAACAGAACTAAAACACATCCAAACAGAACTAAAACACACACAAATAGAACTAAAGCACATCCAGAGAGAACTAAAACACACCCAAACAGAACTAAAACACACCCAGCGAGAATTAAACACATCCAAACAAAACTAAAACACTAAAAACGTTTTATATATATAGTACTGCTTTAAAATAAGACTAATATTATAAAGGTGTTTTATAAACCTTTTTATACTAAAACACACCCAGAGAGAACTAAAACACACCCAAACAGAACTAAAACACATCCAAACAGAACTAAAACACACACAAATAGAACTAAAGCACACCCAAACAGAACTAAAACACACCCAAACAGAACTAAAACACACCCAGCGAGAATTAAACACATCCAAACAAAACTAAAACACTCCCAAACAGAACTAAAACACATCCAAACAGAACTAAAACACACCCAAACAAAACTAAAACACTTCCAAACAGAACTAAAACACACCCAAACAGAACTAAAAAAAACCCAAACAGAACTAAATCACACCCAGAGAGAACTAAAACACACCCAAACAGAATCAAAACAAACCCAGAGAGAACTAAATCACACCCAAACAGAATTAAAACACACCCAAACAGAACTAAAACACACCCAAACAGAACTAAAACACACTCAAACAGAACTAAAACACACCAAAACAGAACTAAAACACACCCAAACAGAACTAAAACACACCCAAACAGAACTAAAACACACTCAAACAGAACTAAAACACACCCAAACAGAACTAAAACACACCCAAACAGAACTGAAACACTCCCAAACAGAACTAAAACACACCCAGAGAGAACTAAAACACACCCAAACAGAACTAAAACAAACCCAGAGAGAACAAAAACACACCCAAACAGAACTAAAACACACCCAAACAGAACTAAAACACACCCAAACAAAACTAAAACATACTCAAACAGAACTAAAACACTCCCAAACAGAACTAAAACACATCCAAACAGAACTAAAACAAACCCAAACAGAACTAAAGCACACCCAGAGAGAACTAAAACACACCCAAACAGAACTAAAACCCACCCAGCGAGAATTAAACACATCCAAACAGAACTAAAACACTCCCAAACAGAACTAAAACACACCCAAACAGAACTAAAACACATCCAAACAGAACTAAAACACACCCAAACAGAACTAAAAAAAAACCCAAACAGAACTAAAAAAAACCCAAACAGAACTAAATCACACCCAAACAGAAACAAAACACACCCAGAGAGAACTAAAACACACCCAGAGAGAACTAAAACACACCCAAACAGAACTAAAACACACCCAAACAGAACTAAAACACTCCCAAACAGAACTAAAACACACTCAAACAGAACTAAAACACACCAAAACAGAACTAAAACACACCCAAACAGAGCTAAACACACCCAAACAGAACTAAAACACACCCAGTGAGAATTAAACACATCCAAACAGAACTAAAACACCCAGCGAGAATTAAACACTCCCAAACAGAACTAAAACACACCCAGACAGAACTAAAACACACCCAAACAGAACTAAAACACACCCAGAAAGAACTAAAACACACCCAAACAAAACTAAAACACTCCCAAACAGAAATAAAACACACCCAGAGAGAACTAAAACACACCCAGAGAGAACTAAAACACACCCAAACAGAACTAAAACACACCCAGCGAGGAATTAAACACACCCAAACAGAACTAAAACACTCCCAAACAGAACTAAAACACACCCAGAGAGAACTAAAACACACCCAAACAGAACTAAAACATACTCAAACAGAACTAAAACACACCCAAACAGAACTAAAACACTCCCAAACAGAACTAAAACACACCCAAACAGAAATAAAGCACACCCAAACAGAACTAAAACATACTCAAACAGAACTAAAACACACCCAAACAGAACTAAAACACTCCCAAACAGAACTAAAACACACCCAAACAGAAATAAAGCACACCCAAACAGAACTAAAACACCCAAACAGAACTAAAACAAACCCAGAGAGAACAAAAGCACACCCAAACAGAACTTAAACACTCCCAAACAGAACTAAAACACACCCAGAGAGAACTAAAACACACCCAGTGAGAATTAAACACACCCAAACAGAACTAAAACACTCCCAAACAGAACTAAAACACACCCAGAGAGAACTAAAACACACCCAAACAGAACTAAAACACACCCAAACAGAACTAAAACAAACCCAAACAGAACTAAATCACACCCAGAGAGAACTAAAACACACCCAAACAGAACTAAAACACAGAGAGAATTAAAACACTCCCAAACAGAACTAAAACACATCCAAACAGAACTAAAACACACCCAAACAGAACTAAAACACATCCAAACAGAACTAAAACACACCCAAACAGAACTAAAACACACCCAGAGAGAACTAAAACACACCCAAACAGAACTAAAACACACCCAGCGAGAATTAAACACACCCGAACAGAACTAAAACACTCCCAAACAGAACTAAAACACATCCAAACAGAACTAAAACACACCCAAACAGAACTAAAACACATCCAAACAGAACTAAAACACACCCAAACAGAACTAAAACACATCCAAACAGAACTAAAACACACCCAAACAGAACTAAAACACATCCAAACAGAACTAAAACACATCCAAACAGAACTAAAACACACCCAAACAGAACTAAAAAAACCCAAACAGAACTAAATCACACCCAGAGAGAACTAAAACACACTCAAACAGAACTAAAACACACCCAGAGATACCACTGCAGGGTCCCTACCCGACTCTACTTCCTGCTTCTCCATCATGTAAATCTGGTCCTCGTCCTGGGAGAGGATTATTTTTTAGTCCCTGTTCTCTCGTGGTTCAGAGCGAGCTGAGTAGGGACTAAACCATTATATGTAAACCTTGCAGAGCGCTAATTGTCCAGAGAGAGTCCTCAGTCTTCACTAGCACAAACTCTCCATCTCTAAAATCTCCAGCTGTAGCAGAGATCACATTTGTTTTTATCCGACTCACAACAGCAGCCCGTAAAATTACACTGTGGTTTTAAATGTTCAAACGCTCCTTGGATCGGTGGTTGACAAAAGAGTCCAGTGAGAGCTGGACACTGCAAGAAGGAAGGAACAAACTGTACTGATCTGTCTGAACTGATGACTGAGATAACTGAGTGTTCAGTCCCAAACAACACCAACAACACGCCAATACACGATGAGTAAATGTTTAACATTACCGCTGCTGCCGTTGTAATTTCCAAATCCTGCTGTTCCCATTAGAGACGGGGTTTTGAGACATTTTGGAGGGGGAGCTGTGGGAGTGGAAAACCAACCAGTATCCAGAAAAGAGAGCCGAGTAGAGAAGATATCATGCAGTGGAAAATATCCAAGAAATATCATTGTAGTGCTGGACATGAAGCAGGGGGTTGGTTACCTACTCTTCTCCAAAAGTTACATAGTGTTACATACTAAGTTGTTATTATTTATATAGTACACTATTATTTCTATTTCAGCTCAGTGGACCTTCACCATGATTTTGAAGCTGTAATTTTAAGGTAAAAATACTACCTAGAGTTGCTTTAAATTACCAGGGACTAACTCCCATTACAGTGATCAGTAAAAATTTAATCAGTAAAGTTGAGCTTCTGAGAGAAAAGCAGCTTCTGAAACATTCTGTTATTTTTCTAGCAGGGCATTCATTCGATTGCAATATTTTTTAATGTATATTTCAATGTAAAGTACACCAAAAGTATTTTCATTTCCTGTTTATTCACCAAAAAAACACAGGGGGCTCCCCCAATAAATCCCGGCCGTCTCCGCCCCTGGACAAAAGTTACATCAATAAACACACTTCAATAATTTACTGATTGCAAGAAACATAGTCATCACGTTATTGAACATTGTTATCAAACGTCACAGACTGTCCTCACACATTGTATTTAAGTTATATAAAAACCCACACATACGCACAAGCAGGCACACACACTCCATCCATCTTTCCCTTGGAGTGAGTGTGTGTAAGTTCTGCAGAAACTTTCCTTAGAACAGAGACAGAGTGCTTTAATGAGGATTAACTCACAGTGAAAGCTGATAACTGCAGTGAAGCTGAGTAAATTGTGTGTTAACACAACGATGTGAATATTTGGAAAGTGCTTTTATATTATGTGCTTGCATTATATTTAATTTAATTATAATTTATATTAGGGCTGGACCATAATTCAATATCGATAAATATCACAATACAAAAGATTTTTCAATAACAATGATATGATTTTAAACACATTTTTAATATTTCAATATACAGCATCTGTCACTGACGGTATTTATTGATGCCTGATGATAATTACAGAGTACTGCCTTCAGTTCACTGTCCTCAATTTTAAATTTAGTTTAAAAATATCAATATTGACACAGCCAAGTAGTTTTTGTTTGATGGTGATGTCATGTTTGTTGTTAGTTCTTGGAAGTTTTTCAGTGAATTTTATACTGTTCAAATTGGTATCAGAATTATATCGCATTGACAAAAGCTAGGAAATATATTGTGATATATATTTTGGCAGTATCGTCCAACCCTATTTTACATGCTTTTATTTATGTCTATCTATGTCTAATCATATATAGTATATAATACTATACATTTTATATATATAGTACTGCTTTAAAATAAGACTAATATTATAAAGGTGTTTTATAAACCTTTTTATTACATGGTTATTAATAAGGTTGTAAAAACCTTAAAGGAATCATTTGTAACACAGAGGAAGGAAGTGCGACAGTGACCTATTTTTTGTCTAATATTTAAAATGTCAGAACTTACTGAAAATGTCAAGGTAAAGAATAAACTAACACCTGAGAATGTGAATGAATCATTTCACATTTTAAAGCCCACACCACATTATCACTGATGTATAAAAAGACATTCTGTTGGTGGTTAATTCATTAAAGGGTTAAAATTATTAACAAATATGTGCTGGAGCTGACAGTGTTAATGTCGACAATGTCGTTAATGATGGAGAAGACAAAGTCTGCTCAGTATCCGGCAAGATCTGAGGGTTAACTTTGTCGACTGATGTGGGTTCATTATTTAGCAAACAACAGGTCACTGTTGCCCTTTCTGTCTATGGGTTATAACCGATTATTAATGACTATTAATGTAATAACAAAATAATTATTGCTTATGTTAATGCTTATAGTTGTATAATATATATACAAATATAAAAACATAGGAGCAATAATGAACACTGTATTTTATGTAAATGCAAAATTTTATTCACTTATACTTTTGTAAAAACAGATTTTTATAAAAGCAGTGATTGGATTGTTCTGCAATGGTTCAGTTATTTCTACTTTTAAAATAAAAAATTCCAGGTTTATTTAAAATCCATTTACAGTCTAAATCTCACATCACGTTAAAGTCCTGAAGCTTTTTAATTCTTCATTTCATCCTATTTCATTTCATATTATACTTTTATAATTTTAATTAAATTAAATTAAAATTGTTTACATTTATTTTATCACATATTTAAATTTAATTTGACTTAATGTTTCACTGGAATATGAATGGCTTAGGATGTAATTTTTAAAAGGATTTTTCCATTTAATGATATTCTAGATATAATAATAGATATAATAATAATAATAATAATAATAATAATAATTTACATTTTTTCACCTTCATAAGTTATTATTTTTTGTTGTTATACCATAGTTCACTTTTACTTCAGCAAATTTTAAATGAAATATTTCATCTTCATATTAGACTAACAGTATATATAATAGAGAATAAAAGTCTTACTTTGTGTAAAGTATTGTAAAGTGAGAGTTTCCCTATATAATATTTTTTAACTCAATTTATTTATATTTGTAATTGTTTATGAATAGAATTTGTAAAAAGAAAAGAAAAGAATTAAACATAGATTTTCGCATTACACTCTTTAAATATGTCCCAAGCTGAACTGACTTACACTCAATTTAAATTAACATTGTGATCGTACTGTGATATTATGGCCTATTGTTTTTTTTTATTGATTTGTCTACAACATACATATAATATCACATATAATAAATATCTTACCATATTAAATAATATTTCACCTCTTGGGCTTTCTGAATCTTATATATATATATAATAGAAATGGAATTAATTATTTATTTTATATATTTATATTAGTTGATAGTTGAGCTAATTTTTTAATCGAAAAAAAAGCAGTAAAACACCTGGAACCTAATGAATGGACCAGAGTATGTGCTGTGACACACTGTTTACTGCACTTTAATGAGAAGAATTCAGTTATTCTATATTTAAAATAATCACTTGTTTGTGTACCGATAATACTACGATCCTCCCTAATGTTCGGATTAACGTTGCTTTAATAATCTGAACTTTTAGATTGATAAATAAGATGGTATAACTGCATTGATTACTGATTATTGTTTTTTTATAATGAATCCTTGAATATAATCTGTTTTTGAGCGTGTTACACATGCATTTAACTCTCTTCTGAGTTTCTGAGTTTAAATAACAGCTGACCTGGGCTTGACTGACAAAGACTGACCACAGGTCAGTCGGAATGAGGTGAGAGGTCTGTAATGAGAGTCTTACCTTGGTGCAGTACTGGGAGTAGTGAGAGTTTCTGGCTGGGTCTGTGGCCGAGGGCTCGGGGGGATAAAACCTCACATCCATCTCCGAGAAGGCATCCACCAAACTCCGGACTCAAACCTGGCAACTTCCCTAAACACTACAGCTTCTGGTGGCGCTTAGAACACAACGACGAAACAAAACGACTGATACAAAAAAAAAAAAAAACCGCCGAGAGAGAGAGAGAGAGAGAGAGAGGTGGGGGAGCAGAAACAAACCTCACTTTCTCCACAGCTCACATCCGCTCGCGGTTTGGGCAAGAAGCGAAGAAGAGAGAAGAGAACAAGAAAGAGGAAAACAAAAGAGGAGAGAGAGAGAGAGAGAGAGAGAGAGAGAGGGAGGGAAGACGAGGGAACAAGTGCGCAGGTTTGTTGTAGTGAAAGAGAGAGAGACAAAACCTTGGTGGTGCTCTCAGCTCTCTCTCTGCTCACACTGACTCCCTCAGTTTGTGTGTGTGTGAATGAGACACACATTCACACACACACACACAATAGGCTCTCAGCTCTCCTGTATTTCCACCAGCTACACACAGGGGGCGCGCTAGTCAACATCAATCCTATCGAAGGGCAACTCCACCGATTTCCAACGTTGATTTTGAGCGTGCGAGAGAGGTTGCTGTTACAGTCTGGTTCCATTCACCGCCAATGTGAACAGTCCTGACTTTCTTTATAATGCATCTAATAAAAGCTGGAGTGGGTAATTTATTATGAAGATGAGCTTTGCTCTTGGTTTTGAAATTCTCATTATACCCCAATAGCAATCAATCAAATAATCAAACGCTTTTAGAATAAACAGAATACACATTTTATCCACCAGACTGTAAACAACCTCATTCTGGAGAGGCTACGACATGTAATAACAGCATAAGCAAAGACAATCTCTGTGTCCAAAACTGCCCTATTCACTAGTGCACTATTTTGGGGTTCCGCCATTTTCTAGTAGTGTCCAAAAACATAGTGAACAATTTTCAGTGCACACAAAAAATCCCACAGTGCACTGTAAAAGATAGTGTACATGGGACACTAGCGGATAGAGGATACCCATAATGCACTGCATTGTTTGGGAAAAACCTGCATGACTTAGTGTCCGAAATCGTTCACTATCCTCCTGAATTCTGTTCCCTATAATAGTGCACTTATAAAGTGAGTAATATAGGGAATAGTGAATAGGGAGCTATTTCAAACATAGAAAATGTCTCGCACACTGAATAACAAGCTTTACAGTCTTTGATAGATAACAAGCATCAAAAAATATTGTTTTAAAAGCTGGCTGGTCGAAGGTCACCATGAAATGGGGGAATGGACTAGAGAATGTAGTGTTATGATTAAAATAGTAGTGTAAAATAAACTGTGTAAATAAGCATTTAGACCATACCTTAGAGTAACCATAGAGTAACTAACGGCTTGTAAATGTAGAATTTAATAAAACAAGCTGCATGTCATGCAGTGCCTTACATACTGAGACATGTTTCTAAATATGAGCTCCACATATTGTTTATTTTAGTTGGTTATTCTCAGAACCAACTATTTTTGCTCTCCCTCAAACTCAGTGTTAACTTCAGAACTGTTTTGAGTAGCGATATTAAAAATGAGCCTACCCACCTGTCCCTCTGGGACACCTCCAGCAGTAGTCTGGCAGTGTGCAGTCGTGTACCCATCAGTACCTGCCCTCACTCATGTTTATGTGGCTGAAAGCCATCAAGTCCAGTGTCTAAAACAGAGTATTTGCTGTTGCTGGAGGATGGATTAAGTGTTGTGATGGTGGTGTTTTAGTGTGTGTTGTGCTGGTACAAATGGATCACACACAGCAGTGCTGCTCAGTAGGGGTCCTCACAATTTAGAAACAGGTACAAAGTATGCAGAGCAACTGATGGACTACAGTCTGTAACTACTGAGCACAACCGTGGACAGTGAAGCTAAGAGAGTGGACAGTGAATGTAGACCAAGGAGGTGGTCATAATGTTAAGGCTGATTCATGTATACCGCATTAAATAAGAAAGCTACGAATGATTAACGTATGTCTGATTATTGATCAAGTAAATAAAATAAAGCTAACAGATTAACTCTCTTTCTCTCTCTCTCTCTCTCTCTCTCTCTCTGCATCTCTCAAACAACCTCTCTCTCTCTTGTTTGAATCCAGTATTTGTTGTGTGCCCTGTGCAAATGTTCAATAAAAATTGAACCAATTAAAATGCTCCAAAATTGACTTGGAGTATATCTCTGCATTAACTCAGGATAGTAACTAATGAGTGTGTTTGCCTTCTTCTGAGGGTGGCGCTGTTTTGGAAAGAGGTCTTTCAGACAGTGAGTGTGTGAAAGGCAGTACAGAGTGGGGACAGTACTGAGGGGTGGGGTGGGGTTTGGGAGTAGTTTGCATGAACTGAACTTTTGGGTCTAAAGGGAATGTAGATGATTCTGGAGAGCTACTGTTCCCACAGCATAACAACCCCCCTCCTGTTTGTTTTCATTCAGAAGCTCTGTATCTTTTAAGGTGGAATGGTGTGTTTGTGTAAGAAGCGACTGTATCTTGTTGGTGGCTGAAGTGTTTGTAGCACTTTCGCTCTGTTTCACTTTCATGCAGTAAGCGCTCTCCCGGATTTAAAGTCAGTTCTATCTTAAGTAATGTCTCGCCACCGTCCAAATGCTTTTAGACGAGAGAGAGCTCCAGAGCCAGAGCTGCGTACAAACACAAGAGCTTTTACCAGCACAGAGAAGAGAGCAGCAAATGATGAGGAAATATTCTGAGAATTTTTTAAAAAGTTTATTGGATTAAAACCTCAAACATTGCCTTTAATAAGAGTGTGGGTGATGGAGGGTGTTACACATACATAAAGAGAGATAGAGAGAGAAAGAGCGAGAGAGAGAGAGAGAGAGAGAGAGATAAAAGTGGTATGGAAATATCAGTCAGGGGTAAGTGGGACAATTCTGTGATGCATTTTCTCAGCGATCGTGATTCATCAACGTGGGTGATGATGATAAGAACAGTCACAAAACCTTTTATCTTCATTTTATATAACAAAGAAATCTTCATTTCCTCTGAAATGGAGGACATTAGTCAGGAGTCTGTTCCTCTCGTTACTGCACTAAGGGTTTCTACTCTTCTGAGAAGAATTTACTGTACATACTGGAACATTGCTGTGAGGATTTGATGGCATTCAGGTGCTGAAGTTGAATGATTAGCTCTGGCACTCCAACTCAGCCAAAAGATGTTGGATGGAACTCCCTGATAGAGGATATTTACCTCATTAATCTATGCTTGGCATTAGACATAATAGCCTTAGGCTAATTTGCAGCTGCTCCAGGACTTTTCTGTAAAGATTATACAAACTCCATATCTGTGCATGCACATTGGGTGAAGTTTAAAGCAGCCTAATGCTATCCATCCAATATTATAAGGGGTGTCTACTAACTTTTGGATATATAATACAACAAGACCTTGAAATGACACCTAGTGGCCTGGATGTATGTGTTTAGCGGGGCATCTGCTCCATGGAGCATAAACTGCTTGATTCAGGAACTACAATGTAATGGTTATTCATGGTGTGGGGAGGTGGGGGAGGGGCAAACAGCAGTGTCTCCTCCTTCAGCATCCACAGCTGAAATGCCCTTGAGCAAGACACCTAAACTCCAACTGCTCCCCCCAGACACTACAACTGGCAGCTGTAGTTGTACAAACCGGATTCCAAAAAAGTTGGGACACTAAACAAATTGTGAATAAAACTGAATGCAATGATGTGGAATTGCCAACATCTAATATTATATTCAGAATAGAACACAAATCACAGATCAAAAGTTTAAACTGAGAGAATGTATAATTTTAAGGGAAAATATGTTGTTTCAAAATTTCATGGCGTCAACAAAGCCCAAAAAAGTTGGGACAAGGCCATTTTTTACCACTGTGTGGCATTCCCCCTTCTTCTTACAACACTCAACAGACATCTGGGGACAGAGGAGACCAGTTTCTCAAGTTTAGAAATAGGAATTCTCTCGCATTCATGTCTAATACAGGCCTCTAACTGTTCAATCATCTTTGGCCTTCTTTGTCGCACCTTCCTCTTTATGATGCGCCAAATGTTCTCTATAGGTGAAAGATCTGGACTGCAGGCTGGCCATTTCAGTACCCGGATCCTTCTCCTACGTAGCTACGTGAATGTAGCTACAATTGCTGCAGAATGTGGTCTGGCATTATCTTGTTGAAAAATGCAGGGTCTTCCCTGAAAGAGATGATGTCTAGATGGGAGCATATGTTGCTCTAGAACCTGAACTGAACTTGAACTGAATCTGAGCTTATGGAGCTTGCTTAGAAATGGCTTCCTCTTTGCACTGTAGAGTTTCAGCTGGCAACGGCGGAAGGCACGGTGGATTGTGTTCACTGACAATGCTTTCTGGAAGTATTCCTGAGCCCATTCTGTTATTTCCTTGACAGTGGCATTCCTGTTTGAGGTGCAGTGACGTTTAAGGGCCCGGAGATCACGAGCATCCAGTAGAGATGATAACTTAAAAGTCTTTGCTATTTTACGCTGGGTAAGACCATTCTGGTATTGCTGCACTATCTTTCTGCGCAACAATGGTGGAATTGGTGATCCTCTAACTATCTTGGCTTCAGAGAGACACTGACACTCTGAGAAGCTCTTTTTATACCCAATCATGTTGTCAATTGATCTAATTAGTGTTAATTGGTCTTCCAGCTGTTCGTTATATGCTCAGTTTCCTTTTTCCAGCCACTTATTGCTACTTGTCCCAACTTTTTTTTTCCTTTAAAATATTACATTTACTCAGATTAAACTTTTGATCTGTCATCTATGTTCTATTACGAATAAAATATTGACATTTACCATCTCCACATCATTGCATTCAATTTTTATTCACAATTTGTTTAGTGTCCCAACTTTTTATGTGAAATGACAGAACAACAATCACAATGTTCAGTTTTGATGAAGTATTAGGACATACTTGACTTTAAAAAATGAATTTTTTTAAAGTTCTGATTTTTTAAAGATGTTTTTATGCCAAATATGATATTTTTAATCCTAAAATATAAAAGAACACAATGTTTACTTTTTGGTTACTCGGGTTAGGGTTAGGGTCTGGTGTATAGTAAATTAGCTCTATTTATCATTAGGTCTACGGAAAGTTCTGACTTGTATAAGTCTATGTAAAAGTCCTAACATGTACGTGTGTGTGTTTGCGTTTATTCACTACCACAGATGGGCTACTTCAATGACTCTCCAAGGGGATTAATAAAGTAAATGTTATACACTTCTCCTTCAAATGTGTGCTCCTTTGTGGTGGTAAAAATGACTGACTGCACCTTTAACAGGCAGTGTTCAATGTGTGTATGTGGAACTGGATGTGAACGGAGAGCTGAACTCTGAAGCGAACAGCAATGTGTTGTTATGAGCTCAGAGTCAGGTCAGCACTTTTTCTCTAAAGAGTGTTAATCTCCGCACAGCGTGTGACCGCAGAACAAAACACACACCAGCCCTTCATCACACTCTCTACAATTAAACACCAAAGTTACATATTTATTATTTAAAAATAACTGCAGAACGATGCACTGAGCATCCAGCTTTTTATAATTGGTGAGTTCAGCTGCTTTAAAGTTTACTCACTTTCTGTAATATCCATAGAAAAACATGAAATGACATAAGATGCTCATGAGCAACTGCAAATGAGCCTGAGCTCATCATGTGTTATACCAAGAGTCTGATTGGGCTGTGGAACTCTGTTCTCTGTTCTGATGGAGCTCCATCCAATGTCTTTGAAAAAGGTTGGATGAATTGGACCACACCAGCACCTGATATCACTAATGCGCTCATGGCTCAGATGCTCACAGCAATATTGCTGCATGTAGTTTTATGCTGCTTTTCTACTGCATGGAACTTACATGACTCGACTTGGCACGGCTCTTTTGCTTTTCCACTGGCCAAATCTGATATGTGGTCCCTGTAACCAGGTATGTTTTCAGTCCCAGCTCGCTCTGCGGTCTAACCTTGCAGAGTAGGTACTAAATGGTGACCTGTAAACCCTGCAGAGCGCTGATTGGCCAGAGCCATGTCAATCACCACGAAATGCAGAGATCATTAAAATCCAACACAAACTTGCCGCTTGTAAAATCTCTTAAGTTACAGCAGCGTTCACAGCAGCTCTTAGCTTTACCTCAATGTGTTTTTAAGAGTTTATATGCTCCTTGGGCTGATGGCTGATGGAATTTTCCAGTGAAAGCCAAATATGCAACAAGTAAAACTAATCTGTACAAACTGGGGCGCGGAGCCGTGTTCAGTCCAAAAAAACAAAAACAACACGCTAATACACGATGAGTAAACGAAGCCTAATTTTACCGCCGCCATAGTTGTGGATTTCAAAGCCAGTGATTCCTGTTAGAGACTTTTTTTAGAGAGGTTTTCCAGTGGAAAAGTATGGCATCAAAATAGGTTCTAAAGTTCTGAGACCCAAAAAACAGAATCCATAACCAATAAATGTCATTTTATAATTGAGAAATTTCTCATTAAAATTGAGAGTTATAAAAACAGGTTGGTAAACAGAATATTTCTGACTCTTTTGAGTTTAATATTCTTGAAGAATCCATTTTCGCTTTAATTGGCTGCTGAAATTAAGTCCCACCCACCTATCAGATTCTGCACACCCTGCTACGTCAGCGAGAGCGCGCCAATCTTACCCTGATTGGAAAATGACCGAGAGGGAAACACAGGTAAGCCATATCAACTATTTTAAAGATTATGTCTTTTAGTAAAGCACAGTTTATCATAGAAGCTTAGAGTAATTTTCAAATCTGTGTTAGGATGTGCAGAATGGGCTGGGTGGGCAGGGCTTAACTTCAGCAGTCAATGACTGTCTAGATCCCGCCCCCCTCGTCAAAATTCAAAAGCAAGAAACTCGTGGAGGTGAAAGCAAGACTAAAAGAAGCACAAGTGAGAAAAGGCAGAATGAAAGTAAAAGCGGATTCTTCAAGAATATTAAACTCAAAATAGACGATTATATACAGAAATATTCTCGTTACAAATCTGTTTTATAACTTTCAATATTAATAAGAGTTTTCTCAATTACAAAATGTAATTCGTTTTTTGGTTCTTAGAACTTGAGAACCTATTTTGACACCATAGAAAAGTGACAAGCTGTAAGCTTGCCGAGCCAAGCCGTGGAGAGAAGTGAAATTATTAACATTTGAGCTGCTCTGACATTTCATTAAAGAACAACATTTAGCTCACATGTACTAAACACTGTGAGAGGCTCTGATCATTTACCCTTCAATTTTGGGGGAGTCTAAAACACTTAATGTGAGCTTAACATGTCCTAATGTACAACAACCTAGGAAAATCAAAATTCTCCCCAGCTAGCAGGGATCTTTGGCTAACATTACCCATTCTAACAAAGTTTTGAAGAAAACATTTTAGACTAATATTCAAAGCATCTTATTTAAAATAACAAACATCATTAAAAGTTTAATTGAAAAATTAGACTAAAATCTTTTCTTTAAAACTTTTAGAAATTTTGGGTAACGTTAGCCAAAGTTGTGGTAGATGGGTCTCAATTACTACTGATAATATGTGCTCTCTACTATTGAAACAATGAACCTGTGAAGGAAATTATTTTATTTTTTTATAACGTGTTTAATTGGAAAGAAAAAAGCTTAATGTAAAATGTACTATTTCTGTTTGAGTTAGTGTTTCATTGCCATATTAAGCTTTAGACACTCCCTGAATTTCCACTGGGTTTGAGCTTCATCTCAAAGAATAACTCTAGAAACTACACCACAAAAAGAACAAAACAGTTTAAAACTGTAAAAACAGTGTCAATTCATCATAAATGTGTGTAATGAATAGAGTAAATACTCATTCCTATTTTAAAATCCCATAAACAGTATAAACCTTTACATTAGTATTTTCTTCCCTGAGCATCCACTGTTGCTATGGAGATCATTAACCAATTGTGGCTAACTCTTTTTGTGCTAATACTAGCAGTTATGCTATTTTTACAAAATGAAACTAAAGAAACACATAAATATTGGCCATGTTATTTTTTATTCCCATGTGTGTACAAGTACTAATCTGCAGAAACCAGCCTACTTACCCTACCCAAGCTGCATCTCTAACTCGCTATTGGCAAACCATATTTAACCAACAGCAATTTAAAGGGAGGGTAAACTGTGATGCATATTATAAAAGCATTGTAAAATTATAATATAACATATTATAACTTATATGTGTTTACCCTTCACTACCTCCAACTGTGGATAGGAAAAATGTATAAATCAACAAAGTGATCCTGGAAATACAGGTGATGATCATAAAATTAGAATAACACAAAAAAGTTGATTTATTTCAGTAATTCCATTCAAAAAGTGAAACTTGTATATTATAAACTTGACTATTATTCATTACACACAGACAGATATATTTCAAGTGTTTATTTCTTTTAATTTGATGATTATAACTGACAACAAATGAAAACCCCAAATTCAGTAAATTAAGTAAGGTTCAATATTGAAGATACCTGGTGCCACACTTTAATCAGTTAATTAACCCAAAACACCTGCAAAGGCCTTTAAATGGTCTCTCAGTCTAGTTCTGTATGCTACACAATCATGGGGAAGACTGCTGACTTGACAGTTGTCCAAAAGATGACCACTGAGACCTTACACAAGCAGGGAAAAACATAAAATGACATTGCTAAAGAGGCTGACTGTTCACAGAGCTCTGTGTCCGGGCACATTAATAGAGAGGCGAAGGGAAGGAAAAGATGTGGTACAAAAAAGTGTACAAGCAATAGGGATAACCACACCCTGGAGAGGATTGGGAAACAAAACCCATTCAAAAATGTGGGGGACATTCACAAAGACTGGACTGCAGCTGGAATCAGTGCTTCAAGAACCACCACACACAGATGTATGTAAGACATGGGTTTCAGCTGTCGCATTCCTTGTGTCAAGCCACTCTTGAACAAGAGACAGCATTAGAAGCGTCTCGTCTGGGCTAAAGACAAAAAGAACTGGACTGCTGCTGAGTGGTCCAAAGTTGTGTTCTCTAATGAATTTTGCATTTCCTTTGGAAATCAAGGTCCCAGAGTCTGGAGGAAGAGAGGAGAGGCACAGAATCCATGTTGCTTGAGGTCCAGTTTAAAGTTTCCACAGTCAGTGATGGTTTGGGGTGCCATGTCATCTGCTGATGTTGGTCCACTGTGTTTTGTGAGGTCCAAGGTAAACGCAGCCATCTACCAGGAAGTTTTATACAGTTGCCATTGAGAACAGTGTTGGATCCAGGTATAGAAGTTCCGGAATGCACACACTTCAAATTTTAGAGGTGCTGGATCTTGATCTGGCTCAAATTAAGCTCTGGTGTTTGGTGCAAATCCTCTTGGTGTTCGCTCCAGGAGTGACAGAATACTGACTGCACTGTGTGGTTCTGACCTGGGGCACTACTAGCTGACCAATCCTGATCTAGGCCTACTAGGTTCACACACATCAAGCAGATTAGCAATACATTTTGGTCCAGATTGGTTAACATTTGTAGTTAATCTGAAGATATGACAGGGACCTGAGAACCTGAGGGATGTGCACCATCCTCTTCTCACCAAACAGACGTCATAAGATTGTTAGCCCGATACAGACCTTTTACAGACCACATACAACTTTCCATATGTCCATATTTAGACAGAGAGGGGCATCTTTTTCTTGATGTCTTTTCACTTATCAACCAAATCTCCATATTGTTTAGATATGAAGACTGAGTCAGAGTAAAAAGGTTTTGTGCTGAGCGGTATGTGTAATATCATTATATTATACTGTATAAATGTATATAAATCAGGCATCATATAGAACAACAAAATCCACCCATAAGGAGAATGCTGAGCAGAGTAGATGTAATATCAAGCATTCTGTAGGGCTTGCAGTGTTGTTTTTGCTATGACGTTGTGAAGCTGTTAATGTAATAATATAATTATATAAAGATCCAGGTATTGAATGAAGCATGTTAAAGTTTACTGGCTTATTTCCGTACCGTGTTTAACTCTAAATTAATTGAGCCCAGGTTAAAATAATAATTTTGGCCAGAAAACACAGCACAACCCCTCCCTCTATTATGTACATTTTCAAACATCCCTTTCACTCGCCCGCCCCCCTCGTATGTGTGTGTGTATATATGTATATATATATACACACACACACACACACACAAACCACACTAACATATATATGCACACACCCTTCCCCCATAAACATACACACCATACACACCATCCCCCCATGCACTTGGATGTATCTGAAATTACATTGACTTCTACCAGCAGCCCACATCATCAGCCCACAGCACGTACAGCACTGCACACCACAGACAGATGGACTACATACACATTATTATTCAGCAATGTGCCAATACTACATTTTTTTGCCAATTTGGTTAATAGAGATTAGCTTTACTCAGTTTTTCCTTCTCTTATTTTAACCCTAAAACTAGAACATTTCCCTGTACCTTCTTTCAGCCAGAATTCAATATAAACTGTATTACACCCAGTAAAATCACCACTAAAAGGAACGTCTATTGTGGGCAATCACAGTACTCTCTGCTTGTTTACATTCCAAGGTTATGTGTCTTTTAAGGTGGAACGGTGTGTTCGAGGGGGAAAACCGACTGTTGTTTGTAGGTGGCTGAAGTGTAGCTTGTCTGTAAGTTTTTAGTCACTTATTGAATTCCCACAGACATTCGTTTGTAACTCGAGCTGTTTAGATTTGTAGCACTGCCCACTATAAGTGATCCAAAACAGCAAAAATAAGATAGTATTACCGCACAGTGGAGCAGGAATAGAGCAACATCCTTGTCTTGGTTCGTGCTTTTTAGCATTTGGAGTCTCTCCGTTGTTTAAAAATATTCCAGATGAGCAGAAAGAGAGAGAGAGAGAGAGAGAGAGAGAGAGAGAAAGCCTACCATACCAGACCAAGCCGGTCTGTCTTTTAAATCATTTACAAATACCGACTGGAAAGCAGCAAATGGTGAGGAAACGCCACCTGAATTTTATTAAAAAAGGTTTTTTGGATTACATATTCATTCATTTATCTTCTGGAAGCATTTCATTCTGATCAAGGTCACAGTGGACCGAGACCCCATGCAGGATCAGATTATCTCACAGAATATGAATGAGTGAACGAAACACATGACTCACTCCGGGATTATCCAATCACTGGACGATTTAATTCCAAACTGTGCCTTTTTTGCTGGGAAATGTGTAACTAATTCTAAGTAGCTAGGAAGAATCTCGGTAAGTCTCGTGAGCTTTCAGCAAGCGACCTTTCAGCAATGAAACCTCCCCTGAGTTCAGCTCGCACCGAGAGGAGCTCTGTGGTTTATAATGCATTAGAGAGGAGCAGTAATACTGAGGAGAGGTATCACCCTATCACAAACAATTCATCTTACTCTACACTCATTACTCTCTCTCTCTCTCTCTCTCTCTCTCTCTCTCTCTCTCTCTCTCTCTGTGCTCACGTCCTTGGTATATCATCAAAAAAAAAAAATACATCAAACACCAAATGCAATAAGGCCCTCCACCCTCCCACACACTGTGGTGTGTATGCGGTGATTTGTCTGCTTCTCCATCGATGAATGTCAAGTAGTATACATCGAATACATTTGCACTTTTATTGCTCAGGGGCCGTGCACACTTCCTCCCTTCTTTACCCCCCACTCTCATCGTTATCTAATGTTTTATTTAGTGCAGATTTATCCTTGTGCTTTTCTGAAGCACATTCCATGCTTGGTGTACATCGGACCTGCTTCCACCTCAACACCAGCTCATCCAGCGCTCCTTCTCAAATGAAGGGTCTTAACCAGGAGGTGTGAGAAGAGACCCTGCTCTTTTGGGAAGGCTTTGCATTAGATGTTGGAACATTAAGGTGAGGATTTGATGGCGTTCATCCACACAAATATCAGTGAGTGTCAGGTGCTGGTGTTGATGATTAATTCTAGATCACAAACACCACTCCAACTCCAGATTTATACTCCTCTAGACCACAATTGTGAGCTCAGGCTCAGTTATAGTTGCCTTAGATTCTCTCATTTCATTACATTACTACGGATGCTATACAAACATACCAGTGCTCTCCAAAGAAAAATATGTATCTGCGTTGTTGGGGATTTTTAGTTTACTACATCGTATGAACACAGCAGCTATCCTTCACATTGTGTGAAAATTTCAGGATGAATGGCCCAATAGAAATGCTCCCAAATGACTAGGTATTAAATCTTTTTACACTGACATCCATTAAAAGTTAAGAAGGTTTTTACCTTCTTTAAAGTTGCTATTTTGGGCACACATGTATTTCTTTGGACAACAATGATCCATAGATACAGAGAGGTCTCTCTCTCTGTGTGTGTGTGTGCTGAGATGAACCCTCTTTGCTCTGTTTTTGATTTCCAGATCCGTCACCAGGACGACAGGATTATTTTGAATCTTTCAGATCAGATTGAGTTTAGGGTTTGATTTCAGAGCCTGTCACAGTGTGTTGCTGGAAATTCTGTCCACAGCTTTAAGGATGTGACAGCTCCTCTCTTTCACCCCACTGACCACTGCCCACTGCTCCAGCACAGCATTTATCATCAAACCCACTTCATACACAATTTAAAACATTCGCGTGACCATTTCAACTTACGTTTTATATTTCAGTTCATCTCCAGTTCAGTGGAACACAGACCGTCATCTGTAAACAACAAGAGTGCGTCTCAGCAACGAGAGATTCTCCCTTTATTAAAGGCAACATACATGATTCTGGAGAGCTACTGTTCTCACAGCAAAACAAACTCCCCCTCAAACTCATCATCTTTTAATGTGGAACAGGGATTGCGAGTAAGAAGCTCCCGAGCAAAGTTCAGACTGATTCACTAAGTTTGTTTCCCATTAACAGATCCAGGGCTGCATACAAACACCAGAGCTTTTATCCAGCACAAACAGAGCAGACAGCAACAAATGGCGAGGAAATGATCTCTGAATTTCATAAAAGGTGTATTGGATCATCACCTTTAATTCATTTAACACTGTTTGTGTTTGACAACAAATAATGTAGATGCAAGACTTCCTCCAAGAGGTGCCAGCACATATTCTCAGTCAGTTGAGCTTAGCACGCTTGGAGAAGATTCTGTTATGATACAGACACACATACATACACACACACACAGAGCAGACACACACACACACAGAGAGCCATGTTTTAACAGAGAGAGCCATGACGTGAGGTCAGTTCAGAGCTGTGTATGAACAGCTGTCAGCACAAAGCACCATCAAAAATACAGTATGTGTGTGTGCGTGCGTGTGTGTGTGTTGTTTGTGTGTGTGTGTGTGTGTGTAGAAGTAGTAGTCCAGAAAATCCAGAAAGAGAAGAACTGTCTCTGACTTTATATCTAGATGTAGGTGTGGTGGACCAACGAGGTAGGAGTGTCTAACAGAGTGGACAGTGATTGGACACACATCAGTGTCACTGCAGTGCTGAGAATGATCCACCACCTAAATCATACCTGCTCTGCTGGGGTTCTGAGCATTGAAGAACAGGGGGAAATGGGTGAGGGGGGAGGTGGGGGTAAGAAAGTATGCAGAGCAACAGATGGATATGCAGTGTGTAATATTTGTGCTATATATTTCACTGGTTTTCTCTGGTGCAAGAACAAACCAATATAAACACACACACACACACGCACACACACACACACACACACGTGCGTGCTGAACGCTCCACTGCTCTAACAGACTGACACAGTGAGATTGATTCAGTCTCTTAAAGTGGCACATGATCATTACATTTAATAACATCAGAGAAACTGATGGAGGAGAGAATCAGGGTGGCACTTCATCACTCGGTTTCATCCCTCCAACCCAGGAACAGCACACCCTTCATCCTGAGGAAGAGGATGGAAGAGTATTAATGTGTAAAATGGGTCCTGTTTTATGCATTATTTTTCACACAACCCGTTAAATACTACATATAAATATCAAGTGTGCATTGAAATGTGACTGGGCCATGGTGGAACAGTGGAGCTGCATTCTCAGGAGTGATAGAGCTCCATCCAGTACCTCTGGAATGAGCTGTAGTCGAGTTTGGGACGCGGTACGTGTCCAACCATTGATCTGAACCTGACCTCCGTAATGTTTATGTGGCTGAATGCCATGAAAACATCACAACAGTGTTCCAGCATCTACTACAAAGCTATTCCACAAGATTAGAGACCGTTAAGAGAGTTAAGTGAGGTGCGGCTAGACTCATTGAGCCGCTCTGAGAAATTCTTGTGTGGCATAGAACTGTGGAAAATACCACGGACGCAGGACCCTGGCTCTGGCTGCAGACCATGGGTAGAAGCAGAGGAGCAATAGGGGGGAGTGTGCAGTGAGCCCCAGCATCAGCAGCAGGATCCCTACCCTTTACCTGTTCTGCAGCTGAGGTCCAGAGGTCCGAGGGGCTCTTCAAGGTTCTTCCCTCCTCCATGTGGCTCTGCCCTTTGACTCATCCACTTTCCTCTAGGAGCGAGGAACTGAGGGGTATTTCGGAGTTGTGGGGAAAGAAGGAGACAAGTTCTTTTACACTGAAAGAAAGAGGTTTAAATTATACGCGTGCTACTAGTAGTCTAAGCCAAAACGTTACTGGAGTTTACTGTCCTCAAGAGGAAGACATCTTGCCTAATCCACACAGGGACACACAGTCAGACTTGCAGACCTCACTTTAAGAGAAACTGAGAGAGAGAGAGAGATCTTGTGCAAGTGCAACCCTTGAGAGGTGAACTGTTTCTTCTAGTTTAAAATAAAATTCCCCCTCATCTGGATTCATAAAAATTCATTTCTCCTCAGCGACTCAAAACGCCGTCACAGTAAAGACTGTTGGAAGCGAGGAGTACTGAAGGAATTCACAGACTTTGAGTGGAAGCAGAATATCTTTATGACACAGTAGTCTTTCATGATTTTATAAAAATGCGAGTTGATGAACGATTATTTTACAGTGTAAGACCCCTGGGTCAGTAATGTGTGCTGTTGTTGCCTTGTACGAGCCCAGTTCATGCACAGAATAGCTTTCTGATTGTTATCGGATACAGGTGTTTACACGGCTATTATTCTTTAATGGACTATTTAAAGGATTACCACATTGTTCAATCGGATAGGAAATGTCATTGGAATGACACCAATTCGACTAATCTATTCCGACTGAGGTGTACACATGGGCGTATTCTATTCTGAATGAGCTGTTAGTCAGATTATTATCGGATTATCAGGCTGCATATAAACATAGGCACTGTGAAGTCAGGAAATTGGGTTATAACTCATTATAACTCATTATTCAGGGTTTAATTTCTCTTTAAATAAGCTGATTTTAGCCACTGGAAATGTCTCAGTTGCTGGAGAATGTTAGTGATGTTAGAACGTAATGTAAATCAGATTTTTAACCGCATCTCTTCAAACTGGAGATTATATGGGTTTTTGGTTGCGGTCCAAGTTCCCCGTCGTCTGAGCCAAGTCTTTCTGTGGGGATGTTCTAGAGCATGGTCTTAAAGTGTCCATCTGCCTCCTCCACTCCCACACATCAGCACTGAAACATACTTCCACATCACGTGAAGCCTTTCTCCGTCCTAATGAACCACACTTTCCTTCCATCAGAGCCGACATTATGGAGTTATTCTCCTGAAAGTTGAGCGCACAGCTCTGATCTTCAGATTTAACCATAAAACTGTGCTGCTGTTGTTTCTTCTCTTATAAAAACCTCCTCTCTATGACATTTAGATGTGACCTGGATACTAACAGACAGTATAAAATGGTTTCCCAGCATGCAACGGGAGAAGGGAAGGGAAAAGAGAAGCGTTTTTAAGGGAGATGAAGCTGCTGATGTTTGTTTTATACCCAGAGAGAATGGCGTGTAAACACAAAACATGGCGTGTTATTAAGAGCAAGAACTTGGTTATTTCCTTTCACAACAGCATCTCATAAACTATTCTGACAGACTAATAAACTATATAAAGCTGAGTAGGGGAGGGGGAGAGGGAGGGCTGAGAGAAGGTAGGGGGGGTGAAGGGGGGAAGGATAGAGAGAGAAAAAACTGGCTTTGAATCTTACAGCCACAAAAGGGAAAAAAATGAAAAAGGCAAAAGAAAAACATCAATCAGGAGGATTATTATTTCAGTTTCCATGGCAACAGGCTCCCAAACTCAATATCTCCACGTCCGCGCCACTTATTATCATCGTTTTTGATTGTGTATCATTGAAACTGCGGTGATTACACTCTCAGGATGGAGGAAAATGAACGAAAGAATGGATGAAGTATAAAAAGGAAGGAGCCTGTTGCCGTGGCAATGCTGAACTGCGTCCTCCATCACTTCACCCCCTCTGTCCTGGGCCATGATGCTGGAGTAGACAAACTTATGGAGGATGCTTCAGCCAATCACTCATCTTCTTAACCCAGATATTATTCGACTCCTATCCCCCACACACTGTCTCAGTTGGGTGGGTTGAGGGGAGTGAAAATGTGCTTCCTCCAAGACATGTGAACCCAACTCACTGCTTCTTTTCACTCTGCTACTCTGCAACCTAAGAGGCAGGAGAAAAGTATCTGCCCAGATCTGTCACATCAGCTGAGTTACAGGGTGCAGTGGTTAAAATCTCCCCCTACGAAACGGGACGACCCTTCAAGAACCTGATACATCATGAGAACACAAATAAAAAAGAGCAGTGCTTCATTCCCAGGCAACTAGCACTGCTCTGTAGCAGCTCTCCCCCAGTCTGCAGTGATATCAGAGGAGCTGTTGGATTTTAGTTTAGATATTATCAGTGCATGTGTGTGTGTGTGTGTGTGTGTGTGTGTGTGTGTGTATGGGTATGTGTGCACGTGTATGTATGTGTTTATTCATGTGCCTTTGTGTGTGCGTGTGCATGTGTGTGTTATCAGACCCCCGGATTCTGGTTTATTAAATCCTGGCAGTGTTTGTCTCTCTCTCGTTGGCTCAGAATGCCATTCTCTTTGAAGCCATCTGTAGCTGTTAATGGAGAGAGAATTTCTGTCTCTTCTCTTTTGTTACTGACCACAAAAACCAGCTCTTTCTCCCAGTCCCTGTCCACTCCGAAACGATTCCCCGAACACACAACCTCGGCTCTCCTTCCTTCAGATACTGAGGGAAAATCTCAGTTAGGTTGGACAAGCTTTAAATAGACTTTTCTGTTTCACACAAACTCAGTTTATATCAGCAAACCAGTTTTAAACAAGGATGTAATGAGCTAGGACACTGTGGAGCAGCTGCACATGAGCCAGGATCACCCTGCTCAGGGCCATTGGACAGAGGGTTATAAAGACCCCCCTCCCGGCCTTGGTCTGTGAAGCCGATGTAGAGCCAGAATTTATCAGTCAACATCAGCACCTGACCTCACCAAAGTTTATGTGGCTGAATGCCATCAAACCTTCACAGCAGTGTTCCAGCATCATTCTGAGACGACTAGAGGTTGTTGCTGCAAACAAGAAGGGGAATGAAACCCTGATTTTAACCCTTTGGAGAGATGAGCAGGTGTCAACTACAAACCACCACAACAGCAGCGATAACGTTAAGCATCGTTTTCTCACTGAGTTTGTTCCTTCCTTGTTGCAGCTTCACTGGACTGTTTCGTCAGCCACCGATCCAAGGAGTGTTTGAACCTCTTCAATAGACCACAGTGTAAGTTTACGAGCTGCCTTTGTGAGTCGGATAAAAACAAATGTGATATCTGCTGCAGCTGGAGATTTTACAGATGGTGAGTTTGTGCTGGACGTCTGCATTGCGTGGCACAGAGTGACAATTCTTTCTGGACTATCAGCGCTCTGCAAGGTTTACACGCCATGGTTTAGTCCCTACTCAGCTCGCTCTGAACCACAAGAGAGCAGGGATTAAAAAAGAAGCCAGTTCCAGGACCAGGACCAGATTTGCCTGATGGAGAAGCAGGAAAGACAAGTCAAGTAGAGTAGGGACAATGCAGTGGTTTCTTTCGTTCAAGCTTTCTGTTTACTATTTATTTACATCATCACATTTACAAATCAGCCATGACATTAAAATCACCTCCTTGTTTCTCCACTCACTATACATTCTCTCAACTATTCTGACCACTCCAGTCACATTGTAGTTCTACACTTACACGCTGTAGTCCATCTGTTGCTTTGCATACGTTTTTTTGCCCCTTTCCCCCTGTTCTTCAATGCTCAGGACCCCTACAGAGCAGGTATGATTTGGTGGTGGATCATTCTCGACACTACAGTGACACTGACGTGATGGTGGTGTGTTATTGTGTGTGTGGGATCATACACCCCTCTGGCTGACTGTTGCCACTGAGCATGGCAATCTTAGGTTGGTGGACATATATATATATATATATATATATATATATATATATATATATATATATATATGAATATAGAACAAGAAAAGAGAAAAAGACAGGGATAAAACAACAGAGTTAAATGAGGTAGAGAGAGATGCTTGAGAGTTATCAAATTTGAGAGAGAGATAAAAGGAGAAAAAACAAAAAGATATGGTATAGGGAAAGAGGGAGACAAAGGGAGGAGAGAGATATAGGGATAGAGAGAGAAAGAGAGAGGGGACAAGGGAAATGAGATGTATTTAAGAAGTTTAAAAAGAGAGAAAATGAGACAGAGAGGGAGAGAGAGAGAGAGAGGGAATGAGAGAAAGGGGGAGACTTATTAAAGAAGTGTAAACAGAGGGTGAATGATGTCTTTCAGAGAAAAGGAAAGCAATCAATTGGCATCTGTCCCAGAGTCACAGAGAAAAGGGAAGGAATAAAAAATGTAGAAGAATGAAGTCATGTATTACTCTTCACTAACAGCAGGAATGAGAAACAGCATTTAGTACAGGTCTCTCTCTCTCTCTCTCTCTCTCTCTCTCTCTCTCTCTCTCTCTCTCTCTCTCTCTCGTATTATTTTTCAGTTTGCAGAGAGATTAATTGACATAGAACCCCTATATTTTTTTGGGAAAGGGTCAAACTTAGATGTAGAGTAAGGTCTAGGATAAATGTGTGTGTGTGTGTGTGTGTGTGTGCGTGTGCGTGTGTGTGTTATAGAGAGTGACAGAGGGAGAGAGATTTAAGGAAAAAAACCTGCCACAAATCATTAAAGAAGAGAGAGCAAGACCAAAAAGAAGAAAAAAGAGAACAGAGGAAGCAGGGGGAAGAGAAAGAGAGGTTTGTATATATGTGATTTTTAATGTGTGCTTATATATAAATCTTATTTCACTCCCTTTTTACATTTTTAAATATTACTATCTTTTATTACTCCCTTAAAAAATATCTGCATCTTTAATTGCTTTGTCAAAAAAATGGATAATTACATTTTATTCAGAGATAAAGTTATTTTTAAAAAATGAAAATAAATAAATAAACAGAGAGAGAGAGAGAGAGAGAGAGAGAGAGAGAGAGAGAGAGTGAGAGAGAGAGAATGTCCTCATTAGCTGTAACTGGTTAATTATTGATGAGAGTTCCCTCTTTGCTCTGTTCTTCATTTCTGGAAAAGAAGGAAAAATATTCAGAATGTTTCATCTCTTTGACTGTGGAGTATTAATAAAACATACTCCACTCTTTACACACACTCATCCATATTCTTCCTCCTCCTCCTCTCTCTCTCATTGCTAGGATTTAATAAAAAGGAATGACAGACGTAGGGTGTTTGGGGAAAAAGAAAGAAAGAAAGAAATGAAGGGGGCAGCAGGAGGAAGAGTGAGAGATATAAAGAGAGCAATAAAAGAGAGAGAGAGAGACTGAACATTGCTCCAGATTACAGATGCAAAGGACACATGCTACTCTAGGGTATCTCCTGGACTGAAGAGGGCACTGTTCAGGTCGGTGTTCTTCTTTACTGCTGCTACTGCACTACTCTTGAGAAGAAAGCCGTTTCTCAATGTGTTTTTACGTTATTGGAAAACGTCATCAGTCTCAGCCCAAGTACTGTTCCGTTTAAATGTACACATCTAGCCAAGTAGAGTCCAAAACCCCGGATGTGTTCTTGCTCTGCCCCTAATATCAAGGATGCACTAGGTCGTGACTTGTGTAGACTTCAGCGAGTCAGATATCCCAGAATGCATTTCGAAGCAACTTCAGCGCGATTAATATTTTCCCACCACTGAGACGGTGATTCATCAAATATGCCGGCATTCCAACAGCGTCCTCTGGAGTTTGTACTCACGAGTCGAACCCGCCAAGTTTGTACTACAGTTTGAAATTGACATGCTTTACACAAACCACTACACTAGTGACCACTGATTTCTTTTCCGATCCGATAAATGTCAAATTTAGGCTGGTATCAGTAAAACAGATCCGATACTAAGACTTTGTGTAAAGACACCTAATGTATCTGGTAATTCAAAAAAAAAATTATATTTCAAATCATAGCTTCATAAAGAATACAAGACATCCGAGTTATTTGTTGATTATAAATAATATTTGATAGATATATTTATATAAATAATATTAGATTAATTTATAATGTTATTTTTTATTGATCTTTTCTAGTATATATTTTTCAAAGTTCACCATGGCTGTTTTATCGCAATTGCTTGGTATAATTTAATGACACCTAGTCCAATCCACTTTAAATGATCAAATCTTTAAGAAACCTTACCTGAATAAGCTTTTTTCCCTGTGTGAGATTATCTCAGTGATACACATTATTACTCCAAGCTGAACTCATGCGGCTATTTGTTGAAGCATGTATTTATTTTGTTACTTTTTTCATAACAATATTTATTAATTTGAACAACTTCAGCAAAAACAGTGCTAAGTGCCACTAAAAGCTCCAAATTTTCTCCCTCTGTACCTGGATAGTGCCTGCCTGCAGCACCGAAGGACTCCTGACACTGTGCTCTCCTCTTCAGTCTGCCTCATCATAAATGCCTCGTGTTCTGTTTTGTGGTTTAATCTGAGTGGTTTTCCCAAGGTTTGTTGTGTTGCTACAAAATCACAAACCGCGTCTTGGCTTTTTTTGGAGCTGAAATAGCTCCACACAGGACTCCATTTATGCTGTGCCATTGTGTCTGTCTACAGACTGACTGACTGAGCAACGTAATGCTGTGCTTATGCATTACACACTTACCTAGGCGGAAGAAAAAGTAGTTACAAACCCACCGCGTATCATTTAGATCTCAATAGTTTATTTCCTTTCCACTGTGTTCCTGTTAATGATACACATTACCTCAAATGACTGAAGTATCAAAAGTATCGATATTTTGATTTGAGCATAACGATCTGGTATCGGAGGTATCGATATTTCAGTATCGATCCGCACATCACTACAGAATATGTTACTGTTTACTCGTAACATGGCATTCAGCCATGTTAAACTCCAGTGAGGTTCAGGGGCATTTCTACAACTCCACAGACCCAGACTGGGGGGGCTTTACACCCCTCTATCACACACTTGGCTCTGAAAATGGCACCACAGTGTGTAGCTTTTCCAGAGTATCCCAGTTCAGTTTGTGTTTCTCTGTGGAGATTAAACACATGTACAGTGTCTAAATACATCTGGACACAGTTTCTGTAAGCATTTTGTCACTGAACCACTCTCTCTCCAGAGAGAGAGAAAGAGAGGTGAGGAAAAGAGAGGGGCATAACAGAGAGAGAGAGGGAGGGAGAAAGGGGAGAGTATAGAGGAATTGGGTGAGGAAAGAGAAAGGGGGATGGGAGAAGGAAAGTAGGAGAGAGAGAGGGACAGAGAAATGGAAGAGTATAGAGAAATTAGGTGAGAAAAAGGAAAAGAGAAGGGGAAGACAGACTGAGAGAGATAGAAAAAGAAGGAGAGAGCAGATGTGTATTAATGTCGTGTTTGTGATAAGATGGAGTAGTGTGATATGATCAGTGTAGACTTCAATTTCTCACCGTGTTTATTACCTCCACCTGAGACCAGAAAATACAGCACACACACACACACAAAGTGGTTGGCAGCCCATTTCTCCAGTTGTGAGTTTGTGTCTTCACAGATCACAGATGGGTTAAAGGAACACTGCATATTTCTTTACCTTAAAATTACAACTTCAAAATCACTGTGAGGCTCCACTGAACTGTAACAGTGAGAACAGAGTATCTGTCAGTACTACTCTGGGCTCAGCACTGCAGAGACTGCACTATGTAACTTTTGGACGAGGGTAAGAAATCACCCCTCCCTGCCCTCACCAATCATTTTAGTGCTGCAATTGAAGTTATGTAATGGTAGTAAGTATATATACAGTAGGTAAACCCTGCAAACTCATATCATTTCCGCATCAGACAAACTTGCTTACTAGAAAAAATTAATTAAAGTAGGGGGAGCCTCAGGAGCAAAAAATCCAAATCTTACTTAGTGTTCCTTTAAATGCAGACAGGCAATTTCCATAAGAGGATCAATAAAGGTAATAGCAATAATAATCTTAGTTGTCTTCCTTGTCTTCGTCTTCTTTGTTGTTGTTTTCATCTTTTCACCTTCATTTCAGTCTTTTTCTTTGTCTTCGGCGTCTTCTTCGTAGTCTTCTTCTTAAGCTATTGTACCACCTCTAAAAATGATTTGCAGGGTCCAGAATGTAACTGAAGCCGGTTTGGGACCAGGAGGTCAGGGGTCTCTTTCCCTGGACTGACACAAAAACATGGGAAGGGGGAGTGAAGGAACAGTGCTTTTTCCTCCCCCAACATCCACGGCTGATATGCCTTTGAGCAAGACACCTAACACCCAACTGCTCCCTGAGTGCTGGGGATGACTGCCCCCTGCTCCAGGTGTGTGTGTGTGTGTGTGTGTGTGTGTGTGTGTGTGTGTGCTCATTCCCCCTTAAGCACTGCCATGTATGGGTTAATTTCTTTTACATTGTGCAGTCACAATAAAAGTCAGTGTGCTTCTGTAAACTTTTCAAAGCCTTGCAGGAGAAATAACACCAGAGAAACATCCCAGGCTGGTGGAGAACGGCCCACTGCAAACTCGTAAACACACACACGTTTTCATGACTCCAATGTGCCAAATCCTATTTCTTCCTCAAATATTTATCTTCTCCTGCAGAATGGAAGAGCTGTGTTCAATAAATACTGCGCTCCAGCAGCATAGTGCTACTACAGCCCAGACTCCGCAGACTCCTCCAGGACTGAGTCACAGAGAACAGCACAGACACGGGCGCCTCCCACTTATTATATTCATATTTATTAAACAATATTTGAACGTGAATGACTGGGTGACTGTGTGAAAATGTCCACAGCTGTGAGTGTGTGAGTGACTGGCTTAGTGTGTGATGTCAGGATGAATAAAATCTCAAAACCAATAGTAGATTAAAGAGGATCACCACCTCATTCACTTCAAATATTTCACCATAGAAATTTGACTGAGGACAGTGTTGGCGAATGGAACCAGACGTCACATGAGCCACAGGTCACCATGCCCAGTGCTGTGTGTGGGTTGGACGGGTATAAAACACCAGAACTGGGCTGTGGAGCAGTGGATGTATACTGTATGGAGTGGAGGTGGAGAGGGAATCCATTCACCCCCACTGGAGAAAAATCTGTTCTGTGAGATATGTTTGGAGCTGTGCTTTTTCTTCACCCTCCAGCTCTAAATGCACTTTATGCAGGTTCTGGACATGAAGACAGTCCAGCGTCCACACGTCCGAGGGTTTCAACAGAGACTCTTTCTCTGGAGAAGGTAAACACTGGGAAATGTGGAGTGTATTAGTGTGTTCTGGCTGTAACACACACCCCGGGGTTATGCAGAATCAGCGAGATCTTTTGGGACATGTGAGTACTGTGTATATTTTGGTTGGTTAGCGCTGGACTTTAGTGCACTTTCACACCTCCTTTAATTCAGTTCCTCTTTCAGCTTCATAACCAAGAAGAATGTAATCATAAGTGACCCTTACAGAACCTCCACAACAATCCAGAACCTGTTCTTATTTTCCTAGAACCGGCCCACTGCGGCAAACCAAACATGGGCACGGGCTGGTGGTGTGTTAGTGTGCTTTTCCACTGCATTGGCCTGACTCCACTTGACTCGACTCGATGACGCTTTGAAAACCACAACAACAGCGGTAAAGTTAGGCACTGTGTACTCCTTGTCGATTGCTGTGTTGTTGGTTTTTGGACTGAACACGACTCCATGCCTCAGTTTTCACAGACTAGTATTCCATGTCGCACGATCATCTTTCTCTGGAGGTTTTTGTCGGCCACCGACCCAAGAAAGTCTGAACCTCTTCAAAACCCCAAGGGGGAACGTTGCAAGCTGCCGTTGTGAGTCGGATAAAAACAAATATGAAAGCTTCTGTTACAGAGATTTTACAAGTGTTGAACTTTGTGTTGGAGCTCATTTCATGGTGATTGACAGGTCTCTGCAGGGTTTACATGTCATGATTCTGTACCAAATTGGTGCGGCTGGAACCGTAAGTGGGCAGGGACTAAAAAAAAAATAAAAGTTCCAGGGACCAGGACCAGATATGGCCAGTGGAAAAGCCAAAGAGCCAAGCCAAGTCATGTGGGTTCCATGCACAAGAAAAGCAACATTAGTGGGTGTTGGTACATGTGGATCAGACACAGCAGTGCTGCTGAATTTTTAAACCCTGTCTTCGTTTACAAATACAATCTTTGGTCTGTCTTCATTTCTATTAGCTGCAGCCAAAGACTGGAACTCACACCAAAAACTATCCTGCTCCTTGCTCCTCACTGCTGTGCACTCGCGTCAGGGTGAAAAGCGAGCAGCTCATTATCATTTAAAGGAACAAGTGCTAAAAGCAGGCATTCTCATCAGGGCTGTTTAGACAGGGGGGAGAACACTGCTGTGGGGCTTGTGGGATTTTGACCAAAGCAGGTCACACATGTTTGATTAACAACCAGAATTGTGTTCCACTGTGGAGAAGAGAGTGACTATGTCGCACTATAACACGTGTAATTCATTCATCTTCTGTAAGTGTTTCATCCTTTTTCAGGGCCAGAGACTGCCCGGAATAATGGCACAAGGCAAGAACACACCCTGGTTATCTCTCACCCACACCAGTTCATCACACACTCACACAGTAACTCACACAGTCACTCAAACACTCACCCATGTGGACAATTCTCTCTCTCTCTCTCTCTCTCTCTCTCTCTCTAATGCACCATTTATCTCCTCATTGGCATAAAGATAACGATACGGCTGCTATAGCAGCTCACAGCTGATTGGCTGCAGAGGGGAACTATTTTTAGCCGGGCTTAATGGAACAAAATTGTCATCTTTTCATTCTCTCACTCTCTCTTTCACTCACTCTCTTACACTCACTTTCATCCTCTGTTTTGTCTCTCACTTTCTCTGTGTCTCTCTCTCTCTCTCTGTTTATACCAGGCCCCTTTTTTTATTATTATCCCTTTTTTATTACCCTATATTTCCCCTTTTCCTTTCTCTCTCTCTCTATTATGGTTTACACTACATTTATTTCCACCTCTCTGCATTAACTTCATTTACACTACATTCATGAAATAACTCTCTCTCTCTCTCTCCCCATCACATCCCCCCATCTTTAACTACACCTCTGGCTCTCTCCTTCTCTCTCTACATGTCTCTCTCTCCTGTTCTTTCACTCTCTTTCTCCCCTGCTCTCTCTCTCTCTCTCTCTCTCTCTCTCTCTCTCTCTCTCTCTCTCTCTTTTTTTTTTTTTTATCCCAGAACATTATAACCATCAGAGTGTGGCCCTCAGATCCTTACTGACCATTTCTCCTGCTTCGACATCACCTTCAAAAACAAACTCTAAACTCACTGCTGATATACCGTTCCACTCTCAATAGGGGGCGCTGTAACCAGCCCATCAGTGTTACCTCACCTGGCAGAGGATTTAATCTTGTGGCTGATTAGTGTATAGATGTGTCGGTAATAAACACTCCCTCTATTAGTCTGTGAACAATATCTTAATTTCTTTGAGGGTAATACGTGCTTCACCTTCTCCTCCGTCTTCGCTGAGACATCTGTCCATCATCTCATCCCAGACCCCTGCGCGCAACCGCCACCTGCCTCAGCGTGACCACAGCGCCTCCACCTGCTTCCTCGCCTTCACTGCACCTCATCAGCACCCCCACCCTCTCTCTCTCTCTCTCTCTCTCTCTCTCTCTCTCTCTCTCTCTCTCTCTCTCTCTCTCTCTCTCTCTCTCTCTTTGAGCGATGGCGCCCTCTGCTGTGTGTCATCAGTGTGAATTAAGTCTGATATTTATTTCATTCGGTTTCTGCCATTTGTACATTAGTATGACATCACAAAACCACTGGATACAAAACTTAGCATTTTTATTATTATGGACATCTATCTATCTATCTATCTATCTATCTATCTATCTATCTATCTATCTATCTATCTATCTATCTATCTATCCAAGTTTAGAGGTCTTATCTTATGTCTTCAGGATCCTATGTTCCCAGGTGCCTGTTTTTCCAGTGTCCTATGTCTCTAGGTTCCTACGCGTCCAGGGTCCTGCGTTCCAGGATGTTAGGTTCCCTGGGCCCTAGGATCCTAGGGCCTATATTTCCAGGGACCTATGGTTTTAGGGTTCTATTTTCCTAGGGCCTAAGTTGCCAGGTTCCATGAGCGTATAATTAGCATGGACGGAGGTAACGTGTCCTCACCAATATACAGCGATTATTGAATTGTCCCACCAATAATTGAATCCCCCAAAAAAATAAAAACTGATTTGTCAACGTCTCATTAACCTAGAGATGCAAAAAGGGTTAAACCACGTTCTCTACTCCCACCTCCCCGTAACACATATGGCCAGTGTGATTGGCTGTGCCTTTCCCTGCTGTCAAGTGAGATTCTGTAGCTGCTGAGCAGTGTCAAAACTGAAGTGAAATTTTCCAATCATACGAGAGACTTACTGTGCAAGGTGAAACGTGGGTGTCACAAGTGAGTGAGGATGGCAGCAAAAAAATAAGTTCTTTTTTTTTGGAGGCTACAATCGTCTGTAGCTATAAATAACATGGTTTGGAAATTAACTTTCCAATGCCAACTTTTTTTCAGTCATTAGTTTAACATTAATTTAACATCATATAATTCATGAATTAAACTGTGAATTGTTATTCAGAATCATTTCACTTCTATGGTCTTATTTTCCAGGGTCCTATGTTTGTAAGGGCCTATGTTCCCTGAGTCTTGTTTCTGGGGTCCTATATTTTCAGGGTCCTAGTGATATGTTTCTAGGGTCCTGTGTCCCAGGGACCCAGGGTTCTGTTTTGCCATTTCCCCAGGGTCCTAGTGTCCCATTTATTATTCATTCATTCATTCATTCATTCATTATCTGTAACTGCTTATCCAGTTCAGGGTCACGGTGGGTCCAGAGCCTACCTGGAATCATTGGGCGCAAGGCAGGAATACACCCTGGAGGGGGCGCCAGTCCTTCACAGGGCAACACAGACACACACACACATTCACTCACCCACTCACACCTACGGACACTTTAGAATCGCCAATCCACCTACCAACATGTGTTTTGGAAACCGGAGCACCCGGAGGAAACCCACGCGGACACGGGGAGAACACACCAACTCCTCACAGACAGTCACCCGGAGCGGGAATCGAACCCACAACCTCCAGGCCCCTGGAGCTGTGTGACACTACCTGCTGCCCCCCCCCCCCATTTATTATATTATATTATATGATCAGTTTTCAGTGATAATGCCTCGGTAACAGGTTTAATGTTTGTTTTTCTGTAAAGATAATGTGTTTTGAAATACTACTGTCCCTCTTTGTTTGTAAGCGATTATTGTATATGCCTCTGTATATGTCCTGAGGGAGAGCAATTAGCACATTAACATCTGTTGCTTGTTTATGTGGCGTGGGGTAATTTGCCTCTAATCGAGACTTAATGGCGATAAGAGGATTTGTGGAATTAGCCGAGGCCTAGCTCTGTATCTTCCTGCTGATTAGCCTAGCAAAGCACTCCATTTAGCCATGCAGACAGCAGCAGGACTAACCAATTAGCCATTCTCTGTGATCCTGGAGAGCGACTCTGAGGTTTTAGGGATAAGTGAATGAACTACTGCGATTTTGAGCAATAATTTAAGATTAGGATTTAAGGTAGTGTTAGGTTTAAAGCTAATAATAATAAATAATAATAATAATAATAATAAATAATAATATAGAGAATGCAAACCAACCTGTGTGTGTGTGTGTGTTTGTGCCTGTGTGTGAGATAGATGTTATTCCTCGTGTGTCCAGCAGGTGTAGGACAAGGTTCATAAGTATACTTTGGGAACTTTGAGAAAAAATAATGAGTGTAATTTGTAAAAAGGTCAAGGCATGTCAGACTACAAAAGAGTGTCTGAAAACCCCTCAGACTCCAGGAGGTTAACTTGCCACTGCCTCCATTTCATTATGATTTCTGACTAAACTTTTGGACACCTGTCTTAATAAGTGTAATCAGAATTTTAAAGGTTGGCACAGTGTGTAGTTGAGCATTCTTGCTAATTTTTCTGGTGCCATTTTAAAGGGAATGTCTATGATTGTGGGGAAATGAAAGTTTATGTTCAGAATCTCAACGTCTTTTAAGGTGAAATGGTGTGTTTACATAGAATCGATTTTTTATACGTGTCTGAAGTGTAACTTGTCTAAGTTTTTATTCACTGTTGAAATTCCCACAGGAACTCATTTGTAACTTGAGCTGTTTAGTTTTTAACACTTTCGATAATGTAGTTAGCCTTATGTGTTTGTTTTTTTGACCATATACTTGTTTTTTGACCTACTAATTTACCTCAGTTGTTTCACTTTCCTCCAAAGCCACATTTTGTCGATGACCCTCTCAGATAAATGTGGCTTTGCACATTTCCTCTCTCTCTGTCTCTTGAGGCATATGAGACATTGTCTTGTCTAATGCCACCCTTCATATATTTTATTACATGTTACTCACGTTTCAGCATCAGGAAACAGGCAGGACACTGTTAGAGCTGTTCTCTGTGAATGGGGATGATTCACGTTTGATGAGTATATAGCATCAGGCATCTGGTTCAGACCAGGCAAAAATACAGGATACAATTCTTCTGTAACCATTTCATCCTGAATCACTGGGTACAAGGCAGGAATACAGCCTTAACAGAGCATCACACTCTCACTCACAAATTACACCTGTGAACAGTTTCACACACTCATCCTGTCACTTACACTCACTCTCACCTAGAGTACAGTGTAACTGAATGAAAATCTTAGTCTGGAGAACATTTATTAAAATAGTTAACCCCCTCATGACTGATACAGATTAAAGGCCTGGTACGCCCTGGTCCAGAACCTTCAGTAGTCTTTTTTTTTTATCAAGTGAGTGCATGAATAAATCACTCTCTGGCCAGAAGAGATCTACATTTACACCAGAAGAGATCTACATTTACACCATAAGAGATCTGATTCACCAGTTCTCTCTCTGCCACCTGCACTTTCACACTGATGGTTTTTATGTGTAAAGTGCTATAGCACGTCTGGCCTAGTTCATCCTAACCACTTCCCCCTCGGCCTCTCACCAGAGAAACAACAGATCACACATTCAGATACAAGAGAAGATGGACCACATTATCAGCCCCCATTCTACCCCCCCCCCCCCCCCCCCCCCAAAAAAAAAAAAAAAACCCGCTCTCTATCTCTTTGTCTCAGAGACATTATTCAAATGCTACTCTCAGAGATGCACTCATACATTAGTACATAACCACCTTCTCATTTCTACACTGACTGTCCACTCACTCAGCTTCGCTGGCCACACAAAAGCACTCAGTAGTTGTACCGTCACAGACTGTGGTCCTGTGTCTGTTGCTCTGCATATTTTGTTACCCCCTTTAACCCTGTTCTTCAAATGTCCCCCACAGAGCAGGTATGATTTAGTTGGTGCTTACTCTACTCTCCATCTGTAAAATCTCCAGCTACAGCAGGGATAACTTTTGTTTTTATCAGAATCACAACAGCAGCTCATAAAATTATGCCATGGTCTTTTGACGAGGTTCAAACCCTCCTTGGTAGAAGGCACCATGCAGTGAAAAAGCACCATTAGAGAATTTTGTACTAATACGAGTGGATCAGACACAGCAGTGCTGCTAGAGTTTGAGGTAAAAGCAAGACAATGTTTTTATTCAAGAACTTCATTAAACATTAAATCATATGCATTATATCTACAGTAAATAATAACTGCAATGAAGCTGCACGAACGCTACTGATGGCACACAGCTTTGTTTAATACTCCTTTAATTAAAGTGTCCTAAACCTTACCTTCACCCTCCAGCTCTAAGCTTAATCTTCATTTTTACAGTGGGATTATTTCCTTTACTGCTACACACTGCTCCAGCTGATATGAGGCACTGACACACACTGAACGACAGATGAAAAACTGAACTACACTATGTTACTGATGCTCTCTGTGGCTCAGAGCTCTCACACTCCAGTGTCTCATCCAGAGCTCGTCAGGGTAAAGGTGCGGGATGGAGAGTGTGATGCTTTATTGGGCTTCTCTTCATTTTCCACTGGTTTTCTGCACATTTTTGCTCCATTTACCACATTTACAACGAGCAGGTCTCCTTCATCTCAGTTTTTCTCGCTGAAAATACAAGAAATAAATGCTGTAAAAAACACACACAACATTTACAGCTTTGCAAGTAAAATCCTCCTACATTCAGTGGATGTATCTGATGTTTTTGATTCTGAGATGGCTATAGGAACATTATTAGATTATCTCTATGTGAGGAGGAAGCATATTAAACTTTCCATAGACATAATGTTTGCTGCAGTTAATTAATCCATTCAGGAGCTTGTGTTTGGCTGTGGTAGTCCCCCTTCTGCAGATTCTCTCTTGACCTGTGTTTCTGTTTTGTAGCCCCCAATAAAACCCAGTGTGATGTGGTCAGTTTGCATTGATCTCCACACAACCCTCCCTGTTGCTGTAGAGCTACAATAGTGGAGCTACACAGCTCACTCTTAAAGAGTCTTTTGAAGGGATCTGAGAGGTTGTGAAATGTTTTTTTTTTCGCAGTAAACTGAGTCGGTAGTAACACTGATATCTCCTCTGCTCTGTTAATAAACTCAGTGCTAGTTACAGAGCGGTAGTGGCTCGCTTTCAGATATAACTGATTCATCTCAGAGCAGAAGGTCAGCTCAACTTTCCCGGAAAAATACAGCACTCAACTGACCACTTATCAAGCCACTACACTGACGCTGTGGTCAGAAAAAATGGGAAATGTGTCCAGGCAAAAAGCCCATTCACGTCAATGAAATAGCACCTGAATCTGTAGAATGGCTTTAAGGGGCTGGACTGTGAAATCATGTGACTGGAAACCTCCTCAGTATCTTCCCAAAACACCATCATGTTCTGTCCAGGTTGGAGTTAAGAGGCTTTGTCAGTGTTAGGCTCCTACCATACTCTGTAAGTAACATAGTGCAGTTTCTGCAGTGCTGAACCCAGAACAGAATGTCATTATGTACGTTTTATATTCACTGTTTGAATTACAACAGAAACTCATTTTAAGTGAACCCCATGTGTATATCAGAGGAAAGTGGAGGCAGTTTTGGGAAGATTTCAACACTTTCTGTTTTTTTTTTTTAAAGTGTTAAATCACTTAAACTATTTTTGTGTTAACCCCCTGATAATTATCATGATTTTCCCTTATAGATCATTGGTTGTTTGGATCAGCAATTTCAGTTAATTATATCATATAGCAGATGAACACGATGGTATTTGAGAAGTGAAATGAAGTTTATAGGATTTACAGAAAGTGTGCAATAATTATTTTAACAAAATTAGACAGGTGCATAAATTTGGGCACCCTTGTCGTTTTACTGATTTGAATACCTTTAGCACTAATTATTGGAACACAAAGTTTGTTTTGTAAGCTCATTGACCCTTGACCTACATACACAGGTGAATCCAATTATGAGAAAGGGTTAAGGGTCAGTTGCAAGTTTTTCTCCTCTTTACATCTTCTCTGAAGAGTGGGAACATTGGAGCTTCAAAACAACTCTCAAATGACCTGAAAACAAAGATTGTTCCACATCATGGTTTAGGGGAAGGATACAAAAAATCTATCTCTGAGAATTCAGTCAGTTTCCACTGTGAGGAACATAGTGAGGAAATGGAAGACCACAGGCACAGTTCTAGCTAAGGCCCAAGAACGAAGTTGTCTCTCACATAAGCAGAGGTGAAGGATGGTGAGAACAGTCATAGCCAACCCACAGACCAGCTCCAAAGACCTACAACATCATCTTACTGCAGATGGTGTCACTGTGCATCGTTCAACTATTCAGTGCACTTTGCACAAGGAGAGGCTGTATGGGAGAGTAATGCAGAAGAAGCCACAAACAGAGTCGCTTGAGGTATGCTAAAGCACATTTGGACAAGCCAGCTTCATTTTGGAATAAGGTGCTGTGGACTGATGAAACTAAAGTTGAGTTATTTTGACATAACAAGGGACAGTGTGCATGGTAGAGAAAGAACACAGCATTCCAAGACAAACACTTGCTACCCACAGTAAAATATGGTGGTGGTTCCATCATGCTGTGGGGCTGTGTGTCCAGTGCAGGTACTGGGAATCTTATTAAAATTGAGGGTCGCATGGATTCCAGTCAATATCAGCAGATTCTTGAGAACAATGTTCAAGAATCAGTGACAAAATAGAAGTTGTGCCGGGGCTGGATACTACAACAAGACGACTCTAAACACTGCTCAAAATCTACTAAGGCATTCATACAGAGGAACAAGTACAATGCTGTGGAATGGCCATCTCAGTCCCCAGACTTGAATATTATTGAAAATCCGTGGTGTGATTTTTAAAGCGGGCTGTCCATGCTGGCATACCATTAAACCTGACTGAACAGGAGATGTTTTGTAAAGAAGAATGGTCTAAAATACCTTCAGCCAGAATTTAGACTCTCATTGGAAGCTATAGGAAGCGTTATTTCTGTGAAAGGAGGATCTACTCATTACTGGTGTCATTTTTCTGTTGGGGTGCCCAAATTTATGCACCTTCCTAATTTTGTTTAAATAATTATTGCACAATTTCTATAAATCCTATAAACTTAATTTCACTTCCTAAATTCCACCATGTTCATCTGCTATATGATATATTTAACTGAAATGGATGATCCGAACAACCAATGATTTATAAAGGAAAATCCTGAAAATTATCAGGGGTCCCCAAACTTTTTCATACCACTGTATACCCCTGTGACAAAGAGAGGAGTACAACAGTGCTCCTCTAAACTCTGTGTGTGCCTCCCTATTACAGTTCAGTGGAGCATCACAATGATTTTAAAGCTGTTATTTTAAGGTACAAATATGAACTAGTGTTGCTTTAAGGTGTTCTGTCTCTAGAAACCTGCATCATTTCTCATTTACCTCAAATGCTTGGGTTGCAGAAATAGCACTGCATCACTGTGTCCTAAATCTGTCTCTCTCTTTCTCTCTCTCTCTCTCTCTCTCTCTCTCTCTCTCTCTCTCATTTCAGAATGAGTAATGGGGAGGTCCAGGTGCCCCCCAGAGAAAGCTAAAATAGACAGTTCTCCGCACAATACCACAGCTAGTCCTAGATTAGAGAACTAAAATAGACCTTGATGCACAGTACCCTAGTTCACCCATTTAACTGTATACACACACACACACACACACACACACAGAGGTGTGCAATGTTTGATTGTCGAAAAACATGTGGACTCATCTGTATTTCCAATGTTAGTGATTGGAACCAGATGTCTCCACATCTACAACACACATCCAGCATATTTATATTTTCTTTGATATACTAATCAGCCTGCGTGGGTTTCTTAAAACTAGAGTAACACAATGTCTCAGTTTTTGATATATTTAATACATTTATGTCAGGAGCTTTCAGAAGAGGACGTCTTCATTCTGACTTCATGTGATAGTGTGTGTGTGTGTATATATATATATATATATATATATATATATCATATATATATCATATATATATATATCAGCAGCGATTGCTCTAAGACTGCAAGGGAAGCTCAGCTTCCCCTAAAATGTAAAAAAACAAGTGATCAAATATATACTGTTGTGTGTACATGTCAGTGAATAAATATGCACTACAACGCGCTCAACTTTTGTTCAGAATCAGATTCTTATCACTGGTAAAGACGCGGCTTTCCTCTCAATCACTCCCGCATCACAGTGCTTTAAGCGGCGTGGACGCTGAGCGACCACAGAGTTAAATAGCGAAGCAGCGAAGTGCAGCGAAACGAGACGAGCCATTGGATAAATGCTGGGCTTTGTCCCGCCCATCGGACGCTCAGCGTCTCTGGGGGTCTATGGGGCAGTGGGCTGGCCTCGGCTGGCCCGGACGCTCAGCTTCTGCATGATGATTGGATGATCTGTCTGAGGCTGAATCCCTTTTTGATTGACAGCGAAATGAGCGAATCAGCGATCCTTTGGTGTAAAGATCCGTGGGAGCACAGGCGGACACACTTCACATGGGCCAAGGCCGTTTAAGCAGCTTAGCTCTGCTGGCCATTGAGAGGACATTAGTCAACTCCCTGGAAAAGACGCCTTGTTGGTACGACAGGGTCACAGATCATTTTCTTGAAAATACATTTACATATAATTTACATATATTTACATATATAAGAATTTACATATAAATAAACCGACACATTTTATGATGTAGGCCGAAATCGAGCTATATATATATAAAATATATATATATATATAAAATATATAGTAATTAATATAAATATAAATATATAGTAAAATGAGCCGTTCTGATTCTGCTCCGCTTCTGACGTGGTTAAACGCAGCGAAACAAACACAACAAGCGAAAATGGCTTCTGCTCATCGCTCCTCACTGTTTTACGCTCAAGTAAACAGCAAGTAGCTCACTATCATTTAAAGGAACAGGCGCTGAAAGTGGGCGTTCTGAACAGAGCTGTTTAGACAGGAGAACGCTGCTGTGGGATTTTTACCAAAGCACGTCACAGACAATTCATTAAGAAACGGAACTGTGTTCCACTGTCGAGAAATGACATATGACCCATTTTTAAAACTTTACTGCAATCTAAGTCAAACCTTCCAAATGATTAGAAACAGCAGGAGTTCACATGAATTTCAGCTGGATACTCACATAAAAAGCCTTAAACCTGCTTAGAAGATTAGAAACAGTGTAACAATGTCACTGTTTTACAAACAACACAAAACAGTTTGTGGAGATTTAATGAAACAGTGCCACCGGTGGACAGGAGTTCATTTAGCAATTGTAATCTTGTAAATTATGAATCATTACAAACCATCACATACAAATATTAAGTATGAGTGGAACCTTATTTTCCTTATTCTCATTTTAATACATTCATTCATTCATTCATTCATTATCTGTAACCGCGTATCCAGTTCAGGGTCGTGGTGGGTCCAGAGCCTACCTGGAATCATTAGGCGCAAGGTGGGAATACACCCTGGAGGGGACTTTTAATACATTTAATTTAATTTAATTTAATTTAATTTAATTTAGAAAATAGATATTGTAGACATTGTTGGGGGAACAAATCTATGAATTAATATGTGGATCAGGGACAAAAAAGGCTTCTGATTTTTCATTTAATGTAAGGTACACTTTACAGAAAAAATTGTGAGGAACTGCAATAAACACTTTCATTAATTCAGTATTTAATTCTGATTAATGATCGTTTTAAAGGCAATGTCGACAGTTTGGGTGAAGTCCTGTTCTCTCGTGTGTTTATGTTCAGAAGTTCTGCATCTTTTAAGGTGGAACGGTGTGTTTGAGTAAGAAGTGACTGTCTCTCCCGTATTTAGAGTCAGTTCCACCTTAAGTAAATTAACTGTAACAGCAAAAATAAGTCAGTGTTATGCACCTATGGAGCAGGAATAGAGCAACATCTGTTTTCATGCTTTTCAATGTTCAGAGTCTCTCCTCCATCCTAAACTCTCCTGATTTTCATCCTAAACTCTCTGCCGTATTTTTTCTCCCCTATTTAAGAGTGTTAGGAATGTGTACAAATATCTGAGAATTTTCTGGCATGCAAACTGACCAGAGAGCAGCAAATAGTGTTTAGTAAAGTGTTTATAAAATTCTGAATAGCGCTTTAACTGCACCTCTACTTTGTGAATGTACCATTGGAAGTTAATGGGGTCCTGATGTTGGAATTCTACTGGAAGGCTGCTCGGACAATCCGGTCACTGAGGGGCTGAGTTGGACGGAAGTTGTCCCCCAGCATCCCGTCATTCCCTTCAGGAAGCTCCGCCCCTTTCACGTGTGACCTGAGCCTGCGAAACTCCTCGATCTGCAGAGATAACCACACACGTTTACATGTTTAATAACATTTAAAGACATCATAAACCTGGCTCATCACACAGACTTTATACAGATTCGATACTGAACTTCTAAATACCAACATTTTACAGTTTACATTGCATAACATATGGGCTGCATTCACTTGTGTGGTATTATAACACACCGCATATAAACCCAATCAGCCTGTTTAATTCTTTAAAGAAAAGTAGGAATATGGAACTAATATTATATTTGGTGCGTAAAATTGCACAGATTCAATGCAAAAAACACAGGATAATGTGGAATATGGGCCTTTTACACCTTTTTTAAATTTAATCTAAACACAGTTTAGAATATATTTGTACTCCCAGGCTTTTACATTTTTTAAATCAATTACCTGTATGTGTAGGTAAAGATTTATTTTAATTTTATTTGCCAGTTTGTGTTTACTATAGCTTTGTTTACTATTGTTTTACCTGTGGTTTTCATATCAGTTAATTCTTGTCTTGATACGTTTGTTTCAAATTCTACAGCACGTTGGTCAGCTCTCGTAGTCATAAAACTGTTCCAGAGATAAAGATGATGTGATTCAAGTAAAAACTTCATCATCTTCTTTTCCACTTTTCCATTCAAGTAAAAACTCATTCATTCATTCATTCATTCATTCATTCATTGTCTGTAAATGCTTATCCAGTTCAGGGTCGTGGTGGGTCCTGAGCCTACCTGGAATCATTGAGCGCAAAGCGGGAATATACCCTGGAGGGGGCGCCAGTCCTTCACAGCGCTCAAGTAAAAACTATTTTTTATAATATTTCAATTAACTAGGATTTACAAATTAACAATGAAAGTCAAGTCCTGCTTAAACCTAATGGCATATAGGGTTTAATATGATGTCGGCCCACCCTTTGCAGATATAACCGCTTCTGGCAAGGCTATCCACAAAAACAAACTTTACACTTTGCACAATGCAGTCAGACAAGTCCTGGTTCCCTGGCAATCACTAATTCCATGCTCGTCCATCCAGTCACACAGAGAAGTATGATTCATCACTCCAGAGAGCACGTTCCACTGTTCTAGAGTACAGTGGCGATGTGCTTTACACCACTGTATCCAATGCTTTGCAGTGCACTTGGTGTTGTAAGGCATGTATCGGTCCACTGGCGTAAAAAGTTGCCACACCACTGACTGTATACCACTGTTGGTCCACTATTGGACCACTCAGATTACTGTCCTGTACAGGTTATAACTAATTTTTAATCTCCTCAAACAGATTTTAAATTCACTGAGACTTTTATTCTGGCAAAAAAACTAATACAAATATTACCAACAACTATGAGAGGTATAATAATGAGTATGCCTGATATAAAATGTTTATGCTGAAAATGTTGACACTGTGCTGGGTTTAAATGATTTACTAATCTAATTCATAAAGAATAACAAAATAACCTAATTAATGAATAAGTAGTAAATTGGACTGTGAATGGAAAAGTGCTAAAATGTGGCATTTTATTTAATCAACAGTTGTCCGCCCAAAAAACTGGTGTGCAAAACACCAATGAATTTTGCCCTCATTGGACCAGCTGTGGTCTGCCGTCTCCTTGTTATCAGGGCCATTCCATGAAGCTCTTTACACACTGTTCTTGAGTGAAACTGGAGGCCACATAAAGTTTGGAGTTCTGTAGCGAATGACTTTGCAGAAATTATATATATACATATTATGCAGTCTACCACTTTGTGGCTGAGTTGCTGTCGTTCCCAGTCACTTCCACTTTGTGATAATTCCACTGACAATTGATGTGGAGTATTTAGTAGCGAGGGAATGTCACGACTGGACCTGTTGCAAAGGCGGCATCCTCTCATGGCGCCACTCTGGAATTCAGTGAGCTCCTGCGAGCGAGCCGTTTTTTCACAAATGTTTGCAGAAGCAGTATGCATGCTTAGGTGCTGGGTTTTATACACCTGTGGCCATGGACATGATTGGAACACCTGATTTTAATGATTTGGATGAATGTTTTCTGTACCTCTCCCTCTGAACCCTGTACACTCTGCTTTATTAGTGCATATACAAGGAGTAATTTTGCACACAAACCCCTTACTATTCCTGATATACCTACTCTATAGTGGTCACACTTACGCCATAAACTCTGACTTTATGACCTATTATAAAGGGTTCATAAGATCCATGTACACCAGAACCTTATTATAGTGCTGTATAAAGTTCCTATATGAGGTGATAAGACGTTATGTGTTTTATATGTGTTTTATAAGACGTTATGTGTTTTATAACACTTATGTGTTTATAAGTGTTTACAGGTATTTTGCATGTGGTAATTCCTATGTTAGGCATTGACACACCTTGTGTAATATCATAACACATGTATAAAACATGATACAAGGTTCACAGGACATGCCCCTGATTTCCTCCCCTTGAGGAATGAACTGATTCCTCTCTGTGAGAAGAAGCTGTGTGAGGCTACACTGTGGTGTCAGACTGGAGCATTTTGAAACAGGCTGATACACTCCTCTAGCTCAAACCTGAGGGAAAATCTTTACCTTATTCGCATCAAAGTGTTTTAGCAAAGCTTTAAAGTGTGCCCTTTACCTGAGGGATCAATAATAACCAGCAGGTCACAGGCATCCACACCACTTCAGAAGAGCAGTGACCATCACATAGGGCATTCATCCCCTCTATAGTTCACTGAGAGTAACCCCAACCCCCCCTAGGCTCAGTCTGCGAGAGGTTCAGTGGATTTACCTTTAATTATTTTTTATTTTTCTTTTAATTTTAGTTGGATTTTTTGTTTTTAGGTGACAGTCTTCATCCTCTCCACATCACATACACTCAGAATAATAATGACATAAATCCAAATTAAAGGACGGTAAAGTTCTCACCTGCATCTGAGAGATGGTGAGAGGATAACGGTAAAGGATCCAGGTCACGTTCTCACTGCAGGGAGGCGTGGTTAAAGAGCCTTCATACACCCAGTAATCTCTTAATAATGGATCTGCATGTACACACACACACACACACACTTTTCAAAATATCTTTTATAACCTGTCACTACATTTGTTGCTAAAAATTTGCTCTATTTCCAAACATTTGTGAAAACTTCTCTCTGTAGAAAAGCAAGAAATTCAATGGGACCCTGTGGAGCAGCTGCACATGAGCTTAAGGCCACATGCCCAATGTCCAAGTGTGTGCTAGAGGGGTATAAACTCCTCAACACTGGGCTGTAGAGCACAGTAATAATTCTCTGGAGTGATGGAGCTCCATCCTATGCCTTTGACATGAGCTGAAGTGGAGATTACGATCCAGAGCTAATCCTTCAACAACTGACATTACTAAAGTTTGTGGCTAAATGCCATCAAATCTAAAAGCAATTTTTCAATAACCAATTAAAATCTATGTCAGAATTATCAACATAAACTTGAGACAAAATCAGATTCTGAGATACCGTACCTGGTAGCAACGTATTAGGATTAAAACATGGAATTATTTTCGTCTTTCCCTGAAAAGAAAGAACAGTCATTTTGAAAAGAAAAACACTTCATAATCAGACTCTTATTTTTAAAATATGTTGAAATATTCCTTCAGATTTAAAATGTCAGAAAACAAACCTGTGCAAATGTCAAGTAACGTTCTTATTTATGTTTTATGCGGCAAAGGTGAATTTTCAAAATATTTACAAACAATTTCTGCCATATTTATTTTTCTGTTTGTTTACGAGTTTGTTTTGTAAACATTTTTTCTCTTTGTTTACGAGTTAAATGTATGTATATTTTGCACAAACCACATTTTATATTAAACTTTCCCTCAATGTGGTAAATTAAGTAAATAAACAGCATTAAATTCTGCTTAAATTAAATGTGTTTTCTGTGTCGTCTGAAAACCAGCACAAACATTAAGTATTAAATAAGATTTATGTTTAATTATATATTTTGTTAATTTATGTTTGTTTATGTGTTGTACTTCTTACTTTGTACTGTAAGTCCTGCAGCACTTCTGTAATGGCCTTCAGTCCCAGATGTTCTTTACCAATCTGCGCTCAAATAAACGAGTAAATTAACAGGGTTATTTCATTAGGATTTATGCAGGTTTTAATGTTTTAACTCATTTTAAAACACTACTTGCTGGTTTTATTGTATGGTGGAGAGGATACATTGCAGTGTTCTATTTTGCCTCGAGATTCTCCTAACTTTCCCAGGACAAAAATGAGAGAAGGTCAAGGAGTGTTTTGTTCTCAAAAAACTTGAACTTATTCTGAGATTTTACTGAGATCTCCGCTCAAACACCAGAGGAGACACAGGGGATATTCCTTAACTCTTTAGAAGGAGACACAAGCTACAGTCTCCACCCTCTCTCCATCTGAACACAGTGTCATCCAAAAGACACTTAAGTTGGAATTAAGGTAGAACTACAGAGATACTCAAAATGTTTTGCTACAACTTACAAAGTCATAGTCAGTTTTCTTCCAAATTTTGAAAAATGGATTTACCCTTTAAATAATTTTCAGTTGCAATGTGTGTAATTCTTTCTTTACCTGTACAAAGAGAGCAATGATGAGGATGCCGTTCCTCTTCCCCATGGCCTCCTCCACAGTGTTAAAAAGGGTACTGTTCCAGTGGATTAGATGAAGCTGATACACATACACACACACACACACATAAAGAGAGAGAAACAGACATTGCTATCAGACCTCAACATGATGCAAAAAATAAAGTTAAAAAAATCAATAATGCTACAAGCTACAGCTAACACTGATCACACTGGGTGAATCCCATTTCTGATTATACCCCTCCCCCTTGTTTTGGAGTGCCCTCACACTCCGTGGAGCAGAGTTACAGTGTGTATTGCTTAAAATCTCCCCCTACAAAATGGGACCACCCTTCAAGATCCTGATAGGTCATCAGAACACTAATAAAAAAGAGCAGCGCTTCATTGCCAGGTGACTAGTGCTGCTCTGTACCAGCTCTGCACCAGTCTGCAGTGATATCGGAGGAGCTCCTGGACTTGAGTTAAATTTAGGACCTCATTCTCCTTCAGAAGAGTTCCACAATTATATATTATCCCCCTTCTCCTCACTCTTCTGTGATATGGTGCACAATTCAACTTCTTATTCTGTAGAATTCTGTTCAAACTTTCCAGTTTCATCTTAAGTCTTCCAGCAGTGTCAGGCACCAGAATGTAAGTGCTTCACCATTTATGGTGGAACTGTAAATTTACAGCTAACTCCCAAGACTACACATTAGCCACTACATTAAACTAAGATAATACACTGATAGAAAATACTAGTAGAAAATACTGGCATCCCACTACGTGCACAGATAGACCCCTAGTAGTGCTCAAGCACCTGCGCTTTTGTCATGGATGAGAAAAGTGCCCTTTCTGCTGGAGCCCATTATTTTCTTCGTTCATCAATATTTAATAATAAAAATTACCCTCTCCCGCCAAAAGTGATTTGATATCTCATTTATTTGAGTTATTGGGAGAATTCTGCCCTGATCTGATCCGCGTCACACACAAGCTCCTGCCTTGCCCCTCCCTCCTCCTCCTCCGTTTTGCACTCATGCAGTGCTGAGCGCCAGGCCAAACCACTGCTACTCATTTCTCCTCTGACCCGCAGCATCAGACAGACAGGTAATGACTGTCTTTGTGCAACCCCTGACGTTGTTTGGTGCAAAATTAACAACATTTTTAATATTATAGTGCCCTGAAAACATTACATGGCATTTATTAAAAAAAAACATTGACATTCAGAGAGAAAAGCTCTCTGGTATTAGTACACAGTGCAACAGCAGGGATTTCTAAGCATCCCATCAATTTTTTCGATATAAGAATCTCTGGTTTTTAGTCATTTTTGCTTGGTTCTCTATTCTCCATTTTGTTTTCTCTGTTTTCACTCAGTGCTCTTATTTCACCACACTCATTGTGTCTGTTTTGCTGTGTTTAACCTTGTCTTTGCACTTTCTTCTAAACGTGGGCTAACCGCTATGATTGGACAGACTCAGATGAGGGGGCGGGACAATTCTAAAGTCTCTGTACTTGACGTCAGAAGCGGAGCAGAATCAAAACAGCTAATTTTATCCAGTGTTTTCTGACTTAGGTAGTGCACAATAAAAACTGACTTGTGGTCTTGTTTCATAGTGTGTGGGTTGGTGGACTACAGATAAATACATTACACAAGCACACACACCTACATGGAGGGGTGAATGGGGCAAACCGTGGGGAGGGGGAGGTGCAGCTAAGTATAGTTTACCCGCCACAACTGACTACAGACTTCACCACTGGTGTTTACTCACATCTGTGTCATTGCTTGAGGTTGAGATTTTTCATCCAGCCCAAAATGCTCAGACAAAAGTGTCTCTGTGGTCAGCTGTTTTAAAAAAACAACTGATCACTGCTCGGAACGAAACCTCACATCTCCAAAATGGTGACTTCACAGGACAAAAAATAAAAAAAAACCAACAACACACTCCTAGTTTTGAATGGATGTAACCGACAGTATTCTAAGTCTCTTTAGACCGTTTCTATTAGTCATTCCTTTCTCAAAAAAAAAAAGGAAGAATGGACAGCTGTGTAAAACAACATCTGACCTCAGCAAGAAATGCCAGGAGTTTAGAGTACAGTGATCATTATTAGTAATTTTCCACTAATCAGATTGTGTGGGCAGAGCAAAACCCAGAGTACACTCTAAAAATGACTCCTTATTTAGTGACATCATCTTAAATCCATTCTACACCTCTAATATTACCGCGACCCTGAAATGGAGAAGCGGAGAAGAAAATGATGATGATGATGATGACCTCTAATATTTCTCATTCTGAGATTGTGGTAGAACATTGGAAGATTAAGTCACCTCTTTTTTGGAAAGTTTTGTGTGATTTAGGTGATTTTATTTGGAGTGAATATATATGAATATATAGAAATATAACAATAACATTATAATATTATTAATCACAATCTCAGAGTGAGGAATTTATTGAACAAGAGCTCTATTTGTTGCTGTGTAATTGTGTAAAGGTCTCTGTTATGGGACCAGGTGATATATTGCTGGTCTTATCTCCTCACCAGTGTGCAGGAGATGTGTGTGTGTGTGTGTGTATGAGAGGGAGAGAGAGAGCAGGTGCAGTGGACAGGTGTGTACTCAATGCTTTGTAACAGAGCCCCGATTCTGTTTAAAGAGTCACTGTTATTCTTCTGTCTGCCACTTGGCAGAGATAAGAGCTTCCTAATAAATCCTGATGAATACAGGGCTTATAATGCATGTTAATAAAGGTTTTATTGACTCTATCGAGCAATCACAATATTTTATAATACCTGCACTAAGCTTGTATCAATGTTTGTAATAAATTATAGGAGATGTTTGGAGACATTTCCACCTTAAGTGATCCCGAGCAGCAAAAATAAGTCAGTGTTACCCAACTATGGAGCAGGAAAATAGCAATATCCTCACCTTGGTTTTTGCTTTTCAGTGTTTGGAATCTCTCCATTGTCTAAAAACCTCAGAATGGCGTTTCTCTGCCATGAACAGAAAGAGAGAAAGCCTAGCATACCGGACAGAGACACTTTGTTTTTACCCATTTACAGACACTGGGGCTTCGTAAACACATTAGACCGGTTTCCAGCGCAAACCGACTGGAGAGCAGAGAATGGGGTTTTATAAAGAGTGTTTTTTTTTAACACTCACCATGAACGTCACCTTTAATACTCGTTACTCAGATTTAATGTCTGGTTGTAGATGATTTAATTTCATGCAAACATTTAATATTTTTTCAGCAAAGGATCAAACACCAGCAAATGCAACTACAGCGATTAACGGACATTATCTAAAAGACTGAAGTGATTTTTCATGATTAAGGGTTTTTTAATCACGTGAAGTCTCAAGTTATAATTAATTATAGAAGCTGACTTTATGGCGTCACCTATTTTTGCTTCATATAACTTTATAATTATGCATGTATTTATAATCTTACAGGCATATGGCAGGTTTTATATGGTGTTGTGTTCTGTGTAACCCCTTACAAATGTATTTCTAAATCAGTAAATAGCTCAGGTTCCACAGGAAGTGTGAGCGCAGTGTGTGTTTATCTAAGTGTCCCCGAGCCTCTCTCTCTGTTTTTACACCACACTGAGGTCACGTCATCAAAGAAGGCTAAAATAACACGGAGGGATGTGGGTCTGCAGTAATTTCTCAAAAACCAGAACAACAACGTTTTTAGAACAAAACTTTCTATCTCCAATAAGGCAACACATGAAAAGGTCAACCAGCCGAAAACACCCAGACTCACGCAGCTCTGCACTCAACTGTTGAGTTACAGAGAAAATGTGAAATGAAGACGTGCCAAAGACTGACCACTGCTCTACAGAAATAACAGCGCAGACAGAACAAAACCATGTATCTTCATAATGGTGATGTTATAATTAAAGAATAGACACTATTAGCTTTGAACTCAACGGAAATATTTACAGAAATATATATAAATGTCCATGTCTGTTTTTAATCATCAATGTTTCTGGATTTATACTGAAAAAAAGTATCTGCTATAAATGTTCCCATATCTGGTATGAGTTATTCAATATTGATTATTGTAAATTTTATTCAGTAACTAATTGTTCAGTAACTGATATGAGTTATTCAGTAGCTTATAAGAATTATTCAGTAGTTACTATGATTTATTATGTTACTGCTATCAGTTATCAATTTTTTCCGATTATGAATTATTCAGTATCCAATAACATCAGTTATTCAGTAACTACAATGAATTACTCTGTTACTGCTTTGAATTATTCAGAAAGTTTTATGAATTATTCAGTATTCAATACTATGAATTATTTGATAATGTTTAAGATTATTTAGTATCCACTAAGCATTAGTAAATGCTATGAATTATTAGGTTATTACTATGCTTTATGATGTAATTGCTATGAATAATAGAGTAACTTATGAATTACTCAGTGACTGCAATGAATTATTCAGTACCTATTATAAGTATTTCAGTAGTTACTATGACTTATTCAGTAACTGTGATCAACTATTCAGCATTTACTATGAATTATACAGCACCTCTTATCAATTATTCAGTATTTACTATGATTTATTCAGTACTTGTTATGAATTATTCAGTAGTTACTATTATTTATTCAGTACATTTTATAAATTAATCAGTAATTCCTAGTTACTGTAAAGTGCTGTGAGAGTGAGGAACTGAAGCTTGTCTCCAGATTCAGACTCTGAGGGTATGAAGGAGTGAATTTGAAGGGTTAAAGGGATGAATGTGGCTCAGTAGAGCACAGGTTGTTTGGGTTTAGTTCTGTATTTTTTCATTGTGCTTTCTTTTCCTCCAGGAAATTGCAGTGTTTACATACGTCACACACCACTGACCTTCAACAGCTCGGATCCTGAGGTGGGTTTCACCAAACAATGCTCAGTTAACTAGATTATTTCAGCCCAAAGCCAGACTTGTCCAGTGTGCAGGGACTCCCCCTCCCAGGCTGGGGGCTGTGTGTATGACTGGGGGAAACTGGTGAGGACTAAGACCCTGTCCACACAGATCTGTTTGTTTTTAAATATGAAGATATTCCACTCTCTAATTTTTTAAATCTCCCCATCCAGACAAATACAAAAGCAATGACATTATCACCACAGTCCAGTTTGGGTCCATAGTACCTCTTTAAAAGAGGCATCAAAACACCATAATGACACATGAGAGAAACAGGGTGGTTTAATAACAAATCCCTCCGTACTCCCTATGCAGTGCACTGCACAAGTCCTGAAATGACTGAATCTATATCTTAATAGTGCATTATATATTTCTAATACAGCATCATTTGTATTTATTCATATGTGTGAATCTGAAATCTAGTGCTGTCTGTGTGTGTACAATGTAATTTATGACTGATGTAATTCACTATAGAGGGAGTGAGGAGCTGTTTGAGTTACAGACAGAGACAGACACACTGTGTGATGTCAGTGTTTCTGAAAATATTATTCATATACTATGACAGTATAACTTAATAATGATATATTCATTTACTTACATTTGTTTATCATTTCTAGGTCTAGACAAAAGAAACACAACGTCACACACTACATTACAGAAGTAGTGGAAAATTCTGTTTTCACTGGACTATTGCTTTAAAATGCGCAGCGTATCACAGATTTGTGAAATTCCTTGTGTGTGTGTGTGTGTGTGTGTGTGTGTGTGTACGCAAGTTGGGGTGTGAATGTGAATGCATTTGTGTGTGTGTGGGGGGGGGGAGACAGAGTTTGTGTGTCAGGATTTTCTGTGTGTGTGTGTGTGTGTGTGTGTCAGAGGTTGTGTGCTTATGCGAGTTGGGCTGTGAGTGTGTGTGCATTTGTCTGTGTGTGTGTGTGTGTGTGTGTGTGAGAGAGAGAGAGAGAGAGAAAGAGAGAAAGAGGGAGAGAGAATTTGTGACTTTGTCAGAGTTATTGCAAGTGTGTGTGTGTGTATGTGTGTGTGTGTGTGTGTGTGTGAGAGAGAGAGAGAGAGAGAGAGAGAGAGAGAAAGAGGGAGAGAGAATTTGTGACTTTGTCAGAGTTTTTGCAAGTGTGTGTGTGTGTGTATGTGTGTGTGTGCGCTCCTCTGTGAGTGAGAGACTGACCTCCATGGGGAAGGCCTTAAAGTTGACGGTGTGTTCGGACCCCCGTTGATTCTCCTTCCCCCAGTGGAACCGAACCTCATGAAGCTCGAACTCGTGATCACTGGGCAGAGGACCCCCGGTCACCACTGGACACAGAAACATAAACAACACCCAAGAGAGCCAGGGGAGTGTAAATAAAGGCTTCAAAATGCCTCCTGAAACATCCAGTCACATGCAAAACTCTGCTGAAAACACAATATAATAATCACTTTGTGTGTTTATAATTTATCTCATTCTAAAAATAACTACAGAAAAACGCATGTATCCCACACTCCAAAAACACACGTTGGTAGGTGGATTGTCGACTCAAAGAAGTGTCCGTAGGTATGTATATGTGAGTTTGTGTGTTGCCCTATGAAGGACTGGCACCCCCTTCAGGATGTGTTCCCACCTTACGCTCAGTGATTTCAAGTAGGCTCCGGATCCACCACAGGGCAACACACACTCACACATTCACTCATTCCCACACCTAGGGGCACTTTTGAGTAGCCAATCCATTTACCGATGTGTGATTTGGTCCATGATAGGAAACCCATGCGGACACAGGGAGAACACACCAAACTCCTCACAGACAGTCACTTGAACCCACAACCTCCAGCTAGTCCCTGGAGCTATGTGATTCCTGCACAACCTTGCCACCCGTTCAATATTTCAGTGTACATTATTTACAGCATCTGTCACTGACCGTCAGTTCATTCACTCAGTTTAAGTTTTATATATAAATATTTATATTGATAAAGAAGTTCTCACGGACTACTAACTATTATCACCAGTAGATTGACCAGAGGAGGATGGGTCACCCCTTGTGAGCCTTGGTTCCTCCCAAGGTTTCTTCCTCAGCTGAGGGAGTTTTTCCTTGCCACTGTCACCCCTGGCTTGCTCACTTGAGGGTTTTACAATTTGTTTTTACATTTCATGTCAAATCTTGTCTTACTGGAATTCTGTGAAGCCGCTTTGTGACAACATCAGTTGTGAAAAGCGCTATATAAATAAATTTGATTTGATTAAAGCAAGTAGGTTTTGTTTGATGATGATGTCATGTGTCTTGTTTGTTCTTGGAAGTTTCTCTTTGGATTTTATGCTATTCATTTCGATATCGGAATTATCTCGACCAATATTAAGAGATATATTTTGATAAAAATTTTGCCTGTATCATCCAGCCCTAGTTCTGTATAGAACCCTGAACACTTGGAGAAACTTTGGCATGATTAAAGGGTTCTTTGCATCATGAAGGTGTTTTTCAGATTGATGGAGATTGTGCTATAGATGGTCCTATAGAACTTTTTAATGTATGGCACCAAATATGATTCTTCTGTTGACATCGTAACATTAGAAGGATCTGTGGAGGTGAAAAATATGAGTGATTTAATGACCGGGACTGCGTAGCCCGTAGTTTGTACCTGATTTGGACCGGAGCATGATTCTCACTGTGTGTCCATCGTTAATGACCTCACAGTCTCTGCAGACCACATAGTTTGGGTTGAGTCTCACCTCCAGGAGCCGAGGGTCGTACTGAGCCTCTCTGGAATTCAGGTTAATGGGAGACTGGTTCTCTCCATTAGCTTCTGGAAACAAGAGTCCCCACTCTACACCTGCACACACACATATTACACCACACATTAAAAACTAAACATACACAGCAGTATGAACCCAATCTGAAAGACAGCAAATCTGGATTTTTCTCTGCAGTGTCTAGGTATTGTTCCCATTGGTTAGGACTTCAGGAGCTGCACTGAAGGCCTTATTTCAGGATTATACCTACATCAATTTAATCAGATTTGTAATCAGATGGGTTTCCTCCGGGTGCTCCAGTTTCCTCCCACGATCCAAAAAACCACACTGGTAGGTGGATTGTGTGTGTGTGTGTGTGTGTGTGTGTGTGTGTGTGTGTGTCTGTGTGTATATGTGTCGCATTGTGCAGGACTGGCACCCCCTCCAGGTTGTGTTCCCACCTTGCACCCTGTAATTCCGAGTACGCACCTTGACCTTGAACTGGATAAGTGGTTACAGGCAATGAATGAATGAATGAATAAACAATGAAGCATATAAATCTCCCACATAGCCAAAGTGCATCACACATTACTCCTAGTGAATCTTGGTTCTTAGTGTTTCTTCTTCGTGCACTGAAGGAGTTTTGCCTGTCGCTGTCGTCCTCAGCTCAAAGGAACTCACAGCCTGAAAAAGTTCTGTTGTGAAAAACGCTATAAAAGTAAGTGTTTATTGATTGATTTATTCATTCATACATTCGTCATGGTTTGTGCTTGAGGTGTTGCTCAGTGGGTTAAACCACTGCCCCTAGAGCTCCAGCTCTTTATTTCAGAGCAGAATGATCCTGAAAGAGAAGAACAGGCGATCCACTTCTCAGCTCCTACACTGAGAGACGCTGGACGTTCTGTGCTGAGGTTTATGAACCTGGTTTGGTCTAAAATAAAACACTTTGATAATAAATCACTGTTGGAAAGAAACCTTTCATCTCCATTTTTGCCATAATTTGAAATGACCAGCTGTTCCTTATGTGTTTATCAGTGTCATAAAGAACAGGTCAATTTAATCATTCAGAAAGTGCTTGGAATAATTCTGCAGGAACAGCAGGTGGTGTCTGTCTCTGTCCCACAGTTGCATGATCTCGGGTCCTGGGTGGGATCCTCTCCTCTTGTCATTGTCTTTGAGGAGTGTGGCGTGTTCTCTCGGTGTCTGTGTTGGTTTCCTCCGGGATCTCCACTCTTCTCCCACCATAGTGACCTTCCATGTCCCTGATCAGGATGAAGTGTTTACAGGAGATGAATGTGTGACACTGCAGTTCTGAATGTCCTTGCAATGTGTGCTATTTGCACTGAGTCTGCCTGTGCTTCTCTGTGAAGGTCAGTGTCAAGGTCAGTGTTATTTTTCTGTGGAGTTTGACCCTGAGCCACTGGAGCTCATGTGATATTGTTAACAAGGGCCTAATGTAGATTTAGGTTCGTTCCCTGCTCTAAAGCAGGATCTAAATAAAGACTTTGGGGCTCTGGGGGCCCTCAGTTATTAGAGCTGAGGGTCCCACAGGACCGGAGACCCCCAGGAGAGGAAGGATGTACTCATTTCTTTTTTTCCTCTCCTGGTTCTTCTCCCATTCTTCTACTTTCACTTCTTCCTTTCCTCTCATGCTTTATATCCACTTGCTTCTGTATAGCTTCTATGGCTAATGCTACTATTGCCACTTTTCCTCTGCATAGTACCTTCTCTACTCAGCTCTACTCTCTGGCCTCTGGTTGGTTTTCCACTCCCACAACGCCCCCATCAACCCCCCCCCCCCCCCCCCTGGTCGTCCCCCGTCTGCAATGGGAACTGAGGACTTTGGAAACAACAACAATGGTGTAATTGTAAGCATTGTTTACGCATCGTGTATTGGAATGTTGTTGTTGTTGCTATTGTTTGGGACTGAACACATCTCCGTCATCAGTTCAGACAGATATGTAGAGGTTACTCCTTCCTTGTTGCAGCATCCAGTTCTTTCATCTTTCATCAGCCATCGATCCAAGGAGTGTTTGAACCTCTTCAAAAGACCACAGCGTAATTTTAAAAGCTGCCATTGTGATCGGATAAAAACAAATGTGATCTCTGCTGTAGGACATTTTACAGATGGAGAGTTTGTGCTGGATGTCTGCATTACATGGCGTAGAGTGACGACTCTGGACAAGGTTTACACGCCATGGTTTAGTCCCTACTCAGCTCACTATGAACCATGAGAGAGCAGGAACTAAAAAATATCCCGGTTCCAGGACCAGGACCAGATTTACCTTTACATTTGAAAAGCAGAGCACTTTCTGGTCACTAAGCCGACATTAAAGAAAAGAACTGTCTATGCGTTTAATGTGTTTTTAATGTGATTCTAAAGGATGTTTTTTGTGTTTTTAGTGTACAAATATTATTTTATTAGAGTTATTTTAATTAAATAAGTAAAGTTCATTTAAGGTACCAATTCAGTGTTATAAACTTTACATACAAACCCTCAGCTTCCACAGGAATTTTGGAGATCACCTCTGCACTGGTTGCATCATGACATTCAGTTCCTATCACTTACAGTGCAAAACAACCCAAGCACATTCTTCTTCAGCGCACTCTTTAGTTTGTCAGTTTAGTGCCAATGCCAATTAAGTACCACCCTGGTGCCAGTCTTGTGCTAGAGTTTAATTTTTGTATCAGACCAAAGCTAGCCTAATACCTTTCTTTCTAGTCCCTTACCAGTGAGGTGCCAATTTACTAATAGTGGAGAGACCGTCTAGCACCAGTTTAGTACTTAGAACCTAGTAATTATTTAGTCTTAGTACAGAACCAGTTTCGCCTCAGTCCAGTACAAGTCTAAAAAGAGTTCAGCCTTATTCAGAGCCAGCCTAGTCCTCAATATTCATACTTCGCATAACACCAGCCTAGTTCTAGTCCAGCACTAATTTAGTATCAGTCTATTATCAGGTCAGCAGCAGTCAGGGGTAGTCCAGTTCCAGTCCAACACCAGTTTAGTTGCAGCCTATTCTTTGTCTAGTGCCAGCCTAGAGCCCACCAAATACCCGTCTGATTTGAGTACAATGCAGTGGCGGAAGCTGGTCTTTCAGGGAGGGGAAGCTCAATTTCGGCCTACATCATAAAATGTGTCGGTTTATTTATGCGTAAATTCTACCCTCCGTTCCAGGGACTTGACTTGTGTCCTCTCAATGGCCAGCAGAGCTAGGCTGCTTAAACGGCCCGGGCCCATGTGAAGTGTGTCCGCCTGTTAGTGCTTTGTGACGCTGGAGGGGCTCAGCAGCACCCGCTGGACAGAAACTGCAATAGAAGTCAGAAACAGTGATAGAAGTCAGTCTCCAAACACAAGCAGCTACAAAAAAGCCCCACCAGAAGTAGAAGCTCGTTTTGTCGCTAGTCGTTTTTAACAAAGAAAATGCCGCTTAAAAGGTTTAAGAAAGTCTCCGGTTCAACTCAGAACAGAATGAAAATTTAATGCTCCCACGGATCTTTACACCAAAGGATCACTGATTCGCTCATTTCACTGTCAATCAAAAAGGGATTCAGCCTCAGACAGATCATCCAATCATCATGCAGAAGCTGAGCGTCCGGGCCAGCCGAGGCCAGCCCACTGCCCCATAGACCCCCAGAGACGCTGAGCGTCCGATGGGCGGGACAAAGCCCAGCATTTATCCAATGACTCGTCTCGTTTTGCTGCACTTTGCGTCCAGTGATAAGAAGATGATTCTGAACAAAGGTTGAGCATGTTGTAGTGCATATTTATTCAATGACATGTACACCCAACAGTATATATTTGATCACTTATTTTTTTATATTTTAGGGGAAGCTGAGCTTCCCTTGCAGTCTTAGAGTAATCGCATCTGGTACAATGGCAGCTTTTTACCAGCCTAGTAGTAGTTTAGTACCGGTGTAGTCCCAGATTAATGGCAGTCAAATCCTAATCTGGTGCCAGTTTAGAACCAGCTTACTAGCAGTCCTATCCCAGTATAACACCAGTATGCATTAAATCCTTGTCTAGTACCAGCCTAGTACCAATGCGTTGAATGCTTTTATTAGATGGGTACTACCAACTTAGTACCAATCTAATTCCAGTCTATTACCTATGTAAGCAAGTTTTAATACCCATCTAAATCCAGTCTAGTATTCATCTAACCACAGTTGAGTACCAAACACTGTATAATACCAGCTTAGTACCCATAAAATCCCAGTCTAGTACCCAACAAATCACATTATACTACCAACCTCTTACCTGTCTAATCCCTGTATAATACCAGCTACAATTACTACTATTAGTACCACTTTTGTAGCAATGCTGCTGCATCTACTATATTTGTAACTACTTTAAGAACTACTTTTAATTTCTCCTACTATTTTTAACACTTCTGTTTTTATTACTAAAACTACTTATACTACTCCTGCTTCTATAGTAATGCAAATACTAGTAATTATAATGA